>NC_080787.1:5876428-6185714 GCF_028018385.1 Neofelis nebulosa
CTTTTATTTGGGATGCTAAGTTACTTGGAGAAGCACTGACATGCAACAGTAAATCTTAGGTTGTATTGCATGGGTAAATGTTGTAACTGCCCAAATATATATGCAATTCCTAAAGTTTTAATGTTTTGGTATAAGGTCATCACCTAATATTCTGATTGCTTGAAGTGTTATATGTTACAGAAATAACTGAACTTCTTTGTCAATTGCATCATAATGGACTCTCATCGGATCTTTAACAATGTGTATTTCTGAGTTTTTTTCATTTATAGTTGTTCTTATTCTCTCACAAAACGTGTTTCTTCTTCAAGAAGATTTATAAAAAGGACTTGTGGGACAAATACAGGTATTGGATGTCTGTAAGATTAATACTAAAATGGGTAAGAGTTTCCAGAGCTAAAAAGCTGCATTCAAACTGAACAAGGATTAGAAACATGGGACTAAATGAACTGAGGAAGATTATAGTTGTGTGACTCTTGTTGGAAATATTGCTTGTTCTCTAATGTTTGCTTTTCCAGATTAAGGAAACTTTCTCTTAAGATACCTATGATATACAGAAATGTCATAAAGTGGTCATTTGTAAACAACTGAGGCATTTATCTTTTCCCTCTACCTACCCCCTGAAATTCAAAAACTCTCAGTGAGTATTTTTTTCTTTCATGGCAATTATACTTGTTTGCATAAGTTCAGTAAGAATCTGTTCATCTTGTAACAGGTCACCTTTGTAAACACTGGTTATTTTACCAAGGCTTTGACTGGAATGTCCTATTTGAGATTGACATGCATAGACTCATATATGACCAGACAGCTTTAGGGAACTAAGGTTGACTTTGTGAAACATGGAGCCATAAAGCCCCTTGGAAATGGTGGCCTGATACCTTGCTTCCAGAATTTCCAGCAGTTTCCCCAGGTGAGTGAAGAAGGTCACTTCCCGGCAGGTGCAGGAACCTCAGGATACCTTGGGGACCTCGTGAAGAGGAATTCACCCAATTCTACAGGTATTGGAGGCCTGTCTGATGGCAAGTATTTGGCTTGGCCTCTGGCTTGGAGAGGCTACTAAAATTTCAATCTGGAGATTCCTTATAAAAGGTTCTAGCAAAGCAATGTTTAAGAGATCCTCATGATCAGGGCACCTGGGTGGCTCAGTTGGTTAAGAGTCTGACTTTGGCTCATGTCATGATCTCACAGTCTGTGAGTTCGAGCCCTGCTTCGGGCTCTGTGCTGACAGCTCAGAGCCTGGAGCCTGCTTCAGATTCTGTGTCTCCTTCTCTCTCTGCCCCTCCCCTGCTCACGTTCTGCCTCTCTCTTTCTCTCAGAAATGAATTAATATCAAAAATAAAAAAGATCCTCATGATAAATTGTTATTCTTGGTGAGCTTATGTAAATAATTAGGCCAGGTTTGTTAAGATTGGACTTGTTCTACAAATGCATTGGTCTCAATTTGGCTATCTCTGGAAAGAGGGATTTTTATAGAGGAAAAAAACTACGTTTCAACAACACACCATTATGGAAGTTAAATTCTAGTTCTGATTGTGCTTAAATGTTTGCTGTTTGCCTAAAGTAGAAAACCTGAGGTAAACTTCAGAAAAAATGTCACAGTTTTCATGTATGGACAATCTTCTGTGCTTGTTATTCTGTGGAGATAATAATAAGATCCCATGGGCATATGATTATTTAAACAATTGGAAATGGGATAGATTCCCCAAAAAGTTGTATGCAAAGACTTTTCTCACCGTAGACCTATCAACAGATAAAGACTTTCATGGTTTATATTCACTTGAGGCTTGGTTAATTCATAAATCTCTAAATATGCAAACCATATCCTCCCTAACCTGATCTGACAGTTACTAGAAACCCACCCCATATAATCCCAGGAAACCTGGTTTATTCAAAGGATGGGGCTACCCCTTTCAAAGAGTTGGAGGTGGAATTCACAGATATACAACCGAGCAAAGGATTCAGGTACCTCCTTGTAATAATCTGCACATATTCAGGATGGGTCAAAGCCTTCCCAACCAGGATGGAATGAAGTCGTGAGGTGGCCAAAGCTCTTCTTCGGGAAATCCTACCTTGGTTTGGTCTGCCCTTAACCATACATAGTGACAACGGACCTGCGTTTGTGGCGGACATTACACAAACCCTGACCAGGTCCCTCAACATTACCTGGAAACTGCAACACACATCTTAGCTCTCCGAGAGTACCTACCCTTAGAGCTAAAGGTGATGCCTACTAAAAAAGATTTTTCAAAAAAGTCATCAAAGAAGGGAATGTTGGGAAAATAAGTAAAGTTATGTACCAGAAGATGGCCAACAGGACTAACATAAACTCTAGTTCCCAGCTTAAAGACTCCTTCTGGGTTCTTCTTCCTGCCCCGCTTGCTGTGTGTGCCAAATTACTACTAATGTGGAATGCGGAAGTAACAGACGATGAATTGTCCCCCATGCTTGTGCTTGGGGCTCAGATCTCTGGAGAAGCATCTCCTCTGAGGCCGCCGGTGTAAAACGAAACTCTGATCCACCAAGAACTCCAAGTGCCGCTTGGTTTTTCTGCCAGCGACCCAGCCTGGTTCTGTAACAATACTGCACCACAACATATTACACTTTGTTTTGCCTTTGGATTGGAGCAACATATATTACTATATTATTACACACACACACACACACACACACACACACACACACACACACACAGATGCACATGGACAAACATGTGCTCCACATGCAATCTCTGAACACTTTCGTGAAGATGACTAGGAGAAGAAAATGTTTCCCTTAGTTTGTACTACTTAGAAGTGACAGGCTTATAAATGATGTACTTCAATGTTTTCTGGAATATGTACAAACATACCCGCTTGAATGTGTTAACAGTTTATTCCTACAGGTGACATTGTAAAGAGAAATTCATGTTACCAGGAGGCAGTGGGAGTATCTGCTATTGATGGAATCGTGCAGGACTCAGAGCTCCATGCAAGAAACTATACCCCATTTTGATGTCATTATAGATTTACATAAGGTAAACATTTAGAAATGCCGTTCTTTCAGTCTCTTTACTTACATTTGACCACAAGGAGTGGACCGTGTTTGTAGATGAATAATGAAAGAACATTCTCATTTGGTAACTTCGTAGGAAGATTTTTGTATTAAACCAATACAAATCTGACCTTAGGAGAGGAAGTGTAAGTGGGATGAAAGAAATGAATGAGACAGGAGGGAGTTGAGATTGCAGAGAAGTAGGGGGACCGGGATCTTCCTCGTCCCTCAAACACAGCTGTTTTGAGGTCAGATCACTTGGAACACTCAGGAAATTGATCTGTGGATTGGCAGAAGGATCTCCACAGATGGAGGGAGACAGCTTGGTAGAATCAGGTGCATGTATGTGAATTGGGGGACATAAGGCAGGGCAGGCATGGAGGGGAGGGAACCCCTTCTGTGGACAGACAAAAGGGACAAAAAGAGAGAGAGAGAGAGGCTGTGAAATTGTGGTATCAAGTCAGCAAAAGAGGTAATCCTCTCTGGACCACGGATTGGGGAACAAGAAATATGGAGAGATCCAGTTTCTTTTTTGTAAACAGCCTTTGGAGCTGAAACTCAGAGGTTTCAAAGGAATTTCTCTGGAGCAGATGGAGCCTTTGGCACGCCTAGGGAGGGGAGCTAACCCTGGGGTGGTAGTGACCTCGGGGGCACACTGTGAGAGAGCAGTCCCCTCCCTCCATATGGAGAGTAGAGGGTGTATTGCTCCCCAAGGACAAAAGACCCTGCAGTCACCAGCAAAAGGCTGTTTGTCATCTGGACGGAGTGCTGCTACCCCAGAACGGGGAGCGCCCTGGGTGGGATCCTTGAAGACATCAGGTTTTGAATCCCAGCTGACCCCAGTGAGGCACAGGAAGAGCATGGTTTGGGACACCGGATCCAAGGATGAGAGAGCAGGGTGTCACCATTTTTCTCCCCATCACCATATGGTGGGGCCTGGGAGAGCAGAACAGTGGCCCCTAGTTTGGAGGCAGGACCTGCTTACACCAAATCCCGCCCCTCCGTGCCTGGTAACTGTTTCTCTACTGGAGTGAGATTGACACTGACTGAGCCAGACAGCCCCTCCTCGAGACCAACACAGCCCCTGGTCCCAGGGGCCAACAGACAATTCTTTGTTTCTTTGTTTTTTTTATCCTCTTCTCTTCTTTTTTCTTTCCTCCCTCTTCTCTTTTCTTTTGGAATCAGGCTCATAGTTTCTGATTTGTTTTTGGTCAATTCTTATTTTATACACATATACACACACACACCCACCCCCACACATACGCACACATAGCCACACACACACCCATAGGATTAGAAGCAGACTTGTTCACTGAAACTTGGTAGGCCAGAAGGGAATGAAAGGAAATAGTCAATGTGCTGAATGGGAACAATGTGCAGACAAGAATCCTTTATCCAGGAGGGCTGTCATTCAGAATAGAGCGAGCAATAAAGATTTTCTCAGACAAACAAAAACTAAAGTAGTTCCTGACCATTAATCCAGCCCTGTAAGAGATCCTAAGTGGGGGCGGGGGGGGGGGAGCTCTGTGGTTGGAAAGCAGCAAAGACTGCAAAGGACCAGAGACATCACCACAAACATGAAACCTACAGATAACAGAATGGCACTAAATACATATCTTCCAGTAATCACTCTGAAAGTAAATGGACTGAATGCCCCAATCAAAAGACCTTGGGTATCAGAATGGATAAAAAACCAAGACCCACCTATATGATCCCTACAAGAGACTCATTTTAGACCTGAGGACACCTGCATATGGTCCTGTCAATAGATGCAGGAAAAGTGTCTGACAAAATACAGCATCCTTTCTTGATACAAAGCCACAAGAAAGTAGGGATAGAGGAACATACCTTAACATCATAAAAGCCATATATGAAAGATCCACAGCTAATAGTATCCTCCATGGCGAAAAACTGAGAGCTTTACCCCTGAGATCAGGAACACGACAGGGATGTCCATCTCACCACTGTTGTTCAACATAGTACTGGAAGTCCTAACCCCAGCAGTCAGACAACAGAAAGAAATAACAGGCATCCAAACTGGCAAAGAAGTCAAACTTGCACTCTTTGCAGATGCCATGATACTCTACATGGAAAACTGAAAACTCCATCAAAAAAAAAAAACTTCTGGAGCTGATGCATGAATTCATAAAGTCACAGGATATAGAGTCAATATACAGAAGTTGGTTGCTTTTCTAAACATCAATAATGAAGGAACAGAAAGAGATACCAAGGAATCGATCTTATTCCCAATTGCACCAAAAACATAGAATAGCTAGGAATAAATCCAGCCAAAGAGGTAAAAGATCTGTATGCTGAAAACCACAGAAAGCTTATGAAAGAAATTGAGGAAGAAGACACAAAGAAGTGGCAAAACATTCCATGCTCATGGACTGGAAGAACAAATATTGTTAAAATGTCGATACTACCCAAAGCAATCTACACATTCAGTGCAATCCATATCAAAAAACCCACCAGCATTCTTCACAGAGCTAGAACAAACAATCCTAAATTTTGTATGGATCTGCAAGCGACCCTGAATAGCCAATGTAATAATGAAAAAGAAAACAAAATCGGAGGCATCACAATCCGACTTTAAGCTGTATTACAAAACTGTAATCATCAAGACAGTATGGTATTGGCACAAAAACAGACATAGAGACCAATGGAATAGAATAGAGAACCCAGAATTGGACCCACAAATGTATTTCCAACTGATCTTTGATAAAGCAGGAAAGAGTATCCGATGGGAAAAAGACAGTCTTTAGCAAATGGTGCTGGGAGAACTGGACAGTGACACGTAGAAGGAAAATGGACCATGTTCTTACTCCACACATAAAAATAAATTCAAACTGGATGAAAGACCTAAATGTGAGAAAGGAAACCATGAAAATCCTACGGTAGAAAACAGGCAGAACCTCTGTGGCCTAGACTGCAGCAATTTCATACTTGACATGTGTCTGGAGGCAAGGACAATAAAAGCAAAAATGCACTATTGGGACTTCATCAAGATAAAAAGCTTCTGTACAGCAAAGGAAACAATCAACAAAACTAAAAGGCATCTGAAAGAATGGGAGAAGATATTTGCAAATGACATATCGGATAAAGTGTTAGTATCCAAAATCTATAGAGGACTTACCAAACTTAACACCCAGAACACAAATAATCCAGTGAAGAAATGGGAAGAAGTCATGAACAGACACTTGTCCAAAGAAGACATCCAAATGGTAAACAGACACATGAAAAGATGCTCAACATCACACATCATCAGGGAAATAGAAATCCAAACCACATTGGGATACCACCTCACACCTCTCAGAATGACTAAAATGAAAATCTCAGGAAACAACAGATGTTGGTGAGGATGTGGAGAAAGGAGAACCCTTTTGCACTGCTGGTGGGAATGCAAACTAGTGGAGCCACTCTGGAAAACACTATGGAGGTTCCTCAAACAATTAAAAACAGAACGAACCTACAACCTGCAATCGCACTACTAGGAATTTATTAAAAAATCACAAAAATGCTGATATCAAGGGGCACATGCACCACAATGTTTATAGCAGTACTATCAACAATAGCCACATTATGGAATGAGCCCCAAAATCCATCGACTGATGAATGGATAAGGAAGAAGTGGTGTATATACACAATGGAATTTTAGTTTGTGATGGAAAAGAATGAAATATTGCCATTTGAAACAACTTGGAGGGAGGTAGAGCATATTTGATAAGCGAGATAAGTCAGTGAGAGAAAGATAGATATGTTTTCACTTATATGTGGAAGTCGAGACACTCAACAGATGAACATAGGGTAAGGGAAGGAAAAATAAGGTAAAACACAGAGAGGGGAAACCATAAGAGACTCTTAAATACAGAGAACAAGTTGAGGGTTGCTGGAGGTTGCTTGAGCAAGGGGGGATGGTATGAATGTATGATGGGCATTGAGGAGGGTACTTGTGATGAACACTGGGTGTCCTATGCAAGAGATGAATCATTGGGTTTTACTCCAGAAGCCAGACTACACTGTATGCTGAGTAACTTGAATATACACTAACTAACTAACTAACTAACTAACTAACTAACTAACTAACTAACTAAGAAATGAATGCTACAACTTGTTTGTGTTAATTTTTCTTGGATTTACTAAATTATTATTGATGTATGCCATTTGGCAAACTCAACGAGTAGCAATGTGAATATATATATGTAATGAAATTATTGCCACCATTGTGTTAGCTAACACCTCCATCACGTCACATAATTACCATCTCTTCTTCATGGTGAGAACATTTGAGATATACTCTCTAGGCCACCTTCAAGTTGATAATACAATAATATTAACCATCATCACCATGCTGTACATTAGATGCTCTGGAGTTATTCCTCTTCAAACTGGACGTTTGAACTCTTTGCCAACAAACATCTCCCACTTCTCCTATCCCTTAGCCCCTTGTAACCACCATTCTACTGTCTGTATCTATACACGTTTTCTGGTTTCCACAAATATGTGAGATCACATAATCTTTGTCTTTCTCTTCTGACTTGTTTCACTTAGCCTAATGCCCATAGGGTCCATCCATGTTGTTGTAAAAGACAGGATTTTCTCCTTTCTCATGGCCGAATAATAATCCTTTAGATATGTATGCCACATCTTATTTTTTATTTTTTATTATTTTTAATTGTTTATTTATTTCTGAGAGAGACAGAGTGCGAGTGGAGGAGGTGCAGAGAGGGAGACACAGAATCTGAAGCAGGCTCCAGACTCCAAGCTGTCAGCACAGAGCCTGACACGGGGCTCAAACCCATGGACAGGGAGATCATGACCCTAGCTGAAGTCAGATGCTCAACTGACTGAGCCACTCAGGCGCCCCCCACATCTTCTTTTTTAAATTTATTATTTAAATTCACATTAGTTAACATCTGGTGTAGTTTTGATTTCAGGAGTAGAACCCAATAATGCATCACTTACATATAACACTCAGTGACCATCATAAGTGCCCTCCTTACTGACCATCACCCATCCAGCCGATCGCCTTCCCCCAACAGTCTTCCAGCAACCCTCAGGTTGTTCTCTGTATTTAAGAATCTCTTATGTTTTGCCTCCCTCTCTGTCTTTATCTTATTTTTCCTTCCCTTCCCCTGTGTTCATCTGCTGTGTATCTTAAGTTCCACATATGAGTGAAATCATATGATTTTTGTCTTTCTCTGACTGATTTATTTCACTTTGCTCAACACACTCTGGTTCCAGTGATGTGATTGCAAATGGCAAGATTTCATTCTTTTCCATTGCTGAGTAGTATTCCATTGTATATATACACCGTTTCTTCTTTATCTGTTCATCAGTCAATGGACACTGGGCTCTTTCCATACTTTGGCTATTGTTGATAGCACTGCTGTAAACATTGGGGTGCACGTGCTCCTTAATTTCAGAGTTTTTGTATGTTTTGGATAAAAACCTAGTAGTACAAATGCTGGTCGAAGTGTAGTTCTGGTTTTAATTGTTTGAGGACCCTCCATACTGTTTTCCAGAGTGACTCCCTCAGTTTGCATTCCCAACAAGAGTACAAAAGGGATCCCCTTTCTCTTCATCCTCACCAACGTCTGTGGTTTCCTAAGTTGTTAATTTTATCCATTCTGACAGGTGTGAGTTGGTATCTCATTGTGGTTTTGATTTGTGTTTCCCTGATGATGAGTGATGTTGAGCAACTTTCCACTTGTCTGTTAGCCATCTGGATGTTCTTTGGAAAAGTGTGTATTCATGGCTTCTGCCCATTTCTTCACTTGATTATTTGTTTTTTGGGTATTGAGTTTCATAAATTATGTTGGATTCTAACCCTTTTTGCAATGTATGCCACATCTTCTTTATCCAGTTTTCTGTTTGGACACTTAGGTTGTTTTCGTATTTGGCTCTGTGAATAATGCTGCAATGAATATAGGGGTGCCTGCAACTCTCTGATACCCTGATCTCATTTCCTTTGGATATGTAGCTAGACGTTCGTTGGTGGATACCATAGTTGTCCTGTGTGTAATTTTTTCAGGACCTTCATATTGCTTTTCATACAGGGTGTATCAAGTTACATCCCCATCAACAGTGCACATGGGTTCCCTCATCAACTTTGGCATTTTCTTTCTTTTTGATACTAGGCATTTTAAGAGGTAAGAGGTGGTATCTGATTGTGGTTTGTTTTGCACTTTCCTGATGACTATTTATGTAGAGTACCTTTTATGTCTATATGCCATTTGTAGGTCTTTGGAAAAATGTCCATTGAGTTCCTCTTCCGTTTTTATATTTTTTTAAACGTTTATTTATTTTTGAGACAGAGAGAGACAGAGCATGAACGGGGGAGGGGCAGAGAGAGAGGGAGACATAGAATTGGAAGCAGGCTCCAGGCTCTGAGCCATCAGCCCAGAGCCCGACGCGGGGCTCAAACTCACAGACCGTGAGATCGTGACCTGAGCTGAAGTCGGACGCTTAACCGACTGAGCCACCCAGGTGCCCCTCCTCTTCCCTTTTTAAAGATGGAATTGCCTTTTATTTATGTTACTGATTTGGATGAGTTTTGGATAGTAACACGTTATCAGGTAGAACATTTGTAAATATTTTCTCCCATTCTATTGATTGACTTTTTATTTTGTTCATTTTTTTTTCTGAACAGAATCTTTTTAGTATGATGTAGTCCCACTTATTAATTTTGTTGTTGTGGTTGCTAAGTGCTTTTGGTATCATATTCAGGCTCTGGATTGAAATTTGGGTCACAAATGGTGGGCTGTGTTTGTAGTTAGGATAATGAAAGAACACCCTCATTTGGTAACTATCAACGTATCCAATGTTGGGTGGTTTTCTTTATATCATCTTTTAGTCTTAAAGTTTCAGGTCTTATGCTTACATCTTAACACATTTCAGATACCTTTTGCATGTTATCCTTGCTCAGGGGCCATGCTAATCTTCTCTGTATTGTTCTAATTTTAATAGTTTGCTGCCTAAGTGAGCACTCAAATGAGTTTTTGTGAGTGGTGCGACATAGGGCCTCCAATGTCATTTCTCTGCATGTAGTTGCCCAGGTTTCTCATGACCATTTTTTAAAGAGACTATGTTTCCCCATGAATAGTCTTGACACCTTTGTCAAATGTTAGTTGTCTGTCTATGGGTGGGTTTATTCGCGGGCTGTTCATTCTGTTCCTTTGGTGTATGGGTCTATTCCTTTAGCCAGTATCATACTGATTTCCTTCCTAGAGCTGTACAATATAGTGAGAGTCAGGAAGTTGGATGCCTTTAGCTTGTATTACTTTGTTGGGGTGGCCTTGGCAGTTTGGGGAATTTGTTTCAAATTTTTATTTAAATTCTAGTTAGTTACAGATAGTGTAATTTTGCTTTCAGGAGCCACTGCTTCCATATAACACCCAGTGCTCATCATAAGAAGTGCCCTCCTTGATACCCATCACCCATTTAGCCCATCCCCCACCCACCTTCCTCCATCAACCCTCGGCTTGTTCTCTAGTGTTAAGAGTCACTTATGGTTTGCCTCCCTCTACTTTTTTCCTTCCTATATTTTCATCTGTTTTGTTTCCTAAATTCCTCCATTGAGTGAAATCATATGGATTCATATTTCTCTGACTGACGTATTTCATGTAGCATAATATACTCTAGCACCAACCATGTGCATCCAAATGGAAAATTTCATTCTTCTTCTTTTTTTATCCATTCTTTTTTTTCAGTATATGAAGTTTATTGTCACATTGGTTTCCATACAACACCCAGTGCTCATGCCAACAAGTGCCCTCCTCAATACCCATCACCCACCCTGCCCTCCCTCCCACCCCCCATCAACCCTCAGTTTGTTTTCAGTTTTTAAGAGTCTCTTATGCTTTGGCTCTCTCCCAATCTAACCTCTTTTTTTTTCTTCCCCTCCCCCATGGGTTTCTGCTCAGTTTCTCAGGATCCACATAAGAGTGAAACCATATAGTACCTATCTTTCTCTGTAAGGCTTATTTCACTTGGCATCACTCTCTCCAGTTCCATCCACGTTGCTACAAAGGGCCATAATTCATTCTTTCTCATTGCCATGTAGTACTCCATAGTGTATATAAACCACAATTTCTTTATCCATTCATCAGTTGATGGACATTTAGGCTCTTTCCATAATTTGGCTATTGTTGAGAGTGCTGCTATAAACATTGGGGTACAAGTGCCCCTATGCATCAGTACTGTATCCCTTGGGTAAATCCTAGCAGTGCTATTGCTGGGTCATAGGGTAGGTATATTTTTAATTTTCTGAGGAACCTCCACACTGCTTTCCAGAGCAGCTGCACCAATTTGTATTCCCACCAACAGTGCAAGAGGGTTCCCGTTTCTCCACATCCTCTCCAGCATCTATAGTCTCCTGATTTGTTCATTTTGGCCACTCTGACTGGCGTGAGGTGATATCTGAGTGTGGTTTTGATTTGTATTTCCCTGATGAGGAGCGACGTTGACCATCTTTTCATGTGCCTGTTGGCCATCCGGATGTCTTCTTTAGAGAAGTGTCTATTCATGTTTTCTGCGCATTTCTTCACTGGGGTATTTGTGTTTTGGGTGTGGAGTTTGGTGAGCTCTTTATAGATTTTGGATACTAGCCCTGTGTCCGAGATGTCATTTGCAAATATCTTTTCCCATTCCGTTGGTTGCCTTTTAGTCTTGTTGGTTGTTTCCTTTGCTGTGCAGAAGCTTTTTATCTTCATAAGGTCCCAGTAGTTCATTTTTGCTTTTAATTCCCTTGCCTTTGGGGATGTGTCAAGTAAAAAATTGCTACGACTGAGGTCAGAGAGGTCTCTTCCTGCTTTCTCCTCTAGGGTTTTGATGGTTTCCTGTTTCACATTCAGGTCCTTTATCCATTTTGAGTTTATTTTTGTGAATGGTGTGAGAAAGTGGTCTAGTTTCAACCTTCTGCATGTTGCTGTCCAGTTCTCCCAGCACCATTTGTTAAAGAGACTGTCTTTTTTCATCGGATGTTCTTTCCTGCTTTGTCAAAGGTTAGTTGGCCATACGTTTGTGGGTCTAGTTCTGGGGTTTCTATTCTATTCCATTGGTGTATGTGTCTGTTTTTGTGCCAATACCATGCTGTCCTGATGATTATAGCTTTGTAGTAGAGGCTAAAGTCTGGGATTGTGATGCCTCCTGCTTTGTTCTTCTTCAAAATTACTTTGACTATACGGGGCTTTTTGTGGTTCCATATGAATTTTAGGAATGCTTGTTGTAGTTTCGAGAAGAATGCTGATTTAATTTTGATTGGTATTGCATTGAATGTGTAGATAGCTTTGTGTAGTATTCACATTTTGACAATATTTATTCTTCCAATCCATGAGCATGGAATGTTTTTCCATTTTTTTATATCTTCTTCAATTTCCTTCATAAGCTTTCTATAGTTTTCAGCATACAGGTCTTTTACATCTTTGGTTAGATTTATTCCTAGGTATTTTATGCTTCTTGGTGCAATTGTGAGTGGGATCAGTTTCTTTATTTGTCTCTCTGTTGCTTCAGTATTAGTGTATAAGAATGCAACTGATTTCTGTACATTGATTTTGTATCCTGCAACTTTGCTGAATTCATGTATCAGTTCTAGCAGACTTTTGGTGGAGTCTATCGGATTTTCCATGTATAGTATCATGTTATCTGCAAAAAGTGAAAGCTTGACTTCATCTATGCCAATTTTGATGCCTTTGATTTCCTTTTGTTGTCTGATTGCTGTTGCTAGCACTTCCAACACTATGTTAAGCAACAGCGGTGAGAGTGGACATCCCTGTCATGTTCCTGATCTCAGGGAAAAAGCTCTCAGTTTTCCCCATTGAGGATGATGTTAGCTGTGGGCTTTTCATAAATGGCTTTTATGATCTGTAAGTATGTTCCTTCTATCCCAACTTTCTCGAGGGTTTTTATTAAGAAAGTTTGCTGAATTTTGTTAATTGCCTTTTCTGCATCGATTGACAGGATCATATAGTTCTTATCTTTTCTTTTATTAATGGGATGTATCATGTTGATTGATTTGCGAATGTTGAACCAGCCCTGCATCCCAGGAATGAATCCCACTTGATCATGGTGAATAATCCTTTTTATATGCTGTTGAATTCGATTTGCTAGTATCTTATTGAGAATGTTTGCATCCATATTCATCAGGGATATTGGCCTGTAGTTCTCTTTTTTTACTGGGTCTCTGTCTGGCTTAGGAATCAAAGTAATACTGGCTTCATAGAATGACTCTGGAAGTTTTCCTTCCCTTTCTATTTCTTGGAATAGGTTGAGAAGGATAGGTATTATCTCTGCTTTAGACGTCTGGTAGAACACTCCTGGGAAGCCATGTGATCCTGGACTCTTATTTGTTGGGAGATTTTTGATGACTGATTCAATTTCTTCGCTGGTTATGGGTCTGTTCAAGCTTTCTATTTCCTCCTGATTGAGTTTTGGAAGAGTGTGGGTGTTTAGGATTTGTCCATTTCTTCCAGGTTGTCCAATTTGTTGGCATATAATTTTTCATAGTATTCCCTGATAATTGCTTGTATCTCTGAGGGATTGGTTGTAATAATTCCATTTTCATTCATGATTTTATCTATTTGGGTCATCTCCCTTTTCTTTTTGAGAAGCCTGGCTAGAGGTTTATCAATTTTGTTTATTTTTTCAAAAAACCAACTCTTGGTTTTGTTGATCTTCTCTACAGTTTTTTTAGATTCTGTATTGTTCATTTCTGCTCTGGTCTTTATTATTTCTCCTCTTCTGCTGGGTTTCAGGTGTCTTTGCTGTTCTGCTTCTATTTCCTTTAGGTGTGCTGTTAGATTTTGTATTTGGGATTTTTCTTGATTCCTGAGATAGGCCTGGATTGCAATGTGTTTTCCTCTCAGGACTGCCTTCGCTGCATTGCAAAGTGTTTGGATTGCTGTATTTTCATTTTCGTTTGTTTCCATATATTTTTTAATTTCTTCTCTAATTGCCTGGTTGACCCATTCATTCTTTAGTAGGGTGTTCTTTAACCTCCCTTCTTTTGGAGGTTTTCCAGACTTTTTGCTGTGGTTGACTTCAAGCTTCATAGCATTGTGGTCTGAAAGTATGCATGGTATGATTTCAATTCTTGTATACTTTTGAAGGGCTGTTTTGAGACCCAGTATGTGATCTATCTTGGAGAATGTTCCATGTGCACTCGGAAAGAAAGTACATTCTGTTGCTTTGGGATGCAGAGTTCTAAGTATATCTGTCAAGTCCATCTGATCCAATGTATCATTCAGGGCCCTTGTTTCTTTATTGACCGTGTGTCTAGATGATCTATCCATTTCTGTAAGTGGAGTGTTAAAGTCCCCTGCAATTACCACATTCTTATCAATAAGGTTGCTTATGTTTGTGATTAATTGTTTTATATATTTGGGGGCTCCCTTATTCGGCACATAGATATTTATAATTGTTAGCTCTTCCTGATGGATAGACCCTATGATTATTATATAATGCCCTTCTTCATCTCTTGTTACAGCCTTTAATTTAAGTCTAGTTTGTCTGATATAAGTATGGCTACTCCAGTTTTCTTTTGGCTTCCAGTGACATGATAAATAGTTCTCCATCCCCTCACTCTCAATCTGAATGTGTTCTCAGGTCTAAAATGAGTCTCTTGTAGACAGCAAATAGATGAGTCTTGTGTTTTTATCCATTGTGATACCCTATGTCTTTTGTTTGGCGCATTTAGTCCATTTACATTCAGTGTTAATATAGAAAGATATGGGTTTAGAGTCATTGTGATGTCCGTAGGTTTCATGCTTGTAGCGATGTCTCTGGTTCTTTGTCTCACAGGATCCCCCTTAGGATCTCTTGCAGGACTGGTTTAGTGGTGACGAATTCCTTCAGTTTTTGTTTGTTTGGGAAGACCTTTATCCCTCCTTCTATTCTAAATGACAGACTTGCTGGATAAAGGATTCTTGGCTGCATATTTTTTCTGTTCATCCTATTGAAGATCTCCTGTCATTCCTTTCTGGCCTGCCAAGTTTCAGTAGAGAGATCGGTCACGAGTCTTATAGGTCTCCCTTTATATGTTAGAGCACGTTTATCTCTAGCTGCTTTCAGAATTTTCTCTTTATCCTTGTACTTTGCCAGTTTCACTATGATATGTCATGCAGAAGATCGATTCAAGTTACGTCTGAAGGGAGTTCTCTGTGCCTCTTGGATTTCTATGCCTTTTTCCTTCCCCAGATCAGGGATGTTCTCAGCTATTATTTCTTCAAGTACACCTTCAGCACCTTTCCCTCACTCTTCCTCCTCTGGAATACGAATTATGCATAGATTATTTCTCTTTAGTTATCACTTAGTTCTCTAATTTTCCCCTCATACTCCTGGATTTTTTTTATCTCTCTTTTTCTCAGCTTCTTTTTCCATAATTTTATCTTCTAGGTCACCTCTTCTCTTCTCTGCTTCTTCAATCGGTGCTGTGGTTGTTTCCATTTTATTTTGCAGCTCATTGATAGCATTTTTTTTTTGCTCCTCCTGGCTGTTCCTTAGTCCCTTGATCTCTGTGGCAATAGATTCTGTGCTGTCCTTTATACTGTTTTCAAGCCCAGTGATTAATTTTATGACTATTATTCTAAATTCACTTTCTGTTATATTGTTTAAATCATTTTTGGTCAGTTCGTTAGCTGTTGTTATTTCCTGGACGTTTTTTGAGGGGAATTCTTCCGTTTCGTCATTTTGGATAGTCCCTGGAGTGGTTCAGAGCTGCAGGGTACTTCCCCTGTGCTGTCTTGAATAACTTGTGTTGGTGGGTGGGGCCGCAGTCAGACCTGATGTCTGCCCCCAGTCCATATCTGGGGCACAGGCCGACTGGTGTGTACCTCCTCTTCCTGTCTCCCAGGGGCAGGACTCACTGTGGAGTGGTGTGGCCCCTGTCTGGGCTACTTGCACACTGCCAGGCTTGTGGTGCTGGAGATCTGGTGTATTAGCTGGGGTGGATTGGCAAGGTGCACAGGGGTGGGAGGGGAGGCTCAGCTCGCTTTTCCTTTGGAGATCCACTTCAGGAGGGGCCCTGGGGCACCAGGAGGGAGTCAGACCCATTGCCAGAGGGATGGATCCGCAGAAGCACAGTGTTGGGTGTTTGCGCGGTGCAAGCAAGTTCCCTGGCAGGAACTGGTTCCCTTTGGGATTTTGGCTGGGGGTGGGCGAGGGAGATGGTGCTGGCGAGCGCCTTTGTTCCCTGCCAAGCTGAGCTCTGTCATCGGGGGCTCAACAACTCTCCCTCACATTGTCCTCCAGCCCTCCCGCTCTCCGTGCAATGCTGTTAGCTTATAGCCTTCCAGATGTTGAGTCCCGCTTGCTGTCCAAACACACTCCATCTGGCCCCTCCGCTTTTGCAAGCCAGACTCGGGGGCTCTGCTTGGCCGGCGGGCCACCCCTCCATCCTGGCTCCCGCCAGTCCGTGTAGCGTGCACTGCCTCTCCGCCCTTCCTACCCTCTTCCGTGGGCCTCTCGTCTGCACTTCGATCTGGAGACTCCGTTCTGCTAGTCTTCTGGTGGTTTTCTGGGTTATTTAGGCAGGTGTGGGTGGAATGTAAGTGATCAGTTGGACAGCGGTGAGCCCAGCATCCTCCTACGCCGCCATCTTCCCAGGATCTTAAAAAAAGATTTTAAATGTTTATTTATTTATTTTGAGAGAGAGACAGAGAGAGTGAGAGAGCAAGTGAGCATGAGCATGGGAGGGGCAGAGAGAGAGGGAGAAATAGAATCCCAAGCAGGCACTGTGCAGAGCCTGATGCAGAGCTTGATCTCATGAACCATGAGATCACGACCTGAGCAGAAATCAAGAGATGGCCTCTTAACTGACTGAGCCACCCATGCACCCCTATACCACTTCTCCTTTATCCATTCATCTGTCAGTGCTCACTTGGGCTCTTTCCATAGTTTGCTTATTGTTGGTAATGCTTCTATAAACCTCAGGGTGCATGTGTCCCTTGAACCTGTGTTTTTGTATCCTTTCGATAAACACCTAATAGTGCAATTGGTGGAACAATCATAAGGTAGTTCTATTTTTAGTTTTCTGATGAAACTCCATACTGTTTTCCAGAGAGGTTGAACCAGTTTGCATTCCCACTAGCAGTGCAGGAGGGTTCCCCTTTCTCTGCATCCTTGCCAACATCTGTTGTTTCCTGAGTTGCTAATTTTAGCCACTCTGACAGTTATGAGGTGGTGTCTCATTGTGGTTTTGATTTGTCTTTCCCTGATGATGAGTGATGGTGAGCATTTTTTCATGTGTCTGTAGCCTTCTAAATGTCTTCTTTGGAAAAGTGTCTATTCCTGCCTTCTGCTCACTTATTACCTGAAGCATTTGTTTTCTGGGCATTGAGGTTGTTAAGTTCTTTATAGATTTTGAATACTAGCCCTTTATCTGATATCTCATTTGCAAATATCTCCTCCCATTCTGTCAGTTGCCTTTCTGTTTTGTTAATTGTTTCCTTTGCTGCGCAGAAACATTTTATTTTGATGACATCCCAATAGTTCATTTTTTTTGTTTCCCTTGCATCCAGAGATGTGCCTAGTAAGAAGATGCTACAGCAGAAGTCAATGAGGTTGCTGCCCGTGTTACCCTGTAGGATTTTGGATTTCCTGTCCCACATTTAGATCTTTCATCCATTTTGAGTTTATTTTTGTGTATTGTGTAAGAAAGTGTTCCAGGTTCATTCTTGTGCATGTCGCTGTCTGGTTCTCCCAGCACCGTTTGCTAAAGAGAGTGGTTTTTTCCTTTGGATATCCTTTCCTGCTCTGTTAAAGATGAGTTGACCATAGAGTTGTGGGTGCATTTCTGGGTTCTGTATTTTGTTCCATTGATCTATGTGTGCGTTTTTATGCCAGTACCATACTGTCTTGATGGTTTAAACTTTGGGATATATTTTGAAGTCTGCAATCATGATTCCTCCAGTTTTGTTTTTTCTTTTTCAGGAGTGCTTGGCTATTTGGGGTCTTTTCTGGCTCCAGGCAAATTTTAGGATTATTTGCTCTAGCTCTGTGAAGAATGTTGGTGGTATTTTGGTAGGGATTGCATTAAATGGGTAGGTTGCTTTTGGTGGTATAGACATTCAACAATGTTTGTTCTTCCAATCCATGAGCATGGGATAGTGTTCCATCTCCTTGTGTATCTTCAATTACTTTCATATGTGTTCTATGATTTTCAGGGTACAGACCTTTACCTCTCAAGTTAGGTTTGTTCCTTAATATCTCATGGTTTTTGGTTCTGTAAATGGAATCTATTCCTTGGTTTCTTTTTCTAATGCCTCATTATTGATTTAACAGATTTATGTACGTTGATTTTATATCCTGAGACTTTGCTGAACTCATGTATGAATTCCAGCAACTTTTTGGTGGAGTCTTTTGGGTTTTCTACATGTATCGTGTTGTCTGCAAATAGTGAAAGTTTGACTTCTTCTTTGCCAATTTGTATGCCTTCTAGTTTTTTTGTTGTCTGATGGCTGAGGCTAGGACTTCTATACTATGTTAAATAATAGTGATGAGAGTGGACGTCCCTGTCTTGTTCCTGACTGTAGGTTAAAGGCTTTCAGTTTTTCTCCATTGAGAATATTAGCTGTGGTTCTGTCATATGTGGCCTTATGGTGTCCAGGTATGTTCCATCTATCCCTACTTTGCTGAGTGTTTTTATCAAGAATGGCTGCTGTCACTTCTCAATATGGGATAATTAAACAAGATGCTTGCTTTGTCGTCTGACACTATTATACTGCTCTTGTAAAACTCAAGTTTTTTTGAAATTTGAGAATTGTCTTGCCCATCATTTTATTGTTTTCTCTATCATTTTCCTTCTGTTTTGACTTTTAGTGAGTATTCTCTGTTCTGTGTTTAACTCAAATCTCTGTATATGTCTCCTGTCTCTTTTAGCTTCTTTTGTTTGTGCATCTAGATTTGTTTGTGTCTCTTTCCCTTTCAATGAAGACTTTTCCTTTTCACTTTCCCCACTTAGGCTCTTTATAAGTTCATCTATGGATAACCACAGAAATCCCGACCCAGGGCAGCAGTGCAGCAACTGTGTTAGGAAGGTTGGACTATTCCCGCTACTTTTTTCAGATGGAGGATTGTAGTGAAGAAGAAGAGCAAAGAGCTGGGACAATTCAGAGACCATAAATTGCCTGTTTGAGAAGGTACTGAGCTAGTGGTAATTTGGGGTTTTCTTATGAAAAACCGTCCTGACTATTCCAGCTTGACTGAAAGGATGGTGTCAGGACCCTGCTGGTGAAGGAATTCTGCTTTCTTATTGTATTATGTTGCTTTTGTATAAAATCATATTTTGACTGGTATTCCTTTTATTCTACCTGTCTCATCCCTTAAAAATTCCTAATGATTATTTTTTTCTCTAAACTTAGGTTTTCCAAATGTGACTTTATCAGCTTCTTTTATCCTTTTAAAAAATATTCAATATCATACACATTATTTTTTATAGGCTCTTTGTCTCCTGCTTTCTTAGTGTCATAGGTACAGTATTTTGTACAACATTGTCATATTAAACTATGTCCAGTTTAAAAAATAGTTAACAGTGAATTGTCATTATATTGACACCCCTGTTAACCAGAGCCTTGGACAGAACCTCGGACGGCCTGTACCCAAGTGCATACCATTTCCTTCCCTTTGTTGGTGACTTGTTATAATCAGTGCTTTGATATTGTTTTTAGTTTTGACCATATTTTTGACTATAACTATAGTCTTATCACCCATGTGTGAGTTCATAAACAATAGTTCGTTTACCTGGTTTTTAACTCTATGTAGAGGGATGGATTTCTTTCTAACTTGCATCATTTGCTCAGCACTCTTGTGTGAACAGCTTTGTTTCCATTTGTTTAGCTGTAGTTTTATTCATATTGTTGTAGAGTACACACTTCTGCATGAACACGCCACAGTTGACCCAGTTTACTGTGATGGGCATTAGGATGTTTGCAGGTTTCAGTGAATACAAACAGTGGTGCCATTGAGCATTCTTATATGTGTCTTCAGACAGGTGACCGAGCATTCCCCTAGGTCATATTGCATCTAGGAATGTCAGTGTGGGTCAGCATCACTAGATAATGCCACGCTGTTATCAAAGTGATTTGACCATGTAAGACTGGCAGCAGCGAGTGAAGCCTGGGAAGAAAAGCATTAATTATTGGTCTGTAATTCCCTCCCTCTTCAGGACACCCAGAGTGTATCACCTATACTAGTTCTCCCCTTAACTATTAGGATGCGATCTAGCTGGAATTGAATTACTGAGAAAATTCAAATCTAAGAATGTTTGTAGCAAGAGATGCTTTATCTCCTTGGGCTGAACATGAATAAAGGAAGCTGGAAATCATGCATCTATGAAAAACAGCCAATAACCACCCATCGGCTTCCTTCCACTTTACTTTATGGTTATTTTAACTCTCCTGGTAAACTCTAAATCATTTGGAACTGAAATGCAAGGACAAGGTGAATTTAAATAAACGATGTATATTTTGTCAAAAAGACATAATTTTTAAAATTGTTTGAGTATATCACCAAAACCAGTTGACATAAACTGAACAGTGATTTAGAGGATTTGAGATTTCATTCCCTTAGCCACATTAGAATTTTGGTAGAATTTGGTTGGCCTCCTTTATATTTACCTTAAAGATTAGAATGTGTCTAAGACTTAGCTCTGTGATTGCAAATAACTTGGTTATGAATGAAATTAAATGAAGAATACATTCAAATATTTATGTTTAAAATTAAGTAACTGAATGGAATCTTCCTTATATATGTATACGCAAATATTTTGGGCACTTGTGATGAAAAAATCTTAAGTGTTTTGTAGAACATCTAGGTCATCACAGATGAGAGTTGTAGTAGCTGGGGAGGTCTAGGGAGTTATTTGTTCCCTATCAAATAGGCGAACTAATAAAAAGACAGGTTAGGCCTCCTCTGACATTGTCCTCCATAGTTATTGTCCCTGAGGATTGCCATGTTTGGGCAGCTCAGTGACATGGGCTCATTAAAGGTGTGGGTATCCGTTCCCCAGAGACGTCTGCAGGGGAAGGGACTTAGTTCTCTGTGCTAGCCCAGACACAGCTCAGAGTTACGGCACTTTCGCCCGCTCATAAGGTCTCACTGTCACACAGGCAGGTCACCGTACTCGAGAAAACATACTGAGAGTTTGTGACTGCCTTCATCTTCTACCTCCAAGACGCAAAGTGCAGATCTCTGGTGCCACATAAAGACCTGTGAAGTCATTGTGAGAAAGTGCCCTTTGCATAAGAAAAAGTTATGGATGCCCCAGTGCTGGTCGAGTCAACCTTTGCATTTACTGCAGACACTGATTCTACATGTCCGTGTTCCTATCCCCAGAGCTGTATTTAGGCAGTAACTTGGAATGAGGTAGGGAAATAGATTAAACCCAACAGAGAAGGTGAGAAAAGGTGAGTGAAAATGGAACTAAGCCTCTCTGTTGCTTTAAGAATTGGGAAGTTAAATTATTTTCAGTTGCGATTGTTTTTGAAATAAAAAGGTTGTATTTGTTTGCATATATGGTGAATTGTCTGAAGGAACAGACTATGGAAGTTTATCAAATAGAAGAACTAAACTTAATTACTGATTAGAGATGTCAACAAGTCATTCCTAGACATTTCATTCTATGTAGTACATTCGTCACACGTCTCTATGCTCATATGAAAACAACTTAAATATGCATGTTTGGTGATAATAAAATGTTTTTTATGTATATATGTAAAAGTATTAGATTAAGTGTTTCTATGCTATTCCTTTGGTTCTGTAATGTCTGTGAAATATTGTTGTCTATGTAGAAACTCATTGTCAGTATTTATAGTTTTTAAATGCTCATTTTCTCCTGTATTACAGAAATATCTAAAATATGCACTGAGTATTGAAAATGCTTTGTGAAATTTACTACAGGGAAATTCCATTTTGTGAATGTTGTGTCAATGCATCTTGTTTTTTACTTTATTGTTAACAAGAAATGATGATCTTTCATTTGAATACAAATACCAACATGAAGAAGACAAAGTTGAAGGAAAACTGAATGTTTACTTAATTGATGAACTAGGGAAATGACGAGTTATGTGTGTGTGTGTGTGTGTGTGTGTGTGTGTGTGATTGCACTGAGGTCATGTGTAAAGTACACTAGGTCCCACCCTTCTACCCTTGCACACAATCATGAATGGACTCTTGTATGAACAGTGTTGGTGACCTGCTCAGATGCTCTTTACCTGCTGGGGCTCCAATCCAAACCCTGCTTGTTATGAGTGTGGGCTCCAAGGTTCACAGCCATTCCCTTCTTGAGACAATTGCCCTCACCTGCAAAGGAGCTATAGTGCCAGGTGGTCTGGGGAACATGGTGGGTGCAGCTCAAGCCAGTGACAGACTTATGGGATGTACAAAAGGCTGCCAATGCCAAGGCAGGACTAAATCTGATGCAATTCATGTTCCAGAGCCATGGTGTCCAATAGTGTAGTAAGTAGCCACATAAGGGATTTAAATTTAAATTCATTACAATGAAAAACATGTGAAGTTCAGTTTCTTAGCTGGGAAATTTTAAATGCTCAGGCAGTGACAAGTGGAGGGTGGGTATAGTATTGGACAGTGAGGACAGAGTATTTCTACCATCACAGATGGATGGTTCTGCTGGAGACTTCTGGCCAGCTTCTCATGGGATCAGGCTCCTGCTCTGTTCCACTGGAGACCACATCCTTGCTTAGCAACATTCTCTGCTGTCTTCCTTCCCTCACCCTGTTTATCCCGAGAGCATTCCCTGAATAAACAACCTGCAGTGGAAATCCTACTTCATCATCTTCTTCCATAGAACCTGCCCTACAGCCCTGTCAGTGTTTATCACATCTGTCATTTCCTATGTGGTGATGGCTGTATCCCTTCATTTGCTCAAACTCACTCGTCATCGGGGGCCTGTTCTCATATGTCTGAGGTCAGCTCAGACCCATGGGACAGAAGCATCAAGAAAGCAATAGCGATTCAGTCATAGAACTAAGGCTGAAGAAATCTTGCCCACACTTTTCCAGGATTCATTCAAGAACTGGATAGGGCAGAGTATGTATGTGAAATATATCAGTGAGTGTTATATATTTTAAATATGTTAAGTGTAGTCATTATCTTGAGATATTTTGTCTTTAAAATATGTAGTGTGCATACTGAGCATCTAGTTTGTGGAAATATGGATTCTTGCACTGAAATTTTTAGAATTTTGTGTCAATATTGAACGGTTATGGTAATCACTGCATCTCCTTGTGTGTGTCAGGAGTAAGCATTTAACCTCTTTTATTTGTTGCCTGTTCTTTGTTTTTTAAAATTATTTATTTTTAAATTTACATCCAAGTCAATTAGCACATGGTGCAACAATGATTTCAGGAGTAGATTCCTTAATCCCCTTACCCATTTAGCCCATCCTCCCTCCCACAACCCCACCAGCAACCCTCTCTTTGTTTTCTATACTTAAGGGTCTCTTATGTTTTGTTCCCCTCCTTGTTTTTATATTATTTTTGGTTCCTTCATGTTCATCTATTTTATATTGTAAAGTCCTCATATGAGTGAAGTCATATGATATTTGTCTTTCTCTAATCCCGCTTAGCATAATACCCTCTAGTTCTGACCACATAGTTGCAAATGGCAAGATTTCATTCTTTTTGATTGCTGAGTAATACTCCATTGTATATATATACCTCTTCTTTTTATCCATTCATCCATCGATGGACATTTGGGCTTTTTCCATACTTTGGTTATTGTTGATAGTGCTGCTATAAACATTGGGGTTCATGTGCCCCTTCAAAACAGCATACCTGTATCCCTTGGATAAATACCTAGTAGTGCAGTTGCTGGGTCATAGGGCCATTCTATTTTTAATTTTTGGAGAAGACTCCACACTGTTTTCCAGAGTGGCTACACCAGTTTACATTCCCACCATCAGTGCAAAAGAGATACTTTTTCTCTGCATCCTCGCCAACATCTGTTGTTGCCTGAGTTGATAATGTTAGCCATTTTAACAGGAGTAAGGTGGTATATCATTGTGTTTTTGATTTATATTTCCCCGATGATGAGTGCTGTTGAGCTTTTCTTCATGTATTGGTTGCCATCTCGATGTCTTCTTTGGAGAAGTGTCTATTCATGTCTTTTGTCCATTTCTTCACTGGATTCTTTGTGATTTTTTTGGGTGTTGAATTTGGTAAGTTCTTTAAACCATTATCTGATATGTCGTTTGCAAATATATTTTTCCATTCCATTGGTTGCCCTTTAGTTTTGCTGATTGTTTCCTTCGCTGTACAGAAGTTTTTATTTTGATGAGGTCCCAATAGTTCATTTTTGCTTTGGTTTCCCTTGCCTCTGGAGATGTGTTGAGTAAGAAGGTGCTGCAGCCGATGTCAAAGAGGTTGTTGCCTGCTTTCTTCTTGAGGATTTTGATGGCTTCCTATCTTACATTTAGGTCTTTCCTCCATTTTGAGTTTATTTTTGTGTATGGTATAAGAAAGTGGTCCAGTTTTCCCAGCACCACTTGCTGAAGAGATTGTCTTTATTCCATTGGACATTCTTTCCTGCTTTGTCAAAGATTAGTTGGCCATACATTTGTGGGTTCATTTCTGGGTTCTCTATTCTGTTCCATTGATCTGAGTGTCTGTCTTTTGCCAGTATCATACTGTCTTGATGATTACAGCTTTGTAATACAGCTTGAATTCTGGGATTGTGATGCCTCCTGCTTTGGTTTCCTTTTTCAAGACTGCTTTGGCTGTTCGGGGTCCTTTATGGGTCCATACAAATTTTAGGATTGTTTATTCTAGCTCTGTCAAGAATGCTGGTGTATTTTGATAGGTATTGCATTGAATACGTAGATTGCTTTGGCTACCATTGACATTTTAACAATATCTGTTTTTCCTATCCAAGAGTATGGAATCTTTTTCCATTTTTTGTGTCTTCTTCAATTTCTTTCATAAGTTTTCTATAATTTTCAATGTATAGATTTTTCACCTCTTTGGTTAGATTTATTCCTAGGTATTTTATGTTTTTTTTGGGTGCAATTGTAAATGGGATTGATTCTTTGATTTCTCTTTCTGTTGCTTCATCATTGATGTATCCGAATGCGACTGATTTCCGTGCATTGGTTTTATATCCTGCAACTTTGCTGAATTCATGGATTAGTTCTAGCCATTTTTTTGTGGAATCTCCTGGGTTTTCCATATAGAGTATCATGTTATGTGCAAAGAGTGAAAGTTTTTGACCTCCTCCTGATGATGTCTGTTCTCTTAATTATTATTGTAAAATTGAGTTTTGTGGGATGTCATTTGCCATTATATCCCCTTTTTGATGGTTATCATACATAATGTATGCTTTTTTCAAGTATTTTTTTCTGTATGTGAAGTAATAATTTATTTGTGATTTTTAAAACTGGACTTTTCTGTATCATATCATCATATATCATATCATATCATATCAGTTGTGTTCCACATAATATAAGTTCACACACACACATAATCCCATAAAATAGCAAATCACTTTACAAGTCATCTCACCAGCATTTTATTTTTTCTCAACTGCCTTCTTAGTCCTTATTGATATAATATTGTTTAAATATATCATTATTTTATTCTAATGTTGCATTATTATATTGGTGTTTTCCTTGGATGAGTTAGCATTTTATGTTTGTGCTCCTTCACATTGGTGGGTACTTCCCCTACTAGACACATTTTAAAATTTGTCAGGAATCTATCTCTGGTAAATGTATCTATATTCATGCTTGTCTGCAAGAGTTGGAACCATGGTTTGCTTTCATTGTTCTTCTGAGCAGGTGTGAGTCAGATGATGTTCCCTTGTGTTGCACATTTAGATTGTCTCAAACACCTGTGTAATTAATTCTATTAGGAAATTTTTGTGCATAGATTTTGTTTATCAAATGTCATTGATATCACTGATCACATCTTTGTAGGAAAAGGAGGTGTAAAATAGTGTCAAATACCACATCCTTTTCTCAATATTTATGACTATTTGTTTTATGCCAGTTTTGTACCAATTTCTTTCACCCATCAGTGGGTCTAACCCCAATCATGATTCAGATTTTAAAAGTCTTAGAAGAATCAACAATGTGCTGTATGCCCAACCATTTGAATGTGATAGAACTGAAATCCTCATTTTCTGATGCCTCTTTGGTCAGCGGATAACTATTCTTCTTCTTCAGTAGTAAGCATTGGATGAAAATGGTCATCACCTAGCCTTATATTTGGCAATGTATTTGGTCCAGTGTCACTAACTCTGCAAGGTAGCTTCCAGAAAGGTAATAATTAACCTAGTATTGATGGATGTCTGAGATTTTGTGTAATACGAAAATCATTTTTTGTTTATGCCTTCCCTTGTATACATTAAGTATTGCATTATAGCGCTTTGACCTGCCATTGCTTTGAGAGTGCTTCTGTCTTTAGCTCTGTGTGTTTTCTATTGCTTATTTTATCATAGGAAGTGTATGTACATAACTACATGGTTGGATAACTTTTTAAAATGTTTTTTGTGACTAGAATGTTGATAGGGAATAATCCAACTTATTTCAGGAATTTTACAGACACTAGTTGGTGTAATGTATGTAACAGAAATCTGTAGAAGGAAGAGGAAAATATTGATGACTGGGTTTTTGAGTTCTGAATCCAACTGACTTGACACAGCCAAATGAATTTTTGGAGTTCCTGTTAAAATGGTATGGTAATTTTAAGCATCTTTAGGGAAAAAGTTAACACTGTGATTGAATGGTGGTATTCTGGTTCTCTCTGATTATTTGTTTTACTACCACAGGAAAAAAACACCAATGTGTGTTTATTTGCAGATCTAGTCATGAAATTTTGAATGTAATTGAATTTTTTGTATAAGTACATTGTAGGTCATAAATTCCTACATCTGGATGCATTTGGAGATTATGTTGTATTATAAAGTACTGCATGTGAGTTGTGTGCAAATCCAGTTGTGTGGAATTATGAGATACATATTTAAAATAATGACTCTCTTTCTGTCTCCATCTCTTTCCTATTCTTTCTGATTTCATGCCCTCTTTTTCCTCATCCTGTTTTTCTCTAAATGTACCTACATATTCAAAGTACTTTAAATCCTATTTAAGATCAGACTGAAAGAACTTTTGTACCTATGACTGATGGAAACACAAGGTCCATTATTTGATTTTCTATTACATATTAATGATTTACTTTTTTGATAGTGTGGAACTATATTAGTATAAGCAATGTCAGTTTCAATGAGTACATAATTTATTCAAATAGTTATTGATATAATCCAATGGCCATGTCTTTTAACATGATACATCCACCCCTGCTAACTTTCTATTATTTAGAACATTTCTTTAAAAATTGCTAAATACTTGCTGTTGACAGAAAACATGTGGTAAGAAAGGATGGACCCGAAAAATGGAAGTTCTTTCACTGGCTTTATCCTGCTGAGTTTCTCTGACCGGCCTCAGCTGGAGCGAGTCCTCTTTGTGGTTCTTCTGATCTTCTATCTGCTCACCCTGCTGGGAAACACAAGCATCATTGCGTTGTCCCGCCTGGACCCACACCTGCAGACTCCCATGTACTTTTTCCTGTCCAACCTAAGCTTTCTGGACCTGTGTTACACGACCAGCACTGTTCCTCAGCTGCTGGTCCATCTCAGGGGACCAGACAAGTCTATCTCCTTTGCTGCCTGTGTAGCTCAGCTGTTCATCGCTCTAGGGTTGGGGGGCACAGAATGCATTCTCTTAGGGGTGATGGCATTTGACCGCTACGCAGCCATCTGCAGGCCCCTGCACTACACAGTGATCATGCATCCCCGTCTCTGTGTCCTGATGGCTTCTGCATCATGGTTCATTGGTTTTGCCAACTCCTCATTGCAGACGGTGCTCATCTTCCTTGTACCACTTTGTGGGAGAAATAAAATAGACCACTTCTTTTGTGATGTCGCCCCACTGCTCAAGCTTGCCTGTGTTGACACCACTGTGAATGAGTCTGAGCTCTTCTTTGTCGGTGTGATCATTCTGCTCATACCTATGGCATTAATCACATTCTCTTATGGTCAGATTGTCAGGGTGGTCTTAAGAATAAAGTCAATTGCGGGACAGAGGAAAGTGTTTGGGACATGTGGATCCCACCTTACAGTGGTCTCCCTGTTCTATGGCACGGCCATCTATGCTTACCTCCTGCCCAGCAACAACCACTCCCAGGATCAGGGCAGGTTCATTTCTCTCTTCTACACCATCATCACCCCCATGGCCAACCCCTTCATCTATACACTGAGGAACAAGGATGTGATGAGTGCAATGAAGAATGTGCTTTATGGGGGCTGTGACTCCAGATGACTGGGGTTGGAAGACCCTGTGATAGAAGTCTTTGAATTCAGACCCTTTAAGGTGTTTGTGTCCAGCACATGTCCTCCAATATTTCCCCTAATGACTCTCACGGAAATTTTCTTACCGTATTCTTTTATGCAAGTGAGCATTCCAAGTCTAAGTTCATGGATTCATTCCAACCTCCAGAGATGCTGGTTTAGTGTTTCTACAGAATTTGCATCATATTCATTTTTTAGAAAGCTCCACAGGTTTTTCTTGTTTCACCCCCTCTTGGGAATAGTATTCCATTTCTAATTGTAAAAAAAATATGCACATACTATAAAGGCATACTGAAAAAAAGAATAGCAACAACTATAATAGTGTAGGAAATATTAGCATTTCAGCATTTTCTAGCAATTTCTGGAGGCATATCACTTATTCTTGCAATTTGATCATGGCTCTATTAAATGGTCCATAGGTTGACGGTATCACAGCTTTTTCCCAGAATTAGTATATAACTTGGGAAAGAAAAATTTTAGCTCAGAGAAAATCCTGGTAACATCAATCCTGATGAATTCATTCAGATATTAGGCCCTAGTGTGACCATAGCAGTGTGACAGTAATTTAATGTAGCCTTCATGTCACAGAGGGAGATGGTGTAATGCAGTCATCCCAGGGACAATGGGAGCATGAGGTAGCAATACAGCAGGTGGTGCTTATGTGTAATTTTGGGCATAGTCACTGAAACACCCATGTGAGTGTGCAACTTGCTTATTTTAAGTTTGTGAACCCTCCCATTCATTAAACTTGTCTTTGGAGGACATCAAATGACACAAGTCCTAATTTACATTTTTTTTTTTACCTATAATAATGCAGCAAAAGTTTCAAAGGGTAAAATATATTTATTTATTTATTTATTTTTAAATGTTTGTTTATTTTTGAGAGAGAGAAGGACAGAGTGTGAGTGGGGGAGGGCAGAGAGAGAGGGAGAGAGAATCCGAAGCAGGCTCCAGGCTCTGAGCTGTCAGCCTAGAGGCTGACACAGGGCTCAAACTCAAGAACCGACAGACCTGACCTGAGCTGAAGTCAGATGCCCAACTGACAGAGCCACCCAGGTGCCCCTCAAAGGGTAAAATATATTTAGATACTCACTTCATACCATTTTATAAATTCTTTGATTGAGGCCTGAAGTAACCAAGGCTTTTGTATCTCACATCTGCCAAAAGTCCCATACAATTTGATTGCAGGGAAATATTACAAAACAATAAAGAATGACCTCTATTTTCCAGGAAATCCCATGTTCTTGGAGCTCATTTAGATTCACCAGGAGAAAATTTAAGAAAGAAATGTATATTAATCATTAAAAATCTCAATATGTCTGAGGTTTACAAATAGTCGTCTCATTATGAAATAGCTGTAATCCATTCTAAATTATAAGTAATAAATAGAAACTTTTCATAACAAGTGAGTGTGACATTGTAGCCTTTAGGTCTCAACTCAAGCTCCCTTTGTATATACATATGTTGTGGGGTATGGATCTGGTTTTTTTTGTATGTATTTATTGTCATGAACAGTGTATTTTCCCATGAAAGCTGGAGCTTTGACAATGCCACCATCAAAGAAAGGTTTATGATACTTGGTAGGTTTTCCCAGTGTGTAGCCCAGTGTAGGTAAATGTATTTGTGTCCTCAATGGGACACATATCCATAACAATCACACTGTTTCCTCTCCTGACAGCTAACTGGCATCCTCCTGGGTCTTGAACCCCCTGAGCTGCTCATGCTCCTGACACGTGATCTTGGAACAGGAACAGCATTAGGCAGGCTGGAAATGTCAGCTCAGGAAGATTCTCACATGTCATGGTTCTGTCTGTATTCCTAACAGCATCATAGTATTCACAGTTGACATCAACACCTGGGATATATTTTTACACCATAGTAATGCTGAATGAACACCAGCCTAAAAACAGTTTTATAAAACTGTTTATCCCTGATGCTGACAAATTTCCTGCTCTCTCTTATGTTTCAACCACATCCTGACAGTTATACCAAACGGCCACTGTATAATCCCTGAAATGAACTTTCTGTGGTGTGAAAACCCTCAAGGACTCTTTTAAATATTTTTAAAATTTTTATTATTTTTGAGAGAGAGACAGAGAGAGAGCATGATCGGGGGAGGGGCAGAGAGAATGGGACACATAGAACCAGAAGCAGGCTTCAGGCTCCAAGCTGTCAGCACAGAACCTGACACGGGTGGGGGGGGGGGGGGCTTGAGCCCATGAACCATGAGATCAAGACGTAAGCTGACGTCAGATGCTTAACTGACTGAGCCACCCAGGTGCCACCCTCCACCAGTGTCTACTTTATCCATTCATCCGTTGATGGACATTTGGGTTTTTTCCATAATTTGGCTATTGTTGATAGCACTGCTATAAACATTGGGGTAAATGTGCCCCTAAGAATCAGCACTCCTTTATCCACTGGGTAAATTCCTACTAGTGCTATTGCTGGTTCATAGGGTAATTCTATTTTTAATTTTTTTGAGGAAGCTCCATACTGTTTTCCAGGGTGGCTGCACTAGTTTGCATTCCCACCAGCAGTACAAGAGGGTTCCCCTTCCTCCATATCCTCGCCAACATCTTTTGTTTCCTCAGTTGTTAATGTTAGCCACTCTGACAATTGTGAGGTGGTATCTCATTGTGGTTTTGATTTGTATTTCCCTGATGGTGAGTGATGTTGAGCATTTTTTCATGTGTCTGTTAGCCATCTGGATGTTCTCTTTGGAAAGTGTCTATTCATGTCTTCTGCCCATTTCTTCACTGGATTATTAGTTTTCTGGGTGTTGAGTTTGGTAAGCTCTTTGTAGATTTTGGATACTAACCCTTTATCTGATATGTCATTTGCAAATATCCTCTCCCACTCCGTCAGTTGCCTTTTAGTTTTGTTGATTGTTTCCTTTGTAGTATAGAAGCTTTTTATCTTGATGAGGTCCCAATAGTTCATGTTTGCTGTTATTTCCCTTGCCTTAAGAGGCATGTCAAGTAAGAAGTTGCTATGGCTGAGGTCAAAGAGGTTGTTGCCTATTTTCTCCTATAGGATTGTGATGGTTTCCTGTCTCACATTTAGCCCTTTTTTCCATTTTGAATTTATTTTTGTGTATGGTATAAGAAAGTGGCCCAGGTTCATTCTTCTGCATGTTGCTCTCCAGTTCTCTGAGCACCATTTTTTAAAAGAGACTGTCTTTTTTCCATCGGATATTCTTTCCTGCTTTTTTCGAAGAGTAGGTGGCAATACATTTGTGGGTCCAATTCTGGGTTATATATTCTATTCCATTGGTTTATGTGTCTGTTTTCATGCCAATACCATGGTGTCTTGATGATCACAGCTTTGTAGTACAGGCTGAAGTCCAGGATTGTGATACCTCCAGCTTTGGTTTTCTTTTTCAACTTGACTTTGACTATTCGGGGTCTTTTGTGGTTCCATACAAGTTTCAGAATTGTTTGTTCTAGTTCTGTGAAGAATGCTGGTGTTATTTTGATTAGGATTGCATTGAATGTAGAGATTGCTTTGGGCAGTATCCACATTTTAACAATATTTGTTCTTCTAATCCATGAGCATGAAAAGTATTTTTCCAATTCTTTGTGTCTTCTTCAATTTCTTTCATAAGCTTTCTATAGTTTTCAGTATACAGATATTTTACCTCTCTGGTTAGGTTTATCCCTAGGTATTTTATGGTTCTAGTTGCAATTGTATATGGGATCCATTCCTTGATATCTCTTTCTGTTGCTTCATTATTGGTGTAGAGAAATGAAAACAATTTCTATACATTGATTTCATAGCTTTGACTTTGCTGAATTCATGGATAAGTCTAGCAGTGTTTTTGGTGGAGTCTTTCAGACTTCCCATGTAGAATGTCATGTCCTCTGCAAAAAGTGAATGTTTGACTTCTTCTTTGTCAATTTGAAGGCCTTTTATTTCATTTTGTTGTGTGAAGCTGAGGCTAGGTTTTCCAACACTATATTAAACAGCACTAGTGAGAGTGGACATCCCTGTCTTGTTCCTGATCTCAGGGGGTAGGTCTCAGTTTTTCTCCATTGAGGATGATGTTAGCTATGGGCCATATATATATGACTTCTATGATGTTAAGGTATGTTTCTTGTATCCTGACTTTCTTGAGGGTTTTTAGTAAGAAAGGATGCTATATTTTGTCAAATGCTTTTTCTGCACCCATTGACAGGACCACATGATTCTTATCCTTTCTTCTATTAATATTATGTATCACATTGATTGATTTGTGAATGTTGAACCAGCCCTGCAGTCCAGGAATGAATCCCACTTGATCATGGTGATTAATTGTTTTAATATGCTGTTGAATTCAATTTGCCAGTATCTTGTTAAGAATTTTTGCACCCATGTTGCTCAGGGATATTGGCCTGTAATTCTCCTTTTTTGTGGGATCTTTGTCTGGTTTGGGAACCAAAGTATAATGCTGGCTTTATACAATGAGTCTGGAAGCTTTCCTTCTGTTTCTATGTTTTTGGAACTGCTTCAGAAGACTAGGTATTAACTCTTCTTTAAATGTCTGAAAGAATTCCCCTGGGAAGCCACCTGGCCCAGGACTCTTATTTGTTGAGAGATTAAAAAAATTTTTTTTAACGTGTATTTATTATTGAGAGACAGAGAGAGACAGAACATGAGCATGGAAGGGGCAGAGAGAGGAGGAGACACAGAATCAGAAGGAGGCTTCCGGCTCTGAGCTGTCAGCACAGACCCTGACGTGAGGTTCGAATTCATAAACGGTGAGACCATGACCTGAGCCAAAGTTGGACACTTAACCAACTGAGCCACCCAGGCGCCCCTTGCTGGGAGAGTTTTGATAACTGATCCAATTTCTTTGCTGGTTGTGGGTCTGTTAAAATTTTCTATTTCTTCCTGTTTGAGTTTTGATAGTGTGTGAGTGCCTAGGAATTTGTCCATTCCTTCCAAGTTGTCCAGTTTGTTGGCATATAAGCTTTTGTAGTATTCTCTAATATTTGTTTGGTTTTCTGTGGTGTTGTTTGTGATCTCTCTTCTTTCATTTATGATTTTAATTAGCTCCTCCCTCTCTCTTTTCTTTTTAAGAAGTCTGGCTAGGGGTTTCTCAATTTTTGTTTATTCTTTCAAAAAACCAGCTCTTAATTTCATTGATCTATACTACTGGCATTTTAGATTCTATATTGATTATTTTTGCTCTAATCTTTATTATTTCTCTTTTTCTGCTGGCTTGGGGCTTTATGTGCTGCTGTATTTGTAGCTCCTTTAGGTGTGAGGTTAGGTTGTGTTTTGGGGACCTTTCTTGCTTCTTGAGATAGGCCTGGATTGCAATGTATTTTCCTCTTAGGACTGCGTTGGCTGCATCACAAGGGTTTGGACTGTTGTTTTTTCATATTCACTTGATTCCATATATTTTTAAATTTCTTCTTTAATTTCCTGGTTGATGCATTCATTCTTGAGTAGGATGTACTTTAACCTCTGTATATTTGGGGATTTTCCAAATTTTTTCTTGTGGTTGATTTCAAGTTTCATAGCACTGTGATCTGAAAATATGGATGGTATGATTTCTGTCCTTTTGTATTTGTTGAGGGCTGGTGTATGACCCAGTATGTGATCTATTTTGGAGAATGTTCCATGTGCACTTGAGAAAAATGTGTATTCTGTTGCTTTTGGATGAAAAGTTCTGAATATATCTGTTAAGTCCATCTGGTCCAATGTGTCATTCAGAGCCATTGTTTCCTTACTGATTTTCTACCTAGATGATCTGTCCATTGATGTAAAGTCCCCTACAATCACAGTATTATTATCCATACAGTTATTTATGTTTGTGATTAATTGATTTATATATGTGGGTGCTTTTTTTTGGGTGCATAAACATTTACAATTGTTAGCTCTTCTTGATGGATAGACCCCTTAATTATGATATAATGCTCTTCTTCATTTCCTTTTACAGTCTTTGTTTTAGAATCGAGTTTGTCTGATATAAGTATGGCTACCTTGGCTTTCTTTTGACATCCAGTTGCATGATAGATGGTTCTCCATCCCCTCACTTTCAATCTGAAGATGTCCTGGGGTCTAAAATGAGTCTCTTCTACACAGCATATAGATGGATCTTGTTTTTTTTTTTTTTAATCCATTCTGATACCCCATGTCTTTTGAGGGGACATTTAGTCCATTTTCATTCATAGTGATTACTGAGAGATATGGATTTAGTGTCACTGTGTTATCTGTAGGTTTCATGCTTGTAGAGCTGTCTCTGGTCGTTTATAGTCTTTGCTCTTTTCCACTCACAGAGTCCCCCTTAGGATATCCTGCAGGTCTTGTTTAGTGGTCATAAACTCCTTAAGTTTTTGTTCACCTGGGAAAGACTTTATCTCTCCTTCTGTTCTGAATGACAGTCTTGCTGGATAAAGGATTCTTGGTTGCATATTACTCCTGTTCAGTGCATTGAATATTTCCTGCCACTCCCTTCTGGCTGTCATGTTTCAGTGGACGGGTCTCCTACTACCCTTATGTGTCTACCCCTGTAGGTTAAAGCTCATTTGTCCCTAGCTGCTTTCAGAATTCTTTTTATATTTTGCCAATTTCACTATGATATGTTTTGGTGTTGACCCATTTTTGTTAATTTTGAAGGGAGTTCTCTGTGTCTCCTGGACTTGGATGTTTGCTTCCTTCCCCAGATTGGGAAGGTCTCAGCTATAATTGTTCAAATAAACCCTCTGTACCTTTCTCTCTTTCTTCTTCTTCTGGATCTCCTATTATATGGCTATTATTACATTTCATTGAATCACTTAGGTCTCTAATTCTCCCCCTCATGGTCTAGTAATTTCCTATTCCTCTTTCTGAGCTTTATCGTTTCATAATTTTGTCTTCCATTCTCCTCTCTGCTTCTTCCATCCTTGCTGTCACTGCATCTAGTTTATTTTGCATCTCATTTATAGCATTTCTTAATTCTTCATGACTATTTCTTAGGTCCTTGATCTCTGCAGCAAGAGATTCTCTGCTCTTCTATGTTTTCTTTTTCCCAAGCCCAGCAATTAGTCTTATCACTATCATTCTAAATTCATGTTCAGATATATTTTTTATATCTGTTTTGAGCAATTCGCTGACTGTCATTTCTTCCTGAAATTTCTTTCGAGGAGAACTCTTCTGTTTTATCATTCTGGCTAGTTTTCTGTCTTTTATGTGTTTTAATAGCTTGTTATGTGTCTGCGCCTGCAAGAACTATTATATACAAAAGGGTCATATACTTTCCAGGGCCTGAAACTTCAGGAAGTGTTTTTGGAGTGTGTTGCATGCACTCTGTTGTACCTTTTGCTGCTTTATCTCACTGTTCTTAGTGGTTGACTGGACCTACTGCTAGGTGTGCTTTGATTTGTTTGTTGAAGTAAGCTTCAATAAGGAAAAAGGTTGGGGACAGGCAGAGAACTTATCCCATATGAAGAGAAAAATGAAAGGGGCAGGAGAAATAACAGGCAGAGAATGAAAGATACAAGGCTCAATCCAGAGAGAGACAGACAAAGAGAGAGAGGAAAATAAAGAAGGAGATACATAAAAGTGTAAAAAGAATAGAGTAAAAACGCCTGATTCAAGAAACAACCAGAACAGAGAAAGAAAGAAAACAAAAGAAAATTATAATACACACACGCACACACATATATATACACATATGTATGTATGTGCATGTGTGTGTGTGTGTGTGTGTGTGTGTGTATATATATATATATATATATATATATATATATAATAATTGACCACGAATCAAATCAGAAACTATGAGGCTGATTCCAACGAGGGAAGAAAAAAGAGGAGAGTAGAAAGAAAAAGAAGGGAAAAGAGAAAAGAAGGAATGAAAAGAGAAACAAAATAATAGTTAAAACACCAAGAGACTAACATAGGAAACCCCAGGACAGTTGTCTGCTGGCTCCTGGGGCAGGGAATGTGCTGGTCTGGAGGAGGGGCGGTCTGTCTCAGTCAGTGTCAATGTCACTGGGGTAGATAAGCAGTTACCAGGCACGGAGGGGCGGGGTTTGGTGTAAGCAGGTCCCACCTCCACTGGGGGCCACTGTCCTGCGAAGCCCCACCGTGTGCTGATAGGGAGAACAATGGCGAACCCCCAGTCTCTCCTCCCCACACCACGTGTCCCAAACCATGCCGCCCTCACAGAGCAAAATGGCTTCAGCTTGTCTCACCCCACAGTGTCTGTGCCTCCCTGGGCTGGGCTGGGATTCCAACCCCAATGTCTTCGGGAGTCCCGGTGTGGATGGACCTGTCCTGGGATAGTGCCACTGTGTCCAGTTGACAAAGGGACTCTGGCTGGTGCCTGCAGGGTCTTTTGCCCTTGGGGGGTAATAACCCTCTTTCCCCAGTACTGGAGGGAGGGGACTGCTCCCAGATCCCAGTGTGCCCCCATATCCCACCAGGCTGGCTGGCTCCCCTCCCCCAGGCATGCACAAGGTGGCAGTTGGGAGAAAGCTGGGCTCCCGGAACTCCCATCTGGAGCTCCTAAGGATGTTCTCAAGGTAGAAACTGGCTTTCCCAAAGTTCTCATTCCGCAGTCTGTGGTCCGCAGAGGTTTTTCTCATGTCCAAATACAATCCCAGACTTCCACAGCCTCTCTTCCTCTTCCTTTTATTTCTCCACAGAAGGGGTTCCCTGCTCCTTGCCAACGCCACCCGTTTTATCCCCCTCAATTCCCACACATTCACCTGTGTCCCGCCAAGCTGCCCCGTTCACCTGTGGACATTGTTCTGTCGCTCCACAGTCTGTACTTCTGGGTTTTCCAAGTATTCTGACCTCAATGCTGCTGTGCTTGAGGGATGAGGGAAATCCCAGTCCCTCTACTTCTGTACCATCTAGAGTTCTCCCCCTGAAACAGAATTCATTCATTCATTTACTCACTCATTTACTTATTTAAATTTACATCCAAGTTAGTTAGCATATATCCCTAAAACATAATTCTTAACCAGCAGGTTTACTACCAATCAGCAAAGACACAAAATAGTGAGGGCACTTGCAGTATCCAGCAGGACTGAGCCCTGTCAGGCAGCTTTGGGGTCCCCTCACTGCAATGGACAGCATTTTGTTTCTCCAATATGGGACTCTTTTGTGTGGTCCAAGTCAGCACAGAGAAGGTATGGGGTTCCTCAATTCATGCATCCCTACCTTTGTAGCCCTGTCCTGGCCATAGGACTGTCACGTGTTAGCATAACAGCAGGGTGTACAGTGTAGGTGACTGCACTCTGAGCACACCCTCTGCATCCTGCTAAACTCACTCCTGGATCAGTCATCAGAGTGCAGTCACCCGTGTAAGACCTTCCTGTACCTCCTAGTCTGCACATTTCGCAGCTACTGTTTGCCAGAGTCCCGCTCTGACCAGGCTCACGGAGGAGGCAGGAACAGGTCACAGATCCCTGCCAACTCCACCCTTCACAGGTGTCTGCTTTTTGGATGCTTGTTTTGTGACACAGATGAGAGCCTTCTTTCACCGCTGTAGTGTTGTGGCATGTTTGAGATCTGATGGTGCAGACTGGGAACCACAGTGTGTGGACTCGTGGTTTGCAGGGGAAAGGGGGGCTGCGTGTAGATGGGGAAAGGAGAGGATGGATGACTGGAGATCAGAGGGGTCAGGGGAAGGGCTCCCCTAGGTGGCCTTAGACACAGGACACTGGCTTCTGGGAGGAGACATTTCCTTCTTTCCCCGGTGTTTTGGAATTAAGTTGACATGAGACAGAGTAACTGGAGAAAACACCCAAAGTTTTATTGTCTGCACACGGAGGCCCAATCTGGACATTGAGTCACAAAGAAATGAGCAAAGCAAGTGGTGTTTATGCTTTTTATAGAGAGACAATAGATGAGAATGGAATTGACAGGAGAAAGAAAACTGGGGTTTGGAGCTGCAGTTAGCAGGGAATGCGAAGTGGAATGTGGGCTGAGGTAGTGGGTTAGTAAAAAGTAGCAGGTTTATTTCTACAGCCTTCTCAGCTCTAAGGTCCCTATCTATGGTGATAAGTGGTCATTTGTACTTCACAGTCATTTCATTCAGGAGATATTTCCTGCTTCCAGGGGGACATAGGAGGGTGTGATGTCCTCACACCTGCTGTTTCCCCAGTAGCTTCTATTCATGGTGATCAATATGCTGTTGAGGTCCATGTTGGGGGGCCTCCCTGGGTTCCCACACTTGCTCCGTTTAAAAAATTTAATTCTATTGATTTACATTGTTGGGTGGATTTATTTTAACCACTGGAGTGAATGAAACCTACGAGGTCTCTAGGAAGTGTATGTTCTTCTGATTTGTAAACCATTTCTGAGAATGGTTTCAACCTCTTTTCAAGATCAGGCTGTTCAGTTGTACCTGTGTGTTGAGTCTCAGAGAAGCATCGTGGACATTTCTACTGATTGGGTTATTTGGGATCTCCATGATCAATGGCCTGTCTTGATCAGTGGTCAAAGCCTTTGACATGGTCCCGTCCCCCTGAATCTGTGGTAGCAGGGCACACATAATGCTTTCTCACATTTGTAAGTCCCCATTTCAAGCACTTGTAAACATGAAACAGTTTTGCCCGATTCTCTTTGGGAAGCTTCTTTAGTAACTTATCTCTAATGAGAACTCGGTTTTAATGTATTTAAAGGAAGCATGTTGGCTAACAATGTGTTCTTTCTAGCATGAAATGAACCTCTCCCAGGTTTCACTGCTCCTCTTAGAAAAACCATCTCTATTCCCACAGAATGATTCTCCTCAGTCTGCCACAATGTGTTACATTTTCATTTGCATTTAGGTGGAAGCAGCATATATATTAATACATTATTAAACACACACACCCACAGACATCCTTGTGCACAAAATGTGCTCCATATCCAATGTCCTGTAGGCCAATCTTTGTGTGAACCCTTTTGTGAAGATGATTAGAACAAGAAAATATGTTTCCTTGAGCTTCTACTACTTAGAAGTGCCAGGCTCATACATGATGTATTCCCAATATGTTCTAAAATACAAATATATCCTAGGGTATGTGGCAACAGTTTATCCCTGCAGGTCACATTGAAAGGAAAAAAAATACACTTTCCAGGAGGTGGTGGGAGTATTGGCTATTAGTAGAATCTTTTACCACTCAAGAGTTCCATGGAACAAACTATACCCCTATAGACACAGTAAGTTAAAAAATTTAGAAGTCACAGTCTTTCAGTCTTTGCAATGAAATTTGGATCACAAAGAGTCAGCTATGTTAGTTGATAGGACAATGTTAGAATAGCCTCATTTGGTAACTGCCAATGCATCCAATGTCAAGAATTGTTTTCTCTATGTTGTTTTCTAGGAGCTTTACAATTTCAGATACATTTCTCTGAATGTATTTACCCAGTTTTCTCAGGACGGTTTATTAATTAGACTATGTTTGCCCATGAATATCCTTGACTCCTTCTTCCAGCAGTAGTTGTCTGTATGTGGGTGGGTTTAGTTTTATGCTCTTAATTTTGTTCCGTTGGTGTATGTGTCTGTTTCTTGAGCTAATAACATACTGGTTTGATTCCTAGATATTTATAAGATAGTTTGAATCAGGAAGTAGGCTGCCTCCAGCTCTGTTCTTTGTTTTAGTGGCTTTGGCAATTGGGACTTTTGTGGCTCCATACAGATTTCAGGATTGTTTTTTCTCTATCTGTGAAAAATGCCACTCAAATTTTGATAGGGATTGCATTGAATCTAGAGATGATTTTGAATACTGTGGACATTTTTCAATATTAATATTTTTAATATAATTTATTGTCCAGTTGGCTAACATACAGTGTATACAGTGTGCTCTTGGTTTTGGGGTAGTTTCCCATGATTCATCACTTACATGCAACACCCAGTGCTGATCCCAACAAGTGCCCTTCTCAATTCCCAATTTATGAGCACAGGATATCTTAATTCTCTTCAATTTTTCCATCAATTCATGTAGTTTTAAGTGTAGAGATATTTTGCCTCCTTGGTTAAATTTAATCCTACATGTTTTATCGTTTTTGATGCTATCATGAACGTGGGATGAAAAAATCTTTTTATGTTGTTGGAAGTGGCAAGATTTCATTCTTTTTATCACTGAGTAGTATTCCATTGCATGTATGTATGTATGTATGTATGTATGTATGTATGTATATACATATGTACACATCCCAGCTTCTTTATCCATTCATCAGTTGGACATTTGGGCTCTTTCCATAATTTGGCTATTGTTGATAGCCCTGCTATAAACATTGATGTACCTGTGCCCCTACAAAGTAGTGCTGTTGTATTCTTTGGATAAATTCTTAGTATTGCTATGGCTGGGCCATAGGGTAATTCTTTTTTTAATTTTTTGAAAAATCTCCACACTGTTTTCCAGAATGGCTATACCAGTTCACATTCCCACCAGCAGTGCAAGAGGGTTCCCCTCTCTCCACATCCTTCCCAGCATCTGTTGTTTCCTGACTTGTTAATTTTAGCCACTTTGACCGTTGTGAGGTGGTATCTCAATGTGGTTTTGATTTGTATTTCCTTGATGATGAGCGATGTTGATCATCTTTTCATGTGTCTGTTAGTCATCTGGATGTCTTCTTTGGAAAAGTGTCTATTCATGTCTTTTGCCCATTTCTTCACTGGATTATTTGTATTTCAGGTGTTAAGTTTGTTAAGTTCTTTATAGACTTTTGGATACTAATCCTTTATTTGATATGTCATTTGCAAATATCTTCTCCCATTCCGTTGGTTGCCTTTTAGTTTGTTGATTGTTTTCTGTGTTGTTCAGAAACTTTTTATCTTGATGATGTCCCAATAGTTCATTTCTGCTTTTATTTCCCTTGCCTCAGAGACATGTCAAGTAAGAAGTTGCTGCAACTGAGGTCAAAGAGGTTGTTGTCTGTTTTCTCCTGTAGGATTTTGATGGTTTCCTGTCTCACATATAGATCTTTCATTGATTTAGAGTTAATTTTTGTGAATGATGTAAGAAAGTTGTCCAGTTTCATTATTCTTCATGTTGCTCTCTGGTTCTCCCAGCACCACTACTTTGCTAAGTTCAATAAGTCAGTCAGAGAAAGACAGATATCATATATTGTCACTCATATGTGGAATTTGAGAAACTTAACAGAAGACCATGGGGGAATGGATGGAAACATAAGTTAGGCAAGCCATAAAAAGACCCTTCAATACAGAGGACAAACTGAGGGTTGATGAGGGTGGGGAGTGGAGAAAATGGGTGATGGGAATTGAGGAGGGCACTTGTTGGGATGAGTACCGGATGTTGTATATAAGGGATGAATCATGGAAATCTACTCCCGAAGCCAAGACTACACTGTATACACTGTATGTTAGCTAACTTGACAATAAATTGTTAAAATAAAGAAAAGAAAAAATACTTTCACATATTTTTTATTTTATAAAAATGTAACTCATTTCTGTATGTTGAGTTTCTGTTGTGCATCTTTACTAAAGTTGTTGATTAGTTCCCTCAGGTTTTGGTGGTATCTAGGGGTATCTTGAATTTTCTGTAAATAAGACCATGTCATTTCCAAAGACCTGTATTTGTTTTTAATTAGGTGTCATTTATTTCTTTTCTTGCCTAATTGCTCAGGCTAAGAATTCCAGTACTGTTTTGTATAAGAGTAGTGAGGGTAGGCATCTTGGCTTGTTTCTGATCTTAGAGTAAAAGCTTTCAACCTTATGCCACTGAGTATGTTAACCACAAGTTTGTCATATATGGCCTTTATTATGTTGAGGCACATTCCTTCTACAACTAATTTGTTGAGTGTGTTTACCATGAAAAGATGTTTTGTTTTGTTAAATGCTTTTCTGCATCTATTGAGAAAGCCATGTGGTTTTTATATTCCATTGTACTGATGTGGTATATTGCATTTATTGATTTGTGTATGTTTCCTCATCCCTGCTATCAATCCCTCTTAATCATGGTGTATGAACATTTTAGTGTGCTACACTAGGGTTTGCTAATTTTTTGTAGAAAAATTTTCAATCTATATTCATCAGAGATATTTGTCTATATGTTTCTTTTATTTATTATTTGTAGTCTTTATCTGTTTTTGCTATGAGGATAATGTTAACATTGTAAAATGAGTTTGGGAGTATCCTTCATCTTCAATTTCTTTGATGAGTTTGAGGAGGATTGGTGCTAGTTGTTTTTAAGTTTGGGAGTGAAGGCATGCTATACTCATTGCAGAAAATAGACTTTCAGCCAAAAATAGTAATAAACAAAAACTTCTTTAAATAAAGGGGTCAATTCGTCAAGAAGATAATAACAATAGTAAATATACAGGACCCAACATGAAGCATCTGTATATATTAAGCAAATACAAACAGATATGAGGGGAGAAATGACAACAATACAAAAATGTTAGGGACGTCAATATTAAAATATTAACAATGGATAAATCATTCTGACAGAAAGTCAACAAGGAAATATTTGGCTTGACCCATACCTTACACTAAAAATTTAACAAACATATATGGAACATTTTATCCAACAGCAACAGAATACACATTCTTGTCTAGCACACCAGAAACATTCTCCTGGAGAGATCACAAGACAGTGAACAAAACAAGTCCTAGAAAATGTAAGGGGTTGAACTTATGAAATTATTATTTTTTTATTACAATGGTATGAAAGGAAAAGTCAATAACCAAAGGAAAGCTTGAAAATGCACAGATTTGTGGAAGTTACATAATACACTATCCTAAAACCAATGGGTGAAAGAAGACATCCAAGGGAAATCAAGAAATATCTTGAAAAAATGAAAATATAGAAACTACTTACCAAAATTTTTGGGCTGCTAGAAAAGCAATCTAAGGGGAAACTTTGAAGCAATAAAAACCTACACTAAGAAAAAAAAGTCTCAAATCTCAGGGAATTGAAAAGAACAAACTAAACTCAAAGTTAGAAGAAGGAAGAAAATAACAAAGATCAGGGCAGAAATAAATGAAATAGAGACCAAAAAACAATAACAAAATGAACCTGGAAGGAAGAAGAGACCAGAATTCAGTGTACAATGATCTTTGATGCCTTCAGAAGAAAGTTAGGTAAGGTTCATACGGGTTGGCTAAATATTATTAATATCAACAACACTTTGGGAGGGAGGAGTAAGATGGCGGTGTAGTCGGAGGACCCTAGACTCCTGTTGTCCCTCGAATACAACTAGATAACTATAGAGTCATTCTAAATACCCTAGAAATCAACCTGAAGACAGAACAAACTCCACAATTAAGATGAAGAAGAAGCCACATTGAAGAATGTAGGGAGCATGGATATGTGGTTTAGGGCAGAAACAGATTGCTGCAGAGGGGGGAGCCAGGGTCGAGGAGAAAGGTGAGAGGGAGAGAGGGAGAGGGAGATGGAGAAGGAGGGAGGGAGAGAGGGAGAGGGAGAGGGAGAGGGAGAGAGAGAGAGAGAGAGAGAGAGAGAGAGAAAGAGAGAGAGAGGAGCCACAGGGGAACATACTAGGAGAACGTTTCCAGAAAGCAATTGGCTAGGATAGCAAGAGAGGCTGATTTTCACTAGTTTTTGCAACTGGCAGGGCTTAAAGCCTGTAATTTTAAAGGTCAGTGGGCTTGGATGGGTTAGAGACCTGAGGGCATTGCCCTGCTCCTGGAGAGAAGTCAGGCACACAACCTGGGGGCAGGCAGCATGCAAACAGTGATCTGAAGAGCACCTGGGGCACATGTGGGAAGGATACTTGGTCTTCCTAGAGTGAGTCTTTGAGAGGTAGCATTCATGGAGACTCCTCTCCAGGCACAAAGGTGCCAGCTGGTCTCATTTCCCTTCTCAGTCCCTCAGCATAAATACAGAGCCACCTGCGGAAAGCAGCTCAGCCCCAAACTGACTGCCTAACCTGCTTATACTGTGTCTCACACCCATGTGCTCTGGCATGACTGCCCCTCCTGATTAAGCCAGCCTCAGTCCCAGTGCAGTGAGACCCTCCCCAGAAGACCAGCACAGACCCTCATCCGCACCACATCTCCTGACCAGAGAGTTCTGAGGGCTTCAGTTCTAGTGGAAGAAGTATCAGGTCACATTTCACGGGCAGACCAGAGCACACCCATTTAAACTGACCACATTCTTGCCAAGGACCAAACGCTACCCACAGCAGGGAAGGAGAGCCTCTGCACACCGCTAACCAGCAGGATAAAGCAGCCAAAGTACAGCTGCAGAGTGCATGCGGCACACACCAGGTACACCTCCAGGACTCTTTCTGACCTCTTCATAAGATAATTACTCTCAGGAGCAGGAAACATAACTGGTTTCCTAACACAGAGAAGAAGGCAGAGACTTAGGGAAAATGACAAGACAGAGGAATTCCTCCCAAAGGAAAGAAAGAGATAAGATCATGGCCAGAGATCTAAGTGAGACAGGTATAAGTAACATGCCTGATGGAAAATTTAAAGCGACAGTCATAATGATACTTGCTGGGCTTGAGAAAAGCATAGAAGATACCAGGGAGACCCTTACCACAGAGGTAAGAAATTTAAAAAAGCAGTCAGTCACAAATGAAAAACGCAATAACTGAGATTTGAAACAGGCTTGATGCAATGAACAGAAGGCTGGAAGAAGCAGCAGAACAAATAAGTGATATATAAGACAAAATAATGGAAAACAATGAAGCTGAATGAAAGACAGCAAGAAGACTTACAGAACATGAGAATAGATTAAGGAACTCAGAAATTCCATCAAACATAATAACATTCGTATTATAGGAGTCCCAGAAGAAGAAGAAGAGAGAAGGGCCAAAAATTTATTTGAAGAAATAAAAGCTGAAAACTTCCCTATTCTGGGGAAGGAAACAGACATCCATTCCCGGAGGCATGGAGAACTCCCGTCAAAATCAACAAAAGCAGGCCCAGACCAAGATGTATTGTAGTTAAATTGGAAAAAAATATCGTGAGAAAGAGAAAATCTTAAAAGCAAGACAAAAGAAGGCCCTAACCTACAAGGGAAGACCCATGAGGCTGGCTGCAAATGTCTCCACAGAAACCTGGCAGGCCAGAAGGGAGGGGTGTGATATATTCAACATGCTGAATGGGAAAAATCTGCCACCAAGAAGACTCTCTCCAGCAAGACTATCATTCAGAATTGAAGGAGAGATCAAGAGTTTCCCAAACAAAAGCTAAAGGAGTTCATGCTGGAGGCTGGGTCTTGCAGGTTTCCTCACATCCTTGCTTACACTGAGCATCGCTGTGAGGCAGGCGTGACACCCCAGCTCTGGCCTCTGTGAACTCTGCTTCTCCAGGCGAGTAAACCCCCAGGAAGACTGACTAGTTCTTCAGTTTCTAAACCATGGCCCATGGATCAGTGATGGGCTTCGCCGGGGTGCTTCATTTTGAAGCCAGATGTGATTTCCTTATTACACCAAGGAAAAGAGCCCTGGAAAGTTGTGATGAAAGGAAGGAGGTGATACACAGATTGAGAGACCGGGTATGAGACCAAGAAGTTATCTTCAGAAAATGACATTTATGAAATAAAGTCCCCCTCGTGGAAGATAATGGAAAGAATTATAAAACGATGGCCTTAAGTTTTAAATTTTAAAACGGTGATTGGGAATCCAAAAGAAAATTTGAAGGACAGGAGGGATATTTCAGTGAAGTGAAAATTACACCTCAAAAAGTGCCCTTTTACCAAAAACACATCTTTAACTGCACATCAGAGCATTCATTTTGTGGAGAAACCCTATGAATATAAAAAATGTGGAAAGGCCTTTAGAGTATGCCAACAGCTTACTTTTCATCGCAGAATTCATACTGGTGAGAAACCCTATGAATGCAAGGAATGTGGAGAATCTTTCATAGTGGCCCAGACCTTAAAGTACATCAGAAATTTGTATTGGTTAGAAGCCCTATGAATGTAAAGAATGTGGGGAGGCCTTCAGAGTGCATGGTCAACTTACTCTCCATCAGAGGGTTCATACCAGTGAGAAACCCTATGTATGTACAAAATGTGGGAAGGCCTTTAGACAGTGTACAACCTTCCGTGACATCAGAAGCTTAATATTGCCAACAAACTCTATGAATATAAAGAATGTGGGAAGGCCTTTCTGTGTGGCTCTGGCCTTAGAGTACATCACAGACTTCATACTGGTGAGAAACCCTGTGAATGTGAGCAATGTGGAAAGACCTTTAGTGACAGTTATCATCTTATTCTTCATCACAGACTTCACACTGGTGAGAAATTGTATGAACGTAAGGAATGTTGGAAGGCCTTGAGTCGTTACTCAAAACTTACTTCACACCAAAATATCCATATTGGGATTAAATCCTATGACTGCAAGGAACATGGGAAGGCTTTTGGATTACTCTCAAAACTTACACAACACCAGAGAATTCATATTGGTGAGAAACCCTATAAACGTAAGGAATGTGGGAAGGCCTTTAGATTGTGCCCCAAACTTACACTACATCAGTGTATTCATACTTATGAGAAACCCCTTAAATGTAAGGAATATAGGAAGGCTTTTAGAATTAATTCATCCCTTTTCCAGCATCCAAGCATTCATTCTGGTAACAGACCGTATGCGTGTAAGAAATTTAAGGAGGCCTTTAGACAATATTCGCACCTTACCCATCATCTGAAAATTCATAGCCTAAAAATATAAGTTAGTTTTTCAATCCTGTGTTCTAGAATACTCTACAAATGTAGTAATTAATCCTTTTGGCTTCCTTCATACAGGCAACTGACTTGGCATAATAGAATTTATATCTTTAAAAGAATATGTTTATTTAAACTATTCCACCATCGCTTAAACCTGATAAACTTCACATTTAGTCTAAAAACCAACCCTATCAATGTAGCAAATGTGGGAGACACTTATCTCCACCCCGTCACGTTCCTACTGGTATTATATTGACAAGATGCTTAACCGCTCTGTGCTCTATTTTTTTCATTTGAAAAATGGTAATTTAATACTGTGACAGAGTAACGATTGCTGCAAATTCTTTCACATTTCCCCCTAACTCTCCACCAAGAGCTGGAATCTACATCCCTTCCACTTGAGGCTGGAAAAACCTCCCACTTTGACTACTAGAAGTCGTAGGAGTAATGCTGTGCCAGTTTCAATCCCAAACTTTGCTGGTAGATTTCACTTCATCTCCTTGGATTGCTCTCTTAAACTTGGGCCCTGAATTCTGTTAAAAAGTCTGGCTGGTCAGGTAAAGAGACTACACAGAGAAGCTCTAGACTACATAGAAAGGAAGAGGCACCCTTCTGAGCCCAGTCTTCCACACATGCTCACCAAGACACCGGACATTTGAGTGAAATAGTATTGGATCCTCCAGTCCAGCCAGCAGCTGAATGCCACTGAGTGGCTTCAGTTGATACCGTACAAAACAGATGGATCGATGAACAGAGCCCCTGCCTGAATTCCTGATCCACAAGACCATGAGATATAATACAACGATCATTGTTTTAAGCTGCTAAAAACCCCAAACCCCTCTCCCCCCAAAAAAGAAAAGACCTAAAGGAGTCTGTGACCGCTAAGCCAGCCCTGCAAGAAGTATGAAAAGGATGTCGTTGAGTGGAAAAGAAAGGCCAAAAGTGGCAAAGACAAGAAAGAAATAGAAACTGTCTGCAGAAAGAATGACAGATCAAGAAATAATATGGCACCAAATACATATCTTTCAATCATTACTCTGAATGTAAATGGACTAAATGCTCCAATCAAAAGACATAGGGTGTCAGAATGCATAAAGAAAACAAGACCCATCTATGCTGCCTACAGGAGACTCATTTTAGACCTAAAGACACACGCAGATTGAAAATGAGGACTTGGAGAAACATTTATCATGCAAATGGACATGAAAAGAAAGCCGCAGTAGCAATACTTGTATCGGTAAACTAGACTTTAAAACAAAGCGTGTAACAAGAGATAAAGAAGGGCACTAAGTACTAATAAAGGGAAGAATGTAACAAGAAGATCTAACAATTGTAAATATTTATTCCCTCGACATGGGAACACCCAAATAGATAAAACAATTAGGGAACTCATGGACAATAATATAATAAAAGTAGGTTACTTTAACATTCTACTTACATAAATGGACAAATCATCTAAGCAGAAATCAATGAAGAAACAATGGCTTTGAATGACACACTGGACCGGATGGACTTAACAGATATATGCACCACATTCCATCCTAAAGCAGCAGAATACACATTCTTCTCAAGTGCACATGGAACATTCTCCAGAATAGATCAAATACTGGGTCACAAATCAGGCATGGGGGCAACTGAGTAGCTCCTTTGATTAAGCATCTGACTCCTAATCTCAGCTCGGGTCTTATATCAGGGTGTGAGTTCAAGCCTGGTGTTGGGCATGTTGGGCTCCATGGTGGGCTTGGAGACTAATTAAGACAAAAGAGAAAACAAATCAGGCCTCAACAAGTACAAAAAGATTGAGATTGTACCATGCGTATTTGTGACCACAATGCTATGAAACTTGGGTCAGCATCACTAGATAATGCCCCACATGTATCAAAGTGATTTGAGCAGTTTGAACCTGGCAGCAGTGAGCGAAGTCTGGGATGAAATTAATAGCAGGTGTGACACCAGAGTGTCTTGTCTTTGCCAGTTCTTGTAAGTATCAGGCTGTTGTCTACCTGGTATGGGAATAACTGAGAAAATGCAAATGTAAGAATGTTGTCAACAGGAGGTAGTTTATTTCTTAGACTTAGTTCATTTATTTAAATGAACTGGAAATTATGGATCTACGGGAAACAGCCACAAACCACCCATCAACTTTCTTCCATTTTTCTGTAATGATTATTTTAACTCTCCTGGTAAACTCAAAATCATTTGGAACTTAAATGCAAAGACTAGCTGAATTTAAATAAACTATATGTGTTTTATTAAAAAGACAAAAATTTTCAATTGTTTGAGTACATCATTAAAATATATGGTTATAAACTGTACAGTGTTTTAGAGGATTTGAGGTTTATTTTCCCTAGAATGTTAGAAGTTTGGTAGAATTTGGTGGCCCTCCTTTATATTCATACTGCAGATTAGAATGTGCCTAATTATTAGCTCTGTGATGCCATATACCTTGGTTATGAATGAAATTAAATGAAGAATTCATTCACATATTTACACTGAAAATTAAGTAACTGAATGGAATCTTCCTTATATATTTATATGTAAATATTTTGGGCAATTGTGAGGGAAAATTCTTAAGTGTTTTGTAAAACATCTAGGTCATTCACAGATGGGAGCTAAGGTAGCTGGGAGGTCTAGGGAGTTACTTGTCCTCTGTGAGATATGTGAACTAATAAGAGTCAGATTGGTCTCCTCTGGCATTGTCCCCCACAGTCATTGTCCCTGAGGATTGCCATGTCTGGGCAGCTCAGTGACAGGGCTCATTAAGAGTGTGGGGCATCCTTTCCCCAGAGAGGTCAGCGGAGGAAGGGACTTGGTTCTGTGTGCCAGCCCAGCCACAGCTCAGAGTCACGGCACCCTCTCGCCTGCTAGTAAGGGTCTCAGAGTCACAGAGGCAGGTCATTGTATTCGGGAAACCATACTGAGAGTTTGGGACTGCCTTCATCTTCTACCTGTGAGAGGCAAAGTGTAGATCTCTGGTACCCCATGAAGTCATCATGAGAAAGCCGCTTTTTTAAAGAAAAAAATATGCATGAGCCAGTGCTGGTATAGTCCACCTTCGCATTTACAGCAGACACTGAATGATTCTGCATGTCCTTGTTCCAATCCTCAGAACTGTATTTAGGAAGTAACTTGGAATGAGATTGGGAAATAGCTTAGATCCGACAGAGAAGGTAAAAAAAGGTGAGTAAAACGGAACTAAGTGTCTGTGTTGCTCTCGGAATTCGCAAGTTACTTTATTTTCAGTTGCAATTGTTCTTGAGAGAAAAAAGCTAAATGGTTTGCATATATGGTCAATTGTCTAAAGGAAGGAACTGACTATGAAAATTCATCAAATAGAAGAACTAATTTAATTGTTCATTGTAGACACCAACAAGTTGTTCCTAGACATTTCATTCTATTTTAGTACATTCATTCTATCTCCGTATGCATGTGTGGAAAACAATTTAACTATTCACATTTAGTGATCATAAAATATGCCCTTTCTGCATAAGTGTAAAAGTATTAGATTACATGCTCCCATGCTCTTTCCCTTTGGTTCCTTATTGTCTGTGAAACGAGACAATATTTGTTTTCTGTGCATAAACTCATTGTCAGCATTATATTTTCTAAATGCTCATTTTATCCTTTATGGTTACCAAAATATCTAAAATATGTATGGAGTTTTTAACTGCTATGTTGAAAATTACATAAGAGAAGTTCCATTTTGTGAATACTGTGTCAATGCATCTGTATTCTGACATTATTCTTAACAAGAAAAGCTGAACCTTCACATGAGCACAAATAGCATTGTGATGAAGAAAAAAGTAGTAAGAAGCCCAAATGTTTACATAATTGATAAATTAGGGAAATGCCATGTTGTTTGTGTGTGTGTAGGTGTGTGTGTGTGTCTGGTGTGTGTGTGTGTGTGTGTGTGTGTGTGATTGCACTGAGGTGATGTGTAAAGTACACTAGGTTCTGTCCTTCTATCCTTGCACATGATCATGGACTCTTGTGTGAATGCTGTTGGTGACCTGCCAGACGCTCTTTACCTACTAGGGCTCCAATCTAAACCTCTGTTATGAGTGTGGGCTCCAAGGTTCATAGCCATTCCCTTCTTGAGAGAATTGCTGTCAGCTGAAAGGGAGCCACATTGTCAGGTGGTCTGGGGAACCTGGTGGGGGCAGCTCACAGCCAGTGACAGACTATGGGATGTACAAAAGGTGCCAATGCCAAGGCAGGCCTGAATCTGATGCAGTTCATGCTCTAAAGCTGTGCTGTCCGATACAGTAGGAAGTACCCACATCAACGGTTTAAATTTAAATTACAATTAAAATGTAATTTCAGTTTCTTAGCTAGCATATTTTATTGTTTTTCTTATTGTTTTGTAGTTTGTTTGTTTGTTTGTTTGTTTTGAGAGAGAGAGAACCAGTGGGGGAGAGAAAAAGGGAGGAGGCGGGGTGCAGGATCTGAAGTGGGCTCTGTGCTATCAGCAGAGAGCCTGATGCCGAGCTCAAACTCACCAACCGTGAGATCACGACCTGAGCCAAAGTTGGATGGTTAACTGACTGAGCCACCCAGGTGCCCCTGAACCTAACACATTTAAAATTCTCAGGTATGACAGGTGGGTTGTGGGCATAGTATTGGACAGTGAGGACACAGTATTTCTTCCATCACAGATGGAGGGTTCTACTGGAGAGTTCTCTTCATCATCTCATGGGATCAGGCTCCTGCTCTGTTCCACTGGAGACCACATCCTTGCTTAGCAATATTCTCTGCTCTGTTTTCCTTCCCTCACCCTGTTTATCCCGAGAGCATTCCCTGAATAAACAACCCTATGCAACTGATGCATAGGGGCACTTGTACCCCAATGTTTATAGCAGCACTCTCAACAATAGCCAAATTATGGAAAGAGCCTAAATGTCCATCCACTGATGAATGGATAAAGAAATTGTGGTTTATATACACAATGGAGTACTACGTGGCAATGAGAAAGAACGAAATATGGCCATTTGTAGCAACGTGGATGGAACTGGGGAGTGTGATGCTAAGTGAAATAAGCCATACAGAGAAAGACAGATACCATATGTTTTCACTCTTATGTGGATCCTGAGAAACTTAACAGAAAGCCATGGGGGAGGGGAAGGAAAAAAAAAAGAGGCTAGAGTGGGAGAGAGCCAAAGCATAAGAGACTCTTAAAAACTGAGAACAAACTGAGGTTTGAGGGGGGTGGGAGGGAGGGGAGGGTGGGTAATGGGTATTGAGGAGGGCACCTTTTGGGATGAGCACTGGGTGTTGTATGGAAACCAATTTGACAATAAATTTCATATATGGGAAAAAAAAGAAAGCAATAGCGATTCAGTCATAGCACTTCTTGCCCCATGTTTTCAGGATTTGTTCAGGAACTGGATACGGCAGAGTGTGTAGGTCAAATATATCGGTGAATGTTATATATTTGAAATATCTTAAATCGAGACATTGTATTGAGATCTTTTGTCTTTAAAAAATGTAGTGTGCACACTGAGTGTCCAGTGTGAAAATATGTATTCTTGCACTAAAATTTTAGAGTTTTGTGTCAGTGTTGAACAATTATTCAAACTGTCAACTACTACTCTATCACTTATGTGTGTCAGTACTAAGCCTTTAACCTCTTTCATTGCTGCCTGATCTCTTAATTATTATTGTAAAATTGTGTTCTTGTGAGATGTCATTTCAATTGTATACTTTTTTTGATGGTAATCATTACATAGAATGCCACTTGTTTTATAGAATCTGTTTTTATTTTAATATTTTTCCCTTTCTATATATAATGTGTGCCCTTTTCAAGTGTTTATTTTTTATATGTAAGGTAGTAATTTATGTAGAATTTTTAAAACTGATTTTTCTGTATCATAATTTCATGACGCGTGGTCCACATTCTTTTATATATATTTGTATTGAAACCCACACATACACATATAATCCTGTAGAGCAGCAAGAAATTTGTACCAGTTCCATTCTCCAGGGATTTATCTTTTCTCACCTGTCTTCCTCGTCCTTATCGGTATGATAATGTTAAAATGTATCATTATTTTTTTCTAATGGTGCAGTATTATATTGGTGTTTGTTTGGATCAGTTAGCATTTTACGTTTGGCCTCCTTCACTTTGGTGAGTGTTTCCTTTATCAGTCACATTTAAAAACTTGTCAGCTTGGTGGCTCAGTCGGTTAAGCCTCCAACTCTTGATTTCGGCTCAGGTCGTGATGTCACAGGTGTGAGGTCGGGCTCTGCACTGACAGTGAGGAGCCTGCTTGGGATTCTCTCTGTGTGTCTATCTCCGTCTCCCCCTCTCCGTCTCTTTTGCGCCTCTTCTGCTTCTGCTCACTCTACTTTCTCTCTCACAAATAAGTAAATAAACCTTAAAATATGAAAAAATAAAAATTTGTCAGCAGTATGCTTCAGATGGATGTATGTATATTCGTGCATGTGTGCATGAGACCGAACCATGGTTTGTTTTATTTTCTCTTCTGAGAAGGTGTGAGGGAAGGGATATTCCCTGTTGATGCACTTGGACTGTCCCTGATACCTTTATAATTAATTCTATTAAGAAATTGTTGGCGCATAGATTTTGTTTTGTGGATACCACTGCTCAATCTTAATAGGAAATCAAAGAGGCATAAAAAAGTGTGAAATATTACATCTTTTATTCAGTTTTTATGCCAGTTTTGTACCGATTTTGTTCAGACATCAATGGGTCTAGCCCCAAACTTGGTTCAGATTTTAAAACTCTTGGAAGAATTAAAAACGTAGTGGATGCCCACCCTTCTGAATATGATAGAACTGAAATACTCGTGTCCTGATGCCTCTTTCGTTCGTATGTTTTTATGCTCATTCAGTACTGTGCAGCTGGATGGAAATGGTCGTCAGACGAGCCTTAGAGCCTTAGAGCTGGCATTGTGTTTGATCTAGTGTGATTAACTCTGCAAGCTAGCTTCCAGAATGGTGATCTTTAATATAATAAAGTTGGGTGTTGGGGATTTTGTACAATACCAATATATCCTTTCCTTTAGGCCTTTCCTTGTACTACATTAAGTTTTGCATTATAGCTCTTTGACTTGTCATGGCTTTGAGAATGTATCTGTGTTTATCTCTATATATTTACCCAAGTAATTATTTTATCATAGGAAATGATGCAAAGCATTACATTTTGTACATAGGTTACATGTTTGGATAACGATTTAAAATATTCTGATTAGAATGTTGATAGGGAATAATCCTACTTCTTTCAGGAATTTTATGAACTCTAGTTGGTAATGTGTGAAAAGGAAATCTGCAGAAGGAAGAGGAAAGTGTTGGCCATTGGATTTTAGAGTTCTGATTCCAAAGGAGTCTGCACAGCCACTGAATTTTTGGAGTCCCTGTGAAATTGTATGGCAATTTTCAGCATCTTTCGGGCCAAAGTTAAACACTGTTTGAATGGTGGTGGTGTCAATATCTCTGACTGAGTATTTAATTGTTTTACTTATCCCCCCCAAACCCGATGTATGTTTATATGCAGAACTAGTAGTGATAGGCTGATGGTAATTGAATTCTTTGGACAAGTATATTCCAGGTCATAAATTTCAATAACTGAATTTATTTTCAAGGTCATGTTGTGTTATCATCTATGACGTATAGTGTGTGCATTTCAACTGTGTGGAACGATGAGATACATATGAAAGATAATGAATCTCCCTCTGTCTGTATCTCTTTCCTATTCTTTCTGATTTCCCTTTCTCTTTTCCCTCATCCCCATTTTCTGAAATGTACAAATATTTTTGTAGTACTTTAAGCCTACTAAACTGAGACTGAAAGACCTTGTGTACCTATGACTGATGCAGACACAGGTCCATTATTTGATTTTTCTTACATTAAATATTAATGATTAACTTTTTATGGTAATGTGGAATTAAATTGGAACTAATTGATCAATTTCATGGGCGATTCATTTATTCAAATAGTTACTTATAAAATGCCATGACCTGTCTTATAACATGATAAATCCACCTCCTGCCAACTTTTTTTTTTTTGAAGATTTATCTTAAAAATTGCTAAATGCTTGATCTTGACAGGAAACATGTGATAAGAAAGAATGGACCAGAAAAATGGAAGTTCTATCACTGGCTTTATCCTGCTGGGTTTCTCTGACCGGCCTCAGCTGGAGCGAGTCCTCTTTGTGGTTCTTCTGATCTTCTATCTGCTCACCCTGCTGGGAAACACGAGCATCATTGCGTTGTCCTGCCTGGACCCACACCTGCAGACTCCCATGTACTTTTTCCTGTCCAACCTAAGCTTTCTGACCTGTGTTACACGACCAGCACTGTTCCTCAGCTGCTGGTTCATCTCAGGGGAGCAGACAAGTCTATTTCCTTCGGTGGCTGTGTAGCTCAGCTATTCATTGTTCTAGGGTTGGGAGGCACAGAATGCATTCTGTTAGGGGTGATGGCATTTGGCCACTACGCAGCTGTCTGCAGGCCCCTGAACTACACAGTGATCATGCACCCCCGTCTGTGCACCCTGATGGCTTCTGCATCATGGTTCATTGGTTTTGCCAACTCCTCATTGCAGACGGCACTCATCTTCCTTGTAGCACTTTGTGGGAGAAATAAAATAGACCACTTCTTTTGTGAGGTTCCCCCATTGCTCAAGCTTGCCTGTGTTGACACCACTGTGAAGGATCTGAGGCCTTCTTTGCCAGTATGATCATTCTTCTCATACCTGTAGCACTAATCACATTCTCCTATGGTCGGAGTGTCAGGGTGGTCTTAGCAATAAAGTCAGCTTCAGGGCAGAGGAAAGCATTTGGGACATGTGGGTCCCACCTCACAGTGGTCTCCCTGTTCTATGGCTCGGCCATCTATGCTTACCTCCAGCCCAGCAACAACCATTGCCAGGAACAGGGCAAGTTCGTTTCTCTTTTCTACACCATTGTCACCCCCATGGCCAACCCCTTCATATATACCCTGCGGAACAAGGATGTGATGGGAGCAATGAAAAAAGTGTTCTGTAGGAGCTTTGACTCCAGATGACTGCAGTGAAGACCATTTGGTGGAAGACCCTGAATGTCAGAGGCTTTAAAATTTTGTGTCCTGCACGTGTCAGGCAACATTTCCCTTGATGACTCTTCAAGAGAATTTCCTTACCTCATTCTTTTATGCAAGTGAGAGTTCAAGTACTGAATTCATGATTCATTGTAACTTCCAGAGATGCTGATTTACCGTTCTTATAGCATATACATCATATTAGTATTTCAAAAATCTCCACAAATTTTTCTTATTTTACCCCTTTGGGGGTACTATTGTATTCTAATTGCAAAAATCATCTACACACACAGGAAAAAACCACAGCAAAATAAGAATATGAACCATTGTATAAAAATCAGAAATATTAATATATTAAATTTGTTTTATGTTTATTTATTTATTTTCAGAGAGAGACAGAGAGCAGGAGCAGGAGAGGGGCAGAGAGAGTGGGAGAGAGAGAATCCCAAGCAGGCTCCATGCTGCCAGCACAGAGCCCAACGTGGGGCTCAAACTTACAAACTGCGGAATCATGACCGGAGCCGAAAGCAAGAATTAGATGCCTAACTGAATGAGGCTCCCAGGTTTCCAAGAAATATTAATATTTTAGTATTTTTTAGCAATTGCAGGAGGCATATCACTTTTTCTTGCATTTCAGTCCTGGCTCTGATAGAAGGTCCTTAAGTTGACTGTATCACCATTTTTTTTCACAGAAGGAGGTGGGCAACAGTGTAAAAAACTTTTAGGTCAAACAAAAACCTACTAACGTCAATGCTCATAAAGCCATTCAGATGTCAGGCCCCAGTGTGACCTCACAGGTATGACAATGGTTTTATGTAGCCTTCATGTCACGGAGAGGGAGGATGAGATGCATATCTGCCAGTGACACTGGGAACTTGAGCTGGTAACATGCCAGGTGGTGCTCACGTGTCATTATGTGCAAAGTCAGAGACGCACCAATGTGAGGTGTGCACGTTGGTGAGATTCAGTGTGTGAGCCAACCCATTCATTAGAAATGACTTTTGGGGACATTATCATATAGGAAAAAATACATGACCCAAGTCCTATTTTATATTCTACACGTTTTATGTATAGTAATGCAGGAAAAGTTTTAAAGGGTAAAATATACTTAGATTCTCTCTTCGTACCATTTTACAAGTTCTTTTATCCAGGCTTCAAGTGATCAAAGCTTTTATATCTAACATCTTCCAAGGTCCCCATATGTTTGAATGCAGTGATATATTATAAAAATATGAGAAATGAATACTGTTTCCCAGGAAATCCCATGTTCTGTGCAGATTGCTCGGATGCACCAGGAGGAAACTCAAACAAAAAATAAAATTTGTATGTTTATTATTAAAAATCTCCATATGTCTTCTCTTTGCAAGCAGCCATCTCATTATGAAATAACTGTTATACAATTCTGAATGATGAGTAAGAAATAGAAACATCCCATAGCAAGTGAATGTGACATTGTAGTCTTTATTTTATTTTTTTAATTTCTTAATTTTTAAAAAAATTTACATCCATGTCACTTAGCATATAGTGCAGTAATGATTTAAGGGATAGAATCCAGTGATTCATCCCATACATATAACACCCAGTGCTCATGCCAACAAGTGTCCTCCTTAATGACCCTTGCCCAATTAGCCAATCCCCCCACCAAAACCCCTCCAGCAACTTCAGTTTGTTCTCTGTATTTAAGAGTCTCTTATGTTTTGTCCCCCTCAACGTTTTCACATTATTTTTGCTTCCCTTCCTTACGTTTACCTGCTTTGTATCTTAAATTCCAAATATGAGTGAAGTCGTATGTTGTCTTTCTCTGACTGCTAATTTTGCTTAGCATAATACACTCTAGTTCCCTTCACATTGTCGCAAATGGCAAGATTTCATGTTTTTTTGATTGCCGAGTAATACTCATTGTATACATATACCACATCTTCTTTAATCTTTCATCCATCGGTGGACATCTGGGCTCTTTCCACGCTTTGGCTATTGTCGACAGCACTGCTATGAACATTGGGGTGCATATATTCCTTCGCAACAACATACTTGTATCCTTTGGATAAATACCTAGTAGCGTAATTGCTGGGTCATAAAGTAGTCTATTTTTAAATTTTTTGAGGAACCTCCATACTGTTTTCTAGAGAGGCTACCCCAGTTTGCATTTCCATCAGCAGTGCAAAAGAGTTCCCCTTTCTCCACATCTTTGCCAGTGTCTGTTGTTTCCTGCATCGTTAATGGTAGCCATCTGGCAGGTGTGAGGTGGTATCCCATTATGGTTTTGATTTGTATTCCCCTGATGATGAATGATGTTGAGCATCTTTTCAATGTCTGTTAGCCATCTGGATATCTTCTTTGGAAAAGTGTCTGTTCATATCTTTTGCCCATGTCTTCACTGGATTATTTATTTTTGGATGTTGAGTTTGATAAGTTCCTTATAGATTTTGGATACTAACCTTTATCTGATATGTCATTTGCAAATATCTTCTCCCATTCCATCAGTTGCCTTCTCGTTTTGCACTGTGCAGAAGCTTTTTATTTTGATGAGAACCCAATAATTCATTTTTGCTTTGGTTTCCCTAGCTCACGGAGATGTGTTGAGTAAGAAGTGGCTGCGGCTGAGGTCAAAGTGGTTTTTGTCTGTCTTCTCTTCTAGGATTTTGATGGTTTCCTGTCTTAAATTCCAGTATTTCATCCATTTTGAGTTTATCTTTGTGTATGGTGTAAGAAAGTGGTCCAGGTTCATTCTTCTATATGTCGCTGTCCAGCTTTCCCAGCACCACTTGCTGAAGAGACTGTCTTTATTCCATTGGCTAGTCTTTCCTCGTTTGTCAAAGATTAGTTGTCCATTCGTTTTTGGGTGTATTTCTGGGTTCTCTATTCTGTTCCATTGATCTGTTTGTTTTTGTTCCACTACTATACTGTCTTGATGATTACAGCTTTGTAATACATCTTGAAGTCTTGGATTGTGATGCCTCCGGTTTTGGTTTTCTTTTTTCAGGATTGCTTTGGCTATTTGGGGTGTTTTGTGATTACATACAAATTTCAGGATTGTTTGTTCTAGCTCTGTGAAGAATGCTGGTGTTATTTTGATAGGGATTTCATTGAATGTCTAGATTGCTTTGGGTAGTATCACCATTTTAACAGCATTTGTTCTTCTAATCCATGAGCATGGAATGTTTTGCCCCCTTTTTCGTGTCTTCTTCAATTTCTTTCAAAAGCCTTCTTATGGCTTATAGTGTATAGATATTTCATCTGTTTAGTTCAGTTTATTCCTGGGTGTTTTATGGGTTTTGGTGCAATTGTAAATGCGATTGATTCCTTGATTTCTCTTTCTGTTGCTTCATTATTGGTGTATAGAAATACCACTGATTTCTGTGCATTGATTGTATATCCTGTGACTTTGCTGAAATCATGGATCAGCTCTAGCAGTTTTTTGGTGGAAGCTTTTGTGTTTTCCATCTAGTGTATCATGCCATCTGTGAAGAGTGAAAGTTTGACTTCCTCCTCGCCAATGTGGTTGCCTTTTATTTTTATTTTTTACATTTATTTATTTTTGAGAGACAGAGTGAGACAGAGAGTGAGCAGGGGAGGGGCAGAGAGAGAAGGAGACACGGAATCAGAAGAAGGCTTCAGGCTTTGAGCTGTCAGCACAGAGCCCGATGCGGGGCTTGAAACCATGAATGATGAGATCATGACCTGAGCTGAAGTTGGACACTTATCCAACTGAGCCACCCTGGTTGCCTTTTATTTCTTTGTGTTGTCTCATTGCTGAGGCTAAGACTTCCAACACTATGTTGAATAACAGTGTCAAGAGTGGACATCCCTGTCATATTCCTGACCTTAGGGGGAAAGGTCTCATTTTTTCCCCATTGAGGATGATAATAGCAGTGGGTCTTCCATGTATGACTTTTATGGTCTTGAGGTATGATCCTTCTGTCCCTACTTTCTTGAGGGTCTTTATCAAGAAAGGATGCTGTATTTTGTCAAATGCTTTCTCTGCATCTATTGAGAGGATCAAGAGGTTCTTGTCTTCTCTTTTATTGCTGTGATGTATCACATTGACTGTTGCATATATTGAACCAGCCCTGCATCCCAGTTATAAATCCCATTTGGAGATTTATTTGTGGAGAATAATTTTTTAATGCATTGTTGGATTTGGTTGGGTAGTGTTTTGTTGAGAATTTTGCATCCATGTTCATCAGGGAAATTGGTCTGTAGTTCTACTTTTTAGTGGGGTCTTTGGCTTGGGAGTCGAGGTAATGCTGGCCTCATAGAATGAGTTTGGAAGTTTTCCTTCCATTTGTATTTTTGGAATGGCTTCAAAAGAATGGAATGTTAACTCTTCTTTAAATATTTGGTAGAACTCCCCTGGAAAGCCATCTGGCCCTGGACTCTTATGTTGGGGAGATGTTTAATTACAAATTCGATCTCTTTACTGGTTATGGGTGTGTTCAAATTTTCTATTTCTTCATGTTACAGTATTGGTAGCTTATGTGTTTCTAGGAATTTGTCCATTTCTTCCAGATTACCCATTTCATTGGCATATAATTGCTCCTAATATTCTCTTATTATTTGTATTTCTGCTGTGTCTTTTGTGTTCTCTCCCCTTTCATTCTTGATTTTATTTATTTGGGTCCCTTCCTTTTTCTTTTTGAGCAAACTGGCTAGGGGTTTATCAATTTTGTTAATTCTTTCAAAGAACCAGCTCCTGGTTTCATTGATCTGTTCTACTGTTTTTTTCTTTCTCTCTTTCTTTTCTTTTTCTTCTTTTCTTTTCTTTTTTGGTTTCCTTAGCATTGATTTATCCTCTTATCTTTATTATTTCCTGTCTTCTGCTGTTTTGGAGTTTTATTTGTTCTTCTTTTTCCAGCCCTTTTAAGGTGTAAGGTTAGGTTGTGTATCTGAGACCTTTCTCCCTTCTTTCGGAAGGCCTGGAGTGATATATACTTCCCTCTTATGACCACACCTTTGCAGTGTCCCAGAGCTTTTGGGATGTGGTGACATCATTTTCATTGGCTTCCATGTACTTTTTAATTTCCTCTTTGATTTCTTGGTTACCCCACTAATTCTTTAGTAGGATGGTCTTTAGTCTCCTAGTATTTGTTACCTTTCCAATTTTTTTCTTGTGGTTGATTTTGAGTTTCATAGCATTGTGGTCTGAAAATATGATCTTGATCTTTTTGTACTTTTTTTAGGGCTGTATTCTGTCCCAGTATGTGATCTATTCTGGAGAATGTTCCATGTGCACTCGAGAAGAATGTATATTCCGCTGCTGTAGAAGGAAACATTCTGTATCCATCTGTTAAGTCCATCTGGTTCAGTGTGTCATTCAAAACCATCGTTTCCTTACTAATTTTCTGTGTAGATGGTCTGTCCATTGCTATAAGCGGGATGTTGAATTTCCCCTACTTTGATGGTGTTATTATCAATGAGTTTCTTTATGTTTGTGATGAATTGCTTTATATATTTGGGTGCTCTCACATTTGGGGCATAAATGCTTATAATTGTGAGATCTTGGTGGATAGACCCCTTAATTATGATATAATGACCTTCTTCATCTCTGGTTACAATCTTTATTTTAAAATCTAGAGTATCTGATATAAGCATGGTTACTCTGGTTTTCTTTTGGCAACCCAAAGCATGGTAGATCTTTCTCCATCCCTTTATTTTCAATGTGAAGACGTCTTTAGGTCTAAAGTGGGTCTCTTGTAAACAGCATATAGATAGATCTTGTTTTCTTATCCATTCCGTTTCCCTATGTCTTTTGACTGGAGCATTTAGTCCATTGACGTTTAGAGTGAGTACTGAAAGATACAAATTTATTGCCATTATGTTGCTTGTAGAGTTCAGTTTCTGGTGGTGTTCTCTCATCCTTTCTATTCCTTGTTGGTTTTGGAATTTTTTCCCCATCTTTTCTCCCCTCAGAGAGTCCCCATTTCAGGACTGCTTTAGTGGTCATGAACTCCTTTAATTTTTGTTTGTCTGGGAAACTTTTTATCTCTCCTATTTTGAAATGCAGTCTTGCTGGATAAAGGATTCTTGGCTGCATAGTTTTCCAGTTCAGCACATTGAATATATCCTGCCACTCCTTTCTGGCCTGCCAGGTTTCTGGGGATAGGTCTGCTGTGAACATGATCTGTCTTCCCTTGTAGGTTAAGGACTTTTTTTTTTCCCTTGCTGCTTTCATGATTCTTTCCTTGCCAGAGTATTTTGTGAATTTGACTGTGATATGCCTTGTTGATGGCCGGTTTTTGTGGAATCTAATGGGGGTCCTCTGTGCTCCCTGGATTTTGATGTCTGTGTCTTTCCCCAGGTTAGGAAAGTTTTCCACTGTGATTTGCTCACATAACCCTTCTACCCGTATTTCTCTCTCTTCCTCTTCTGGGACCCCTATGATTGTGATGTTGTGCCTTTTTAATGAGTCACTGATTTCTCTAATTCTTAAATCATGCTCTCTTGCCTTAATCTCGCTCTTTTTTCTGCTTCATTATTCTCTATAAGTGTGTCCTCTATATCACTGATCCTCTGTTCTGCCTCATCCATCCTTGCCGCTGCTGCATCCATCCGTGATTGCAGCTCAGTATAGCATTTTTAATTTCATTCTGGCTACTGTTTACTTATTTCACCTCTGCAGAAAGGGGTTCTAATCTATTTTTGACTCCAGATAGTATTCTTATTATCGTGATTATAAATTCTTGTTCAGACATCTTGCTGTATCTGTTTTGTTTAAATACCTGGCTGTCATTTTTTGTGTTCTTTCTTTTGGGGTGAATTCCTTCATTTTGTCATTTTGAAGGGAGAAAAAGGAATTAATGAGATAGAAAAATTGAAATTAAAAAATTAAAATTAAAAATTTATTAAAATTAAAAATTAACACACACACACATACAGACACAGAAAACTCGAATAGATGGCGCTCTATCCTAGGTGTATTTTGGTCTTGTTGTTGAAAGTGGTTTGACAGGGCGCCTGGGTGGCGCAGTCGGTTAAGCGTCCGACTTCAGCCAGGTCACGATCTCGCGGTCCGTGAGTTCGAGCCCCGCGTCAGGCTCTGGGCTGACAGCTCAGAGCCTGGAGCCTGTTTCCGATTCTGTGTCTCCCTCTCTCTCTGCCCCTCCCCCGTTCATGCTCTGTCTCTCTCTCTGTCCCAAAAATAAAATAAAAAAACATTAAAAAAAAAAAAATTTTTGAAAGTGGTTTGACAGATTAGAGCTAAAAATGGGGGGGGAGTGAGAAAAGAGAAAAATAAGGAAATCGTTTGAGGATTTGAAGAAATGAGTACACTGAAGTAGACTAAACTGAGATGATGTGGATAAAATAGAATTTGAAAAAATATACACAAAAGTAAATAATATAGGAAAAAAAATTAAAGAAAAATATTTTTAATAAAAGTTAAAAATAAATATGAAGTTTTTCATTTTCTGTATTTAAGAAAAAGGAAAGAGATGAAAAAGAGAAATAGAGAAAAAAAGAATCGTTCGAAAATTTGAAAAAGTGAATCCATTATAGTGGACTAAAATAAAATGATGTAAGTAAAACTGAATTGTAAAAAATTTACATAAAATCAAAAAATATACAATGGAAATTAAATAAAATATTTTTAATAGAAATTGAAAGTAAAAATGAATTTTTCTCTTTCTGCATTCAAGAAAAAAGAATGAAAAAGAGAAAAAAAGAAAATGAAGAAAAAAAAGGAAATTGTTTGAAAATTTGCAAAGGTGAATACACTGATGTAGACTAAAATAAAATGATGGAAGTAAAGTAGAATTTGAAAAAATTTACACAGAAGTAAAAAATATATTAATGACAATTAAAGAAAGATATTTTTAATTAAAATTGAAAATAAAAATGAGTTTTTGTTTCTGTATTCACGAAAAAGAAAAGAAGTGTAAAAGAGAAAACGAAAAAAAAAGAAAGAAAATTGAATAGATGAATCTGCTAACAGATTGAAGTAGGACTGAAGTTGCTTCATTTTCCCCTAGAGATCAGTCTATGTAGCGCTTTTTAGTCCACAAACTAAGCTGGCAGTGATACTTGTGTTCTTGAAGAGCGAAACTGGGCCAGTTGGCCAGGGCTCAGTGTAACAGCTCCGCTCTCCACTAGATGGCACTGCTAGCCTACTGGGGTGGATTTTTGCAGTGCTGGTAGGTGCATATGCGCATGAGCGGGAGTCGTGAAAATGGCACCACCCAGCTACCCCGTCTGTTCTCCCGGAGCAGCAATCACGCACCTGTTCTCTGTCTTCAGCTTTCTTCCACTCCCCGCTTTTTTATTTTCCGTGACCAGGCCCCAGGCAGCACCTCTCTCCCAAGTTTTGTCTCAGATGCGGCTGTTTTCCCCAGCCCCTTACTTCCGAAGGACTGTGGCCTTGACCCGTTCCACACCTCTGCAGGAGGGTCTCACTGAGCAATTGTCGAACGAGCAATGACCGAATGTGGGCTGCACCCAGGAATGCCCGCTGGACCCTGCTGTTGCTGGTGCCCCGAGACTGCGGCCAGGTGCCAGCCCGCCCCAGAAAAAGTTCGAGAGATAGGGTAGCAGCAGCGTTTCAGGGATTATGGAAAACCACAACACACATCTGGCACCAGGCTTTACCTTCAACAACCTTGCCCCAGCACCAGTGAATGTAGCTGCCTTCCGGGGTCTGCTGGGACCAGGTGGCTTCAACAGTCTCTACCAAATGTCCTTCCAGCAGTGGAACTGCTTTCCCTGTGTGGCCCGAGAACATCCCAGACCCCAGTCTGTTCCTCGGGATTCGCCCTTCCTACCAGAGCATCGCCAGGTATTGAGCTGCGGAGTTGTAGCCTTTGCACTCCCCTTGTTTACAGTCTTAATGGAATTTAAACCCTTTCCTTTCTCTTTTCTCCCTTTTTAGTTTAGTCCCTGTGGCTGTTTCCAATTCTCCACTTTCTCTCCAGCTGCTTTTGGGGAGGGGTACTTTTCCCGTATTCTAATCCCCTGCCCAGTATCTGTCCTGTCTCTGCCCGCAAAAGCAGTTCCCTACCTTTTGGGGCTACTTGCTCCTGAAATTCACCTCTCCATGATGCCTACCTGCTGAATTCTGTGGTTCAGGTTGTGCAGATTGTTGTGTTAATCCTCCAGTCAGTTTTCTAGGAGTGTAGGATGGTTTAGTGTTGGTCTGGCTGTATTTCATGGATGGGAGACACACAAAAGACTTCCATGCTGTTCCATCATCTTGGCTCCTCTGCTCTAAGACCTTTATAAATTTCAATTCAAACCCATTAATGGATATGTGATTTGTCAACATCTTCTCCCATTCAGTAGTTTTCTTTTAATTTAAAAAGGAGTATTTTTTGAAATATTTTGGAATTATTGTACTGTAGTTTTTAAAAATATCTTTTTACTCATTCATCTTTATCATAAATATTCTTTCTTTTTTAACTAATTTTTTTACTTCATTGATTCAAGTTAGTTAACAGATAGTGTAGTATTGGTTTGAGGAGTACAACCCAGGTATTCATCACTTACGTATAAAGCCTAGTGCTTATCCCAACAAGTGCCCTCCTTAATACCCATCACCCTTTTAGCCCATCCCGCACCTACCTTCCTTCCAACCACCCTCAGTTTGTTCTTTGTATTTAAGTGTCTCTTATGGTTTGTCTCCCTCCTTTTTTATCTTATTTTTACTTCCTTCCCCTCAGTTCATCTGTTGCATTTTTAAAATTCCACATATACATGAAATGATATGAAATTTGTGTTTCTCTGATGGCCTTATTTCACTCAGCAAAATAGACTCTACTTGTCTCTATGTCACTACAAATGGCATGATTTCATTCTTTTTGATTGCCAAGTAATACTCCATTGTATATATTTACCACTTCTTTATCCATTAGTCGTGGATGGACATTTGGGCTCTTTCCATACCTTGGCTATTGTCGATAGTACTGCTATAAACATTGGAGTGGAGGTGTTCCTTCAAACAGCACACCCATATCCCTTGGGTAAGTACCTAGTAGTGCAATTGCTGGGTCATAGGGTAGTTCTATTTTTAATTTTTTGAGGAACCTCCATACTGTTTTCCAGAGTGGCTACACCAGTTTACACTCCCACCAGCACTGCAAAAGAAATCCTCTTTCTCCGCATCCTCACCGACATCTGTTGTTGCCTGAGTTGTTAATGTTAACCATTGTGACAGGTATGAGGTGGTATCTCATTGTGGTTTGGATTTGTAGTTCTCTGGTGATAAGTGATTTTGAGCATTTTTTCATTTGACTGTTAGCCATCTGTGTGTCTTCCTTGGAGAAGTGTCTATTTGTGTCTTTTGCCCACTTCTTCACTGCATTACTCATTTTTTTGGGTGTTGAGTTTGATAAGTTCTTTGTAGATTTTGGATACTAACCCTTTATCTGATATGTCATTTGCAAATATCTTCTCCCATTCTGTTTGTTGCCTTTTAATTTGCCGATTGTTTCCTTCATTGTGAAGAAGGTTTTTATTTTTTTAAATTTTATTTTTTAAAAAATTTTCATCCATATTAGTTAGCATATAGTGCAACAATGATTTCAGGAGTAGATTTCTTACTGCCCCTTACCATTTAGCCCATTCCCTCTCCCACACCCGCTCCAGTAACCCTCAGTTTGTTTTCCATATTTATGAGTTTCTTATATTTTGTCCCCTCCCTGTGTTTTATATTATTCTTGTTTCTTTTCCCTTGTGTTCATCTGTTTTGTCTCTTAAAGTCCTCATATGAGTGAAGTGATATTTATCATTCTGTGACTGACTGACTTCACTTAGCATAATACCCTCCAGTTCCATCCACATAGCTGGAAATGGCAAGATTTCATTCTTTTTGATTGCTGAGTAATACTCCATTGTGTATATATACCACATCTTTATCCATTCATCCATGAGTGGACATTTGGGCTCTTTCCATACTTTGGCTATTGTTGCTAGTGCTGCTATAAACATGGGGGTGCATGTGTCCCTTCGAAACAGCACACCTGTATCCCTTGGATAAATACCAGGAGATTTTTATTTTGAAGTGGTCCCGATAGTTCATTTTTGCTGTGTTTCCCTTGCTTCTGGAGACGTACTGAGTGAGAAGTTGCTTCTGCCAAAGTCAAAGGGGTTTTTATCTGCTTTCTCCTCTAGGATTTTGATGGCTTCCTGTCTTACAGTTAGGTCCTTCATCCATTTTGAGTTTATTTTTGTGTGTGGTGTAAGAAAGGGGCCCAGGTTCATTTTTCTGCATGTCGCTGTCCAGTTGTCACAGCACCATCTCCTGAAGAGACTGTCTTTATTCCACTGGATATCTTTTCCTGCTTTGTCAAAGATTCATTGGCCATATAATTGTGGGTCCTTTCCTGGTTCCATTCTGTTCCATTGATCTGAATGTCTGTTTTTGTGTCAGTACCATACCGTCTTGATGATTTCAGTTTTGTAATACATCTTATTTTTTTCCAGAAATGCTTTGCATGGTTTATTCATTCCCCCAAACAAGCCTGTGAGGCAGGTGCCATTAATTAGGGGATGCTTGCTCTTTTGGCTTTGTAACAAGTAGGCCGTTGGAGCACTGTAGAGGGAGGAATCAAATCCCACATTCTAAGCCAGTTCGGAATTCTGCATTTCTCTTGTCTTTGACTACTTGTTTTCACTAAATTTCTCTGAGCTTTGTTATCTTCATTGAAGATCTCTATTATAATCCTTTTATCAAAAATCATATTGTACCCAGGCACCTGGGTGGCTCATTCAGTTACGCTGTAATGCATTTTGAAATCCTGGATTGTGATGCCTCCAGCTTCGGTTTTCTTTTTCAAGATTGTTTTTGGAATTTGGGGTGTTTTCTGGTTCCATACAAATTTTAGGATTGTTTGTTCTAGCTCTGTGAAGAATCCTGGTGTTGTTTTGATAGGGATTTCCTTGAATATGTAGATTGCTTTGGGGAGTATTGATGTTTTAACAATCTTTGTTCTTCCATTCCAGGAGCATGGAATATTTTTCCATTTCTTTGTTCTTCGATTTCTTAAGCTTTGAATAGTTTTTAGTGTATAGATTTTTCACCTCATGGTTAGGTGCATTTCTAGGTATTTAGTGGTGTTTTGTGCACTTGTCAATGGGATCGATTCCTGATTTCTCTTACTGTTGCTTCATTATTGGTGTATAGGAATGCAACCGATTTCTGTGCAGTGATTTTATATCCTGTGACTTTGCTGAATTCATGGATCAGTTCTAGCAGTTTTTCAGTAGAATATGTTGTGTTTTCCACATAGAGTATTATGTCATTGCTAAGAGTGAAAGTTTGACTTCCTGCTGGCCATTTTGGATGCATTTCATTCCCTTGTGGTTTGGGATGCTGAGGCCAAAACTTCCAATAGCATGTTGAATAACAGTGGTGAGAGTGGACATCCCTGTCGTGTTCCTGAACTTAGGGGGAAAGGTCTTTCTTTTTCCCCATTGAGAAAGATATTAGCAGTGGGTCTTTAATATATGGCTTTTCGAATCTTGAGATATGAACTTTCTATCCCTACTTTCTTGAGGGTTTTTATCAAGAAAGTGTGCCGTATTTTGTCAAATGGGTTCTCTGTGCCTTTCGAGATGATCATGTGGTTCTTGTCCTTTCTTTTATTGATGTCATGTATAACATTGATTTATACCTGCATCCCAGGTATACATCACACTTGGCGTGGTGAATACTTCGTTTAATGCATTGTCTGATTTGGTTGGTTGGTATCTTGTTGAGGACTTTGCATCCATATTCATCAGGGAAATTGTTCTGTAATTCTCCTTTTGAGTGGGTTCTTTGTCTTGTTTTGGAATCAAGGTAACGCTGGATGCATAGAATCAGTTTGTAAGGTTTCCTTCCATTTCTATTTTTGGGATGGCTTCAAAAGAATAGGTGTTAAGTCTTCTTTAAATATCTGGTAGAATTCCCCTAAAGGCATCTGGCCCTGGACTCTTGTTTTTTTGGGAGACTTTTGATTACTAATTCATTGTCTTTACTGGTTATGGGTGTGTTCAAATGTTCTGTTTCTTCCTGTTTCAGTTTTGTTAGTTTATATGTTTCTGGGAATTTGTCCTTTTCTTCCAGGTTGCCCATTTCATTGATGTATAATTGCTCATAATATTCTCTTATTATTGTTTGTATTTCTGCGGTGTTGGTTGTGATCTGTCCTCTGTGATTCTTGATTTTTTCATTTGGGTCCTTTCCTTTTTCATCAAACTGGATATGGGTTATCAGTTTTGTTAATTCTATCAAAGAACCACCTTCTAGTTTCATCAATCTATTCTACTGGTTTGTTTGCTTGTGTGTTTTTTGTTTTTGTTGTTTTGATAGTATTGATTTCTGCTCTTGTTTTTAGTATTTCCAATTTTCTGCTGTTTTTTGGTTTAATTTGCTGTTCTTTTCCAGCTCTTTAAGGTGTCCAGTTAGTTAAACAGTTCCAGCTCTTTAAGGTGTATCTGAGACCTTTCTTTTTTCTTTGGGAAGGTTTGCATTGGTATATAGTTCCCTCTTATGAATATTTTTGCTGCATCCCAGAGGTTCTGGGCTGTGGTGTCATCATTTTCATTGGCTTCCATGTACTTTACAATTTTCTCTTTAACTTCTTGGTTCGCCCATTCAGTCTTTAGTAGCATATTCTTTACTGTCCAAATGTTTGTTATCTTTCCACAGTTTTTTCTTGTGATTGATTTGAGTTTCATAGTGTGGTTGTCTGAACATATGCACAGTGTCATCTCGGTCTTTTTGTAGTTTTTGATGGCTGATTTGTGTCCCAGTATGTGATTTATTCTGGAGAATGTTTCATGTGCACTTGAGAAGAATGTGTATTCTGCTATGTTTGGGTGACATATTCTGACTATATCTGTTAAGTCCATCCGGTGTAGTGTGTCATTCATAACCATTGTTTCCTTTTTGATTTTGTGTCTAGGTGATCTGTGCATTGCTGTCATTGGGGTGCTGAAGTCCCTTACTATTATGGTATTATTTTCAATGAGTTTCTTTGTGTTGTGATTAATTGCTTTATATATTTGAGTGCTCTCACATTTGGAGCATAATTATTTACAATTGTTAGATATTCTTTTTTTTTAAATTTTTTTTTTTCAACGTTTTTAATTTATTTTTTTGGGACAGAGAGAGACAAAGCATGAACGGGGCAGGGGCAGAGAGAGAGGGAGACACAGAATCGGAAACAGGCTCCAGGCTCCGAGCCATCAGCCCAGAGCCTGACGCGGGGCTCGAACTCACGGACCACGAGATCGTGACCTGGCTGAAGTCGGACACTTAACCGACTGCGCCACCCAGGCGCCCCGACAATTGTTAGATATTCTTGATGGATAGATCCCTTAATTATGATATAATGCCTTTCTTCATCTTTTGTTACAGTATTTTAAAGTCTCGATTGTCTGATATAAGTATGGCTATTCTGGCTTTCTTTTTGTGACCATTAGCATGATAGGTGTTTCTCCATCCCCTTACTTTCAATCTTAAGGTGTCTTTAGGTCGAAAATGGGTCTCTTGGGATGTGGAGAAATGGGAACCCTATTGCACTGTTGGTGGGAATGCAAATTTGTGCAGTCACTCTGGAAAACAGTGTGGAGGTTCCTCAAAAAATTAAAAATAGACCTACCCTATGACCGAGCAGTAGCACTGCTAGGAATTTACCCAAGGGATACAGGAGTACTGATGCATAGGGGCACTTGTACCCCAATGTTTATAGCAACACTCTCAACAATAGCCAAATTGTGGAAAGAGCCTAAAGTCCATCAACTGATGAATGGATAAAGAAATTGTGGTTCATATACACAATGGAGTACTATGTGGCAATGAGAAAGAATGAAATATGTCTGTTTGTAGCAACGTGGATGGAACTGGAGAGTGTGATGCTAAGTGAAATAAGCCATACAGAGGAAGACAGATACCATATGTTTTCACTCTTATGCGGATTTTGAGAAACTTAACAGGAACCCATGGGGGAGGGGAAGAAAAAAAAAAAGAGGTTAGAGTGGGAGAGAGCCAAAGCATAAGAGACTCTTAGAAACTGAGAACAAACTGAGGTTTGAGGGGGGTGGGAGGGAGGGGAGGGCTGGTGATGGGTATTGAGGAGGGCACCTTTTGGGATGAGCACTGGGTGTTTATGGAAACCAATTTGACAATAAATTTCATAAAAAAATAATAAAATGGGTGTCTTGTAAACAGCATATAGATGGATCTTGTTCTCTTATCCATTCTGTTACTCTATGTCCTTTGATTGGTTTCTTTAATCCAGTGACATTTATAGTGAGTCCTGAAAGATAGGAATTTATTGCCATTATGTTGCCTGTGGAGTTGGAGTTTCTGGTGGTGTTCTCTGTTCCTTTTTAGTCGTTGTTGCCTTTGGTCTTTTTGATTTTTGTTTTGTTTTGTTTTGTTTGTTTGTTTGTTTGGTCTTTTTTTCCCTTTGAGTGTCACCCTTAAAATTTCTTGAAGGTCTGGTTTAGTGGTCACAAACTCCCTTAATGTTTGTTTGGCTGGGAAACTTCTTATCTCTCCTTCTATTTTGCATGACAGTCTTGGTGGATAAAGAATTCTTGGCTGCATATTTTTATCTTCAGCATATTGAATATATCCTGGCACCCCTTGCTGGCCACCAGGTTTCTGTGGATAAGTCTGCTATGACATGATTTGTCTTCCCTTGTAGGTTAAGGACTTTTTTTCCCTTTCTGCTTTCATGAGTCTTTCCTTGCCTGAGTATTGTGTGAATTTGAAGATGATATGCCTTGTTGTTGGTCAGTTTTTGTTGAATCTAATGGGAGTTCTTTGTGCTTTCTTTTTTTTTTATGTCTGTGTCTTTCTTTTTTTTATGTCTGTGTCTTTCCCCAGTTTAGGAAAGTTTTCTGCTATGATATGCTCACATAACTTTCTATCCCTTTTTCTCTCTCTTCGTCATCTGGGACTGCTATGACTCTGATGTTATTCCTTTTTCATGAGTTACTGAGTTCTCTGATTCTTATATAGTGCTCTTTTGCCTTAGACTCCCCTTTTTTCCTTCATTTTTTCTTCATAAGCTTGTCCTCTATATCAGTGATTCGCTGCTCTGATTCATCTATCTTTGTTGCCATGGTACCCATTCAAGATTGCAGCTTGTTTATAGCATGTTTTGTTTCATCTTGACTAGATTTTACTTCTCTTATCTCCACAGAAAGGGATTCTAATCCATTTTCAACCACAGCTAGTATTCTTGTTATCGTTCCTCTAAATTCTGGTTGAGACATCTTGCTGGTATCTGTGTTGATTACGTCTCTGGCTGTCATTTCTTCCCGTTCTTTCTTTTGGATTGAATTCCTTCATTTCATCTTTTTGAAGGAAGAAAATGAATTAATAATGTAAAAATATAAAAATTTAAAAAAAACACAAAAAATTCAAACAAAAGATGCTATATCCTAAGTGAGTTTTGTTCTTGTTGTTGAAAGAAGCTTGACATATTAGTGAAAACAGGGAAAGAGAGGAAAGGAAAAAAAAAAAGGAAAAAAAAGGTTTGAAAATTTGAAAAAATGGATACAATGATATAGAATAAAATGAAATAAAGTAAAATTGAATTGAAAAATTTTTCAGAAAGTAAAAACTATAGTAGGAAAAGATTAAAGAAAAATCTTTTTATTTTCTTTTTTTTCTTTTTCTTTTTCTTTTTTTTTATGAAATTTATTGTCAAATTGGTTTCCGTACAACACCCAGTGCTCATCCCAAAAGGTGCCCTCCTCAATACCCATCACCCACCTCCCCTCCCTCCCACCCCCTATCAACCCTCAGTTTGTTCTCAGCTTTCAACAGTCTCCTATGCTTTGGCTCTCTCCCACTCTAACAAGAAAAATCTTTTTAATAAAAATGTAATTTAAATAATTTTTTTCTCCTTTATTCAAGAATTTGCATAGAAAAGAAAAAGGGAAATAAATGGAACAGATGGACCAGTGAAGAGATTTAAATATGATTCTAATCACATGCACTTTCCCCTATAAATTAAATTATGAAGCAGTTTATAGGTCATAAACTAAGCAGGTGGAGATACTGGTTGTGTTCCTGAGGAGTGAGGAGTGAGGTTGGCCCAGTTGGTCATGGTTTAGTGTAACAGAATTGTTGTCTACTAGATGGGCTGCTTAGCTTCCTGGGGTGGATTGCTTTGGTGCGTGTAGGTGTGTATGTACATGCGCAAGAAAGGTGAAAATGGCGTCACCCAGCTACCCAGTCTTTAGCATCAGAATCTGTACTCTTCCTGACCAGCAATCAAGTCCCCTCCTTGTCTCCAGCTTCTGCCCACTCCCCCCTTCTACACTGTCCATGACCAAGCTGTCAGACTACCAGGTGGCACCTCCCTCCTGAGTTTTATCTCAGATGCGGCTGTGTTTCCCAACCCCTTACTTCTGTGGGACTGTGGCTTTCACCTATTCCAACCATCTGGGGGAGGTTCTCACCAAGCAATTGCCAGCCAGCTCTCTGGAATGTTTGTGAGACCGTGCTGTTGCTTATGGACCATGCTGGAGACCGGCTGTGTCCCTGCCCACTCCAGAAAAAGTTCACATGATTGTGTAGCAGCAGCGTTTCAGGGATTATGGAAAATCACAACACACATCTGGTGCCAGGCTTCACCCTTCATGACCTTGTTCCAGCACCAGCTAATGTGGTTGTTCTCCAGGGTCCTATGGGAACTTTGCCTATGGGGTAGCCACACAGCCTCTATCCAATGTCCTCCCAGCAGGGGAACTTCCTCTCCCCATGTGACCTGACGACCCCTTGGGCTTGCTCTCTGCTCCTGGGGTCACCCTTACCACCAGAGCACAGCCAGGTATCGAGCTGCGGAATTTCAGACTCTGCATTCCCTTGTTTATAAAGTCTTAATGGAATTTAACCCCTCTCCTTTCTCCTTTCTCCCTTTTTTGTTCAGTCCCTTATGCCTGTTTCCACTCTTATACCTTCTCTCCAGCCTAGCTTCTTTAAGTGTGTGTGTGGGTGCTTTTCCTGTACTTTCCCTGCTCCCTGTCCTTTCCCTGCAAGCAAAAACAGCTCCCTGCCCTCTGTAGCTTCTCTTTCCTCCAGTTCACCTCTCTGCTCTGTGTGCCTGTTGAGTTTGTGGTTCAGGATTTGCATATTGTTGTGTTAATCCTCAAATAAGTTTTCTAGGTGTACAAGAGGATTTAGTGTTTATCGGGCTGCATATCAGGGATGAGAGATGCAAAAAAAAAGCCTTGCATCCTGTTGCAATCTTGGTCCCTCCCTATTTTATTTAAATTTTGATTTATTTTTGATTTATTTCAGTAATAGAATTTTTTTGTTAAAATTTTCAAAAATGTTTATTTATTTTTGAAGAGAGAGAGAGATGAAGCAGGAATGGTGGAGGGGCAGAGAGAGGGGGAGACACAGAATGGGAAGTAGGCTCTAACTCTGAGCTGTCAGTACAGAGTCTGACGTGGGGCTCAAACCCACAGACCAGATCATGGTCTGAGCCGAAGTTGGATGCTCAACTGACTGAGCCACTCAGGCACCCTAGCAGTAGAATTTTTTTTAAATATTCATTTTTCTTTAAAATTTACTTATTTATTTTGAGAGAAAGAGAGGGACAACATGCATAGAGGAGGCAGATAGAGGGAGAGGGAGAGGGAGAGGGAGAGGGAGAGAGAGAGGGAGGGGGAGGGAGAGAGAGAGAGAGAGAGAGAGAGAGAGAGAGAGAGAGAGAGAGAGAGAATCTCAAACAGGCTCTGCACTGAGAGCTGTGGAGTCCAATGTGGGACTAGAACTCATGATCCGTGAGTTCCTGACCTGATCTGAAACCAAGAGTTGGTTGCTTAATTGACTGTACCACTCAGGTGCCCTTAAGTGTGTATTTTTTTAAAGAGAGAGAGTGTGAGCAAGAGAGAGACAGAAAGAGAGAGGGATGGAAGATCAGAAGGAGGCTCTTTGCCAAGAGCAGAGAGCCTGATTTGGACCTGGAACCATGAGCTGAGTGGATGTTGGACACTTAACTGACTGTGCCACACAGGCACCCCTGTTTCAGAAGTAGAATCCAGTGATTCATTACTTACATATAACACCCAGTGCTCGTCACAAGTACCCTCCTTAATGCCCATCCCCCATCTAGCCCATCCCCCATCTTCCTCTACCCCATCAACCTTTAGTTTGTTCTCCTTTAGCCTCTTGTGGTTTGTTTCTTTTTTCTTAATTGTTTTCACCCTCCCATATGTTCCTTTTTTTGTTTCTTAAAGTCCACCTAGGAGTGTACTCATATGATGTGTCTTTTTCTGACTGACTCATTTCGCTTAGCATAACACACTCTAGTTCCATCTACGTGGTTGCAAATGGCAAGACACCATTCTTTTTGATTGTTGAGTAATTTAATATATATATATGTATATATATATGATCTATATCTATATCTATATAGAAAAGAGACATAGATAAATAGATATCATCTAAGAAGATATATAGATATATGGATAAATATCTATATCTATATCTATATCTATCTATATACCTTCTTTTTTTCTATTCATGTTTTAATTTAAATTCTCATTAGTTAACATACAATGCTATATTGATTTTAGGGGTAGAATTCAGTGATTCATCACTTCCATACACACCCAGTTCTCATCACAAGTACCCCCCTAATGCCCATCAGGCATCTAACCCATCTCATACCCATGTCCCCTCTCAGTTTGTTCTCATGTTTAAGTCTCTTATGATTTGTTGCCCTCTCTCTTTTAACCCCCTCCCATATGTTCATCTGTTCTGATTCTTAAATTCCACAAAAGAGTAAAATCATATATTTGTCTTTTTATGACTGACTAATTTTGCTTAGCACACTCTAGCTCCTTTCATGTGGTTGAAAATGGCAAGATTCCTATATTTTTGATGGGCAAGTAATATTCCATTATGTATATACACACATACACACACACACACACACACACACACACACACACACACCACTTCTTATCCATTCATCAGTTAATGGACACTTAGGCTCTCTCCATAATTTGGCTATTGTTGATTATGCTACTATAAACCTGTGAGTGTATGTACCTCTTCAAATCTGTATTTTTGTATCCCATGGGTAAATAACTAGTAGTGTAATTGCTGGGTCATAGGGTAGGTCTATTTTACATTTTTGAGGAACCACCATACTATTCTCTAGAGTGGCTATACCAGTTTGCATTCTTACCAACAGTTTAAGAGGGTTCCCTTTTATACATATTCTCACTAACATGTATTGTTTTCTGAGTTGTTATTTTTAGCCATTCTGACACGTGTGAGGGGGTATCTCATTGTGGTTTTGATTTGTATTTCACTGATGATGAGTGATGTTGAGCATATTTTCATGTGTCTGTTAGCCATCTGGATGTCTCTTTTGGAGAAATGCCTGTTCATGTCTTCTGCCCATTTCTTAAGTGGATTATTTACCTTTAAGTTGTTGAGTTTGATACGTTCTTTTTAGATTTTGGAACAAGCCTTTTATCCAATATATCATTTGCAAACATCTCTTATTCTGTAGGCTGCCTTTTAGTTTTGTATGCAAAGGATGTTTATGTTGAAGAAGTCCCATTTTGGCTTTTGTTTCCCTTGCCTCTGGAGACATGTCTAGTAGGAAGTTGAGATGGCCAAGGTCAAAGAGGTTGTTGCCTGTGTTCTCCTCTAGGATTTTGATAGTGTCTTGTCTCACATTTAGGTATTTCATCTATTTTGAATATATTTTTGTGTATGGTGTAAGAAAGTGGTCCAGTTTCATTCTTCTGTATGCCACTTCTGTATGCCAGTTTTCCCAACACCACTTGTTAAAGAGATTGTATTTTTTCCTTTGGATACTTTTTCCTGCTTTGTTGAGGATTACTCGGCCATATGTTGGGGATCCATTTCTGGGTTCTCTATTCTGTTCCATTGATCTATGTGTCAGTTTTGTGCCAGTATTATACTATCTTGATGATTATAGCTTTGTCATAGTACTTCAAGTCCGGAATTGTGATGATTCCAGCTTTGATTTCTTTTTCAACATTACTTTGACTATTCAGGGTCTTTTGTGGTTCCATACAAATTTTGGAATGAATTGTTCTATCTCCGTGAAAAATTCTGGTGTTATTTTGATAGGGACTGCAATGAATGTGTAGGTTGCTATCAAAATTTTAACCACATATTTTCTTCCAACTCATGAGCATGTAATCTTTTCATTTAATTTTTTTTAAGTGTTTATTTATTTGTGAGAGAAGGAGAGAGAGAGTGTGAGTGGGGCAGGAGAAGAGAGAGAGAGAGAGGGAGATGCAGAATTTGAAGCAAGCTCCAGCCTCCAAGCTGTCAGTGCAGAGCCCAATGTGTGGCTGAAACTCATGAACCATGAGTTCATGACCTGGGCTGATGTCGGATACTTAATTGACTGAGCCACCCAGTGCTCCATGAGCATGGAATGTTTTTCTAATTCTTTGTGTCTTATTCAATTTATTCATAAGTGCTCTATAATTTTCAGCATGTGGATCTTTTACCTCTTTGGTTACGTTTGTTCCTTTTTCTTACGATTTTTGGTGTAATTATAAATTAAATGAATTCGTTGATTTCCCCTTCTGCTGCTTCATTATCGGTGTATAGAAACGAAACTGATTCCTGTATGTCGATTTTATATCTTGCGACTTTGCCGAATTCATGAATCAGTCCTAACAGTTTTTTGTAGAGTCTTTTGAGTTTTCCATGTAAAGTATCATGTCATCTGTGAAGAGTGAGAGTTTGACTTATTCTTTGCCAATGTGTATACTTTTTATTTCTTTCTGCTGTCTGATTGCTGAGGTTAGGAGTTCCAGTGCTATGGAAAAGAATAGTGATGAGAGTGGACATCCCTGTGGTGTTCCTGATCAGGGGGAAATCTATGTTTGTCCCCCTTGAGGATGATATTAGCTGTGGGTCTTTCATATATGGCTTTTATGATGTTGAGGTATGTTCCTTCTATCCTGATTTTCTTGAGTGTTTTAATCAAGAAAGGATGCTGTGTTTTGTCAAATGCTTTTCCTGTATCGATTGACAGGATCATATGGTTCTTATCTTTTCTTTTGTTAATGTGATGTATCTCATTGATTGATTTGCAAATATTGAACCAGCCCTGCAGCCCAGGAATGAATCCCATTTGATCATGGTGAATAATTCTTTTAATATGTTGTTGAATTCGATTTGCTAGTATCTTGTTGAGAATTTTTGCATCCATATTCATCAGGGATATTGGCCTGTCGTTCTATTTTTCTGCTGGGTCTCTGTCTGGTTTGGGGATCAAAGTAATGCTGGCTTCATAGAATGAGTCTGGAAATTTTCGTTCCCTTTCTATTTTTTGGAACAGCTTGAGAAGGATAAGTATTATCTCTGCTTTAAATGTCTGGTAGAATTCCCCAGGGAAGCCATCTGGTCCTGGACTCTTATTTGTTGGGAGATTTTTGATAACTGATTCAATTTCTTCGCTGGTTATGGGTCTGTTCAAATTTCCTATTTCTTCCCGTTTGAGTTTTGGAAGTGTGTGGGTGTTTAGGAATTTGTCCATTTCTTCCAGGTTGTCCAGTGTGTTGGCATATAATTTTTCATAGTATTCCCTGATAATTGCTTGTATTTCTGAGCGATTGGATGCAATAATTCCATTTTCATTCATAATTTTATCTGTTTGTGTCCTCTGCATTTTCTTTTTGAGAAGCCTGGCTAGAGTTTTATCAATTTTGTTTATATTTTCAAAAAAATCAACTCTTGGTTTCATTGATCTGCTCTACTGTTTTCTTTTTTTTAGATTCTATATTGTTTATTTCTCCTCTGATCTTTATTATTTCTCTTCTTCTGCTGGGTTTGGGATGTCTTTGCTCTTCTGCCTCTAGTTCCTTTAGGTGTGCTGTTAGATTTTGTATTTGGGATTTTTTTTGTTTCTTGAGATAGGCCTGGATTGCAATGTATCTTCCTCCCAGGACTGTCTTTGCTGCATCCCAAAGCATTTGGATTGTTGTATTTTCATTTTTATTGGTTTCCATATTTTTTAAAAATTTATTCTCTAATTGCCTGGTTGACCCATTCATTCTGTGGTAGGGTGTTCTTTAACGTCTATACTTTTGGAGGTTTTCCAGAATTTTTCCTGTGGTTGATTTCAAGTTTCATAGCATTGTGGTCTGAAAGTGTGCATGGTATAATCTCAATTCTTTTATACTTATTAAGAGATATTTTGCAACCCAGTATGTGAACTATCCTAGAGAATGTTCCATGTGCACTTGAGAAGAAAGTATATTCTGATGCTTTGGGATGCAGAGTTCTAAGTATATGTGTCAAGTCCATCTGATCCAATGCATCATTTAGGGCCCTTGTTTCTTTATTGATTCTCTGTCTAGATGATCTATCCATTGTTGTAAGTGGAGTATTAAAATCCCCTGCAATTACCACATTCTTATCAATATGTTTGCTTATGTTTGTGATTAATTATATATTGGGGGGCTCCCGTATTTGGCACATAGATATTTATAATATTTAGCTCTTCCTGATGGATAGAGCCTGTAATTATTATATAATGCCCTTCTTCTTCCCTTGTCACAGCCTTGAATTTAAAGTCTACTTTGTCTGATGTAAGTATGGCTGCTCTAGCTTTCTTTTGCCTTCCAGTAACATGATAGATAGTTCTCCATCCTCTCACTTTCAATCTGACGGTGTCCTCAGGTTTAAAATGAGTCTCTTGTAGACAGCAAATAGATGGGTCTTTTTTTTTTTAATCCATTTTGTATCCTATGACTTTTGGTTGGACATTTAGTCCATTTACATTCAGGGTTATTTTTGAAAGATATGGGTTCAGAGTCATTGTGATGTCTGTAGGTTTCATGCTTGTAGTGATGTCTCTGATACTTTGTGGTCCTTGCAATATTTCACTTACAGAGTCCCCCTTAGGATCTGTTGTAGGGCTGGTTTAGTGGTGATGAATTCCCTTGGTTTTTGCTTGTTTGAGAAAACCATCTTTCCTTCTATTCTGAATGACAGACTTGCTGGGTAAAGGATTCTTGGCTGCATAAATTTTCCATTCATCACATTGAGGGTTTCCTGCCATTCCTTTGTGGACTGTCAAGTTTCAGTAGATAGGTCTGCTGCTTCCCTTATGTGTCTACCTTTGTATGGTAGGGTGTGTTTATCCCTAGCTGCTTTCCGAATTCTCTTTATCCTTGTATTTTGCCAGTTTCACTATGACATGTCATGCAGAAGATCGATTCAAGTTACATATGAAGGGAGTTCTATGTGCCTCTTGGATTTTAATACCCGTTTCCTTCCTTACATAGTAGAAGTTCTCAGCAATGATTTGTTCAAGTATAACTTTAGCCCCTTTGTCTCTTCTTCTTCTGGAATTCCTATGATATGGATATTGTTCCGTTTTACTGAGTCACTTAGTTCTCTAATTCTCCCCTTGTACTCTTGGAGTTTTTTATTTCTTTTTCTCAGCTTCCTCTTTTTCCATAATTTTGCCTTCTAATTCACCTATTCTCCCCTCTGCCTCTTGAATCTGTGCTGTAGTCGCCTCCATTTTATTTTGCACCGCATTTATAGCATTTTTTAATTCCTCATGATTATTTTTTAGTCCCTTGGTCTATGTAGCAATAGATTCTCTGCTGTCCTCTATGCTGTTTTCAAGCCCAGCGATTAATTTTATGACTATTACTCTAAATTCTTGTTCCGTTATGTTGCTTAAATATGTTTTGATCAATTCGTTACCATTGCTACTTCCTGGAGTTTCTTTTGAGGAGAATGCTTCCATTTCATTATTTTGGCTAGTTTTTTTGTCCTTTATGTGTTTTAAAAGCTTGTTGTGTGCTCTGCACCTGCGAGCACTGCTCTATTAAAGGAGGGCCATACACTGTCCAGGGCCTGTCCCTTCAGGAGGTGTTTTTTCCGAGATTGTACTTGCTCTGTGTTGTTGTGACTTTGGTTATTTTATTACCCTGCTCGTAGTGGTATTTTGGATCCTCCACAAGGTGTGCTTTGATTTGTTCCTTGGAGTAGCCCTGTAAAGGAAAACAGATAGACAAACCGGGGCCAAAAACACTCAAACACATAAAGAAATAAGACAAACAAACAAATAAACGAAAACAAAAAACTAAAGACTAAAAAAAAAACCCAAACACCGACTACACGTTAAGAAGGGGTGCAGGCGGTGCTGTTGGAAGAGCAGATACAAAGAGAGGAATGACCGGAGGAGGGGGAAGAAGAAAAAATAAACATTGACTAGGCAGAGAGACTAAGGCTTAATGCAGAGAGAGAGAGAGAGAGAGAGAGAGAAAGGAGTGTAAAGAAGGAGATGTAGAACATGTATCAAGAGAATGGATTAAATATGTCTGTTTAGAGAAACCAGTAACCAGAGTTACCAGCTGAGGGGAGGGAAGAGATAAGGAGGAGAAATGGGGGGAAGAATATATGTATATATCCAGAATTGACCTAGAGTGAATCCGGGCAATGGTGCTGCGCTTGTGGGGGAGTCAGTGTCCACAGGGTCTGTGCCACTCTGGTTGATAGACAGTTACCCAATGCGAAGGGGCGTGGTTTGGGGCAACTGGACCCACCTCCACTATGGTCCCAGGGAGTGACCCCTGAGTCTCCATCTTAGTGTTGGTGTTTGTTGGGGGGGGGGATGGTGATCCCCCAGTCTCTTTTCCATGGTGCCAGACCTGGTGGACTCTGTTTGAGTCGCCCTCACTGTGCCGCAGGTGCAGACAGGATTCAAAGTCCCACTTTGTGCACTCTGGCACTGGGGGAGCACCTCTCAGTGTGGCGGATATAAGGTCCCAGCTGGCTTTGTCTGTGCTGCCTGCACTTCAGGGAGGACTGCCTTCTTCTACTGCCAACTGAGCCCCGGGGATGGCAGACACAGGCAGACACAGGCAGGCTTTGTCTTTTCCCACAGCACTCCAGGGAGATAGCTGCCTTTTCCTTTTCTTTCTCTTGTCCAGATGCAGTCCTACACTTCCCTAGCTGCTCTTTCTTTTCCTTTTGTCTCTCTGCAGAAGGGGGTCCCTCCGCTCCATGCCCAGTTGGCCTTTTTTTTGATCTCCCCTTGTCTGCAGTCACCCACGCATCTTTTCTCCAGCTTTCCCATTTTCTTCCTGGTAGATTCAATCTCTTTTCCTCCCAGGCTCTGGTGTTCAAAGTCCTTTGCCCTCTACACTTCTTTGTTTGAGAGACGCAGGAAGTATGGATCCCCCTACTTCTCTGCCATGTTGCAGATCTTGTTGATCTGGTTTGTGAGTTTCTAGGAGTGTTCCAATATCTTCCAGATGGCCAGTTTTTTGGCAAATCATTTTTCATAGCATTGTCTTCTAATTGTTTGTCTTTCTACAAAGCTGGTTATGATCTCTCCTCCTTTATTCATGATTTATTAATTTGGTTCCTCTCTCTTCTTTTTGAAAAGTCTGGCTAGAGGTTTATCAATTTTGTTTATTCTTCCAAAGAACCAACTCTTAGTTTCAATGAACTGGTCTACTGTGTTTTTTTGTTTCTATATCATTTTTTTCTGATCTAATGTTTACTATATCCCTTCTTCTGCTTGCCTTAGGCTTCATGCGGTTCCTTTGCTAGCTTCTTTAGGTGCAAGGTTAGATTGTATATTTGGGACCTTTCTTCTCTTGAGTGAGGCCTGGGAAGAAAAGCATAATAGTAGGTGTGTAATTCTCTCTGTCCTCAGGACATCCAGAGTGTCAGTTCTCCCCATAACCATCAGGATGGGATCTACCTGGTATGTGAATACCTGAGAACATCCAAGTCCAAGAATGTTTTTAGCAGGAGGTAGTTTATCTCCTTAGGCAGAACATGATGAATGAAACTGGAAGTTATGGATCTTTGAGAAATGGCCACAAAGTACCCATCAATTTTCTTCCATTTTTCTTATTGAGTATTTGTTAGTCTCCTGATAAACTCAAAATCAATTTGAGCTTAAATGCAAATACTAGCTGAATTTAAGTACACCATGTACACATATTAACAACACAGGTAATTTTTTTACAGTATTTGAGGACGCCATTAAAACCAATGGTTATAAAATGTACAGTGTTTTACAGGATTTGAGTTTTTTCCCCCTAACCACATTAGAAGTTTGATAGAATTTGGTGGCCCTTTTTTATATTCATGCTAAAGATTAGATGTGCTTAATTATTAGCTCTGTGATCCTGTATAATTCATTGTGAATGAAATTAAATGAAAAATGTATTTACATATTTACATTTAAAATTAAGCAAGTGAATGGATTCTTCCTTACATATTTATATGTCCATATTTTGGGCAGTTGTGAGGAAAAAACCTTAAGTGTTTTGTAACACTGCTAGGTCATTCACAGATGGGAGCTAAGGTAGCTAGGGAGGTCTAGGGAGTCATTGTCCCTGTGAGATATGTGAACTAATAGAAGAGACAGATTAGGTCTCCTCTGGCATTGTTCTCCAGAGTCATGTCCCTGAGGATTGCCATGTCTGGGCAGCTCAGGGACATGGGCTCATTAAGAGTGTGGGGCATCCGTTCCCCAGAGACATCAGCAGGGGAGGGACTTGATTCTCTGTGCAAGCCCAGCCAGAGTTCAGAAACACGGAACCCTCTCACATGCTCGTAAGGGTCTCACTGTTGCATAGGCAGGTCACTGTAGTCAGGACACCATACTTCGAGTCTGTGACTGCCTTCATCCTCTATGTCCGAGAGGCAAAGTGCATATCTCTAGTGTCACATGAAGACCTGCGAAGTCATCCTGAGAAGGTGTCCTTTCCCTTAAGAAAAAGTTATGGATGAGCCTGGCTGGTACAGTCAACCTTTGTATTTACTGCAGACACTGATTCTGCATGTCCATTTTCCTATCCCCAGAACTGCATTTAGGCAGTAACTTGGAGAGGAGTTAGGGAAATAGCTTTGAATCCACAGGGAAGGTGAATAAAGGTGAGTGAAATATTACTTGGTTGCTGCGTTGCTGTAGGAATCGACAAGTTAATTTCCAGTTGCAATTGTTCTTGAAACAAAAAAAGAGCTAAATGGTTTGCATATGGTCAATTGTCTAGTGCAACAGACTGTGGAAGTTCACAAAATTTAAGAACTAAATGTAATTGTTCATTATAGAGGCCACCAAGTCATTCCTAGACATTTGATTCTATTGTAGTACATGCATCGCCCCACTCTGTGCACATGTGGAAAATAATTAGATATGCATGTTTAGTGGGAATAACATTTGCATTCAGAAATAGATTAGTAGAGAATCTATATGTGTAAAACTATCAGATTGTATGCCTCCATGCTTTCCCTTTGTTCCATATTGTCTATGAAATTAGATAATATTTCCTCTCTATGCTAAAATCATATCAGTATTTATTAATTTAAATATTTATTTTCTCCCTTACCAGTTACCAATATATATAAAATATGTATGAAGTTTTTAACTGCTATGTTGAAAATTACATCAAGGAAGATCCATTTGGTGTATATTCTGTCCATGCATCTTTATTTTCATTTTATTGTTAAGAAGAAAGCTGATCCTTCAAGTGCATATAAGTAACCAAATGATAGGAAAAAGTAACAAAAAACCTGAATGTTTTACTTGACACAGTGTGTTGTGTGTTTGTGTGTGTGTGGGGGCATGTGTGTTTCTGTGTGTGTGGTTGCACTTAGGTGATGTGTAAAGCACACGAGTTTCCATCCTTCTATCCTTGCACACGATCACGAGTAGACTCTCATATGAATGCTGTTGGTGACCTGCTCATACGCTCTTTACCTGCTGGGGCTCCAATCTAAACACTACTTGTTATGAGTATGGGCTCCAAGGTTCACAGCCATTCCCTTCTTGAGAGAATTGTCCTCAGCTGAAAGGGAACCACATTGCCAGGTGGTCTGGGGAACATGGTGGGAGCAGCTCACAGCCAGTGACAGACTATGGGATGTACAAAAGGTGCCAACGCCAAGGCAGGACTGAATCTGATGCAATTCATGCTCCAGAGTCATGCTGTCCAATTCAGTAGTAAGTACCCACAGGAAGCTATTTAAATTTAAATTTATTAAAATTACATAAAGTGTACCATTCAGTTTCTTAGCTAGGATATTTTATTTTTATTCATTTAAAAAATTTTAAAAATGTTTATTCTTGAGAGAGAGAGAGAGAGAGAGAGAGAGACAGACAGACAAGAGTGTATGCAGGGGAGGGACAGAGAGAGATACAGAATCTGAAGCAGGCTCCATTCTCTAAGCTGTCAACACCGAGCCTGACGTCGCGCCCTAACCCACAAATCATGAGATCATGCCATGAGCCAAAGTTGGATGCTTCACCGACTGAGCTACCCAGGCACCACGATTTCTTGGATAGGACATTTTAAATGCTCAGGTATGACAGGTAGAGAGTGGGCATAGTATTGGACACTGAAGACAGAGAATTTCTACCATCACAGATGGATGCTTTTACTGGAGAGTTCTGTCCAGCTTCTCATGGGATCAGACTCCTGCTCTGTTCCACTGGAGACCACATCCTTGCTTAGCAACATTCTCTGCTGTTTTCCTTCCCTCACTCCGTTTATCCCGAGAGCATTCCCTGAAGAAACAACACGCAGTGGAAATCCTACTTCATTGTCTTCCCCATAAAACTTGCCCTACAGCCCTGTCAGTGTTCATCACATCTGTCATTTCCTATCTAGTGATGGCTGCATTCCCCTCATTTGCTCATCCTCCCTCATTCGAGGGCCTGTTCTCATATGTCTGAGGTCACATGAGACCCATGAGACAGAAGCATCAGGCAAGGAACAGCGATTCAGTCGTAGCACTGAGGCTGCGGAAATCTTGCCCCCACTTTTTCAGGATTCATTCAGGAACCGGATAGGGCAGCATGGGTATGTCAAACATATCAGTGAATGTTACATGTTTGAAACAACACCTTAAATGGAGACATTATATTGAGGTCTTTTGTCTTTAAACTGTGTAGTATGCATACTGAGCATCTGGTTTTGTGGACATATGTATTCTTCCACCAAAACATTTAGAGTTACATGTAGCATTGAACACTTAGGGTAATTGCTCTATTACCTTAGGTCTGTCAGTACCAAGCATTTAACGTCTTTCATTTGATGCCTGTTTTCTTGTTATTGTAAATTGAGTTCTTGTGAGGTGTCATTTCAAGTAAATACTTTTTTGATGGTAATTATTACATAGAATGCCACTTTTTAATTTTGCAAGATCTGTTTTTATTTTAACTAATAATTTTTTCTCTCTCTATATAACATATGTCCTTTTCAAGTATTTTTTTGTGTGCAAAGTAACAATTTATGTGTAATATTCATAACTGGATTTCCTGTATCAGATTATTTCATGACAGCTGCATTCTACATTCATATATATGTATATATAAAATTAATATAAATGTATTAAAACCCACCCATACACATATAATATTGTAAAACAGCAAGAAATTTGTACAAGTTCATTTCACCACCTCTTTATGTTTTCTCAACTGTCTTCCTAGTCCTTATCCATATGGACTATTAAAATATATCGTTATTTTATTCTAATGGTTCAGTATTATATTGGTATTTTGTTTGGATGAGTTAGCATTTTCTGTTTGCTCTCCTTCATTTTCATGAGTGTTTCCTTTGTCAGGCAATTTAAATAGTTTGCCAGCCGGGCTCTTGGTGGCTAAGTTGGTTAAGCCTCTGACACTTGATTTTGGCTCAGGTAATGCTCTCAGAGGTGTGAGGTCGGACTCTGTGCTGACAGTGGGGAGCTTGCTTGGGAATTTCTCTCTGGGTCTCTCCTCTCTCCCTCTCCATCTCACTCTGTCCCTCCCCTGCTTGTGTTCACTCCCTCTCACACAAAATAATAAATAAACTGAAAAATTAAAGCAATAAAAATTTGTCAGCAATGTGTTTCAGATGGATGTGTGTATATTTGTGCACGTGTGCATGAGAACGAACCACGGATTGTTTTTATTTGCTCTTCTGAGAAGGTGTTAAGGAGGGGATAGTCCCTGTTGTTGCATATTTAGACTGTGCCTGATACCTTTATAATGAATTCTATTAAGAAATTGTTGGTGCATAGATTCTGTTTTGTGGATACCACTGCTCAATCTTTATAGGAAATCGAAGGAGGTATAAAACAGTGTGAATTACCACATCCTTTATTCCATTTCTATGAACATTTATTTTATGCCAGTTTTGTACCCGTTTCTTTCACACATTGGTTTGAAAGAAACTTGCGTCATATTTTAAAACTCTTGGAAGAGTTAAAAATGTGTTGGATGTCTACCCTTGTGAATATGATAGAACTGAAATACTCGTGTCCTGATGCCTCTTTCGTTGGTATGTTACTATGCTCATTCAGTACTGCGCAGCTGGATGGAAATGGTCATCAGATGAGCCTTAGAGCCTTAGAGCCTTAGAGCTGGCATTGTGTTTGATCTAGTGTGACTGTCTCTGCAGGCTAGCTTCCAGAATGGTGATCATGAATATAATATAGATGGGTGTGGGAGATTTTGTATAATACCAATATATCCTTTCCTTTAGGCCTTTCCTTGTACTAAGTTAAGGTTAGCATTATAGCTCTGCGACTTGTCACGGCTTTGAGAATATATCTGTGTTTATCTCTGTATATTTACCCAAGTAATTATTTTATCCTAGGCAATGATGCAAAGCATTACACTTTGTACATAGGTTACCCATTTGGATAATGCTTTAAAAAGTTCCGATTAGAATGGTGATATGGAGTAATCCCACCTCTTTGAGGAATTTTACGAAGGTTGGTGTAATTACTCTAATGGAGTAATGTGTGAAACAAAAATCTGCAGAAGGAAGAGTTGAGTGTTGGCCCCTGGATTTTAGAGTTCTGATTCCAAAGGGCTGCATAGCCGATGAATTTTCAGAGTTCCTGTTAAATTGGCATGGTAATTTTAAGCATCTTTGGGGTTAACGTTAAGCACTGTTTGAATGGTGTTGTTGTCAGGTTTTCTCTCACTGAGTATTTGTTTTACTTCCACACACATACAAAGAGACCTGATATTTGTTTGTATGCAGAACTAGCAGCGATGTGTTGAATGTAACTGAATTCTTTGTAGAAATATACTCTAGGTCATAAATTCCTGTAACTGAATTTATTTTCGAGATCATGTTGTATCATGACCTGTGCCACGTGGTATGTGTATTCCAGTTGTGTGCAATTATGAGATACATATGAAAAATAATGAATCTGGGGTGCCTGGGTGGCTCAGTCGGTGAAGGGTCTGACTTCGGCTCTGGTCAAGATCTCACTGTTTGTGAGTTCAAGCTCCATGTTGGGCTCTGTGCTGACAGCTAGGAGCCTGGAGCCTGGTTGAGTTCTGTGTCTTCTTCTCTCCCTGCTTTCCCCACTTCCACTCTGCCTTTGTCTCTCTCTCAAAGATAAATAAACATTAGAAAAAATTTTAAAAATGCTGACTATCACTCTGTGTGCATCACTTTCCTATTCTTTCTGATTTCCCTCCCTTTTTTCCCTTATCCCCATTTTCTCTGAAATGCACACATATTTTAATTTTATTTCATTTATTTTATTTATTTTAAATTCTCTTTTTTATTTTTTTTGAATTTACATCCAAATTAGTTAGCATATAGTGCAACAATGATTTCAGGAGTAGGTTCCTTAAGCCCCTTACCCATTTAGCCCTTCCCCCTCCCACAATCCCTCCAGCAACCCCCAGTTTGTTCTCCATATTTATGCGTCTCTTCTGTTTTGTCCCCCTCCCTGTTTTTATATTATTTTTGCTTCCCTTCCCTTATGTTCATCTGTTTTGTCTCTTAAAGTCCTCATATGAGTGAAGTCATATGATTTTTGTCTTTCTCTGACTGACTAATTTCACTTAGGATAATACCCCCCAGTTCCATCCACGTAGTTGCAAATGGAACGATTTCATTCTTTTTTGATTGCTGAGTATACTCCATTGTATGTTTATACCACATCTTCTTTATCCATTCATCCATTGGTGGACATTTGGGCTCTTTCCATACTTTGGCCATTGTTGATAGTGTTGCTATAAACACGGTGGTGCACACACATATTTTATAGTTCTTTCAGCCTACTAGGCTGAGACTGAAAGACATTTTGTACCTATGACTGATGCAGACACAGGTCCATTATTTGATTTTTCTTACATTAAATATTATGATTTTCTTTTTTGATAATATAGAATTAATTAATATGAATGATGGCAATTTCATGAGTCCATAATTTATTCAAAGAGTTACTTATACAATCCCATGCCCTGTCTTATAACATGCTAAATTCACATCCTGCCAACATTTTGTTGCTTTGAAGATTGCTTTTAAAAATTGCCAAATGCTTGGTCTTGACAGGAAACATGTGATAAGAAAGAATGGACCAGAAAAATGGAAGTTCTATCACTGGATTTATCCTGCTGGGTTTCTCTGACCGGCCTCAGCTGGAGCGAGTCCTCTTTGTGGTTCTTCTGATCTTCTATCTGCTCACCCTGCTGGGAAACACAAGCATCATTGCATTGTCCCACCTGGACCCACACCTGCAGACTCCCATGTACTTTTTCCTGTCCAACCTAAGCTTTCTGGACCTGTGTTACACGACCAGCACTGTTCCTCAGCTGCTGGTTCATCTCAGGGGAGCAGACAAGTCTATCTCTTTCGGTGGTTGTGTAGCTCAGATGTTCGTCTCTCTAGGGTTGGCATCTACAGAATGCATTCTGTTAGGGGTGATGGCATTTGACCGCTATGCAGCCGTCTGCAGGCCCCTGCACTACACAGTGATCATGCACCCCCGTCTGTGCACCCTGATGGCTTCTGCATCGTGGTTCCTTGGTTTTGCCAACTCCTCATTGCACACGGTGCTCACCTTCCTTGTACCACTCTGTGGGAGAAATAAAATAGACCACTTCTTTTGTGAGGTTCCCCCACTGCTCAAGCTTGCCTGTGTTGACACCACTGTGAATGAGTCTGAGCTCTTTGTCAGTGTGATCATTCTCCTCATACCTGTGGCATTAATCACGTTCTCCTATGGTCAGATTGTCAAGGCAGTGTTAAGAATAAAGTCAGCTTCAGGGCAGAGGAAAGCTTTTGGGACATGTGGGTCCCACTTCACAGTGGTCTCCCTGTTCTACGGCACAGGCATCTACATTTACCTCCAGCCCAGCAACAACTACTCCCAGGATCAGGGCAAGTTCGTTTCTCTCTTCTACACCATCGTCACCCCCATGGTCAACCCCTTTATATATACCCTGCGGAACAAGGATGTGACTGGAGCAATGAAGAAGGCGCTTTGTAGGGGCTATGACTCCAGATGACTCGGTACGGAAGACCCTGTGATGGAACACTTTGAATGTCAGAGCCCTTAAGATTTTGTGTCCTGCACGTGTCATCCAACATTTCCCCTGATGACTATCATGAGAATTACCGTACTTCATTGTTTTAAGCAATGAGTGTTCAAACTCTGAATTCATGGATTCAGCAGTGCAAGAGAGTTCCCATTTCTAAATATCCTTGACAACACCTGTTGTTTCTTGTGTTGTTGATTTTAGCTATTCTCACATGGATGAAGTGACATATCATTGCGTTTTTGGTTTGTATTTACCTGATGATCAGTGATGTTGAGCATGTTTTGACGTGTTTTTTTTGTCATCATGTTGTCTTCTTTGGAGAATGTCTATTCATGTATTCTGGCCATTTTTAATTGGATCATTTGTATTTTGGGCATTGTATGTGTAAGACCTTTATAAATTATGATATAAACCCTTTATTGGTTATGTCATTTGTCAATATCTTCTCCCATTCAGTAGTTTTCTTTTAACTTTGAAACACAAGTAAGTTTGAAATATTTTTCAAATGATTTTATTCTAGTTTTTTTAATTAAGTGTTTTTACTTATTCATCTTTATCATAAATATTATTTCTTTTTAAAATAAATGTATTTATTTCAATTCATGTTAGTTAACAGATAGTGTTGTATTGGTTGCAGAAGTAAAACCCAGTGATTCATCACTTACATATGAAGCCATGTACTCTTCCCAAGAAGTGCTCTCCTAATACCCATCACACATTTAGCCCATGCCCCCACTCCTCTCTCCTCCAGCAACCCTCAGTTTGTTGTTTGTATGTAAGAGTCTCCTATCGTTTGCCTCCTTCTATTTTTCTTTCTTTTCCTTCCCTTCTCCTCAGTTAATCCGTTACATGTCTTAAATTCCACATATAAGTGAAATCATGATATTTGTCTTTCTCTGATCGATTTATTTCACTCAGCAAAATACAGTCTAGTTCTCTCTATGTCGCTGCAAATGGCAAGATTTCATTATTTTTGACTGCTGAGTAATACTCCATCGCATATATTTACCAGTTCTTCTTTATCCATTCATCCATCAATGGACAGTTGGTCTCTTTCCATAATTTGGCTATTGTCGATAGCACTGCTGTTGTGCAGCGAGGAGCATGTGCCCTTTTAAAACAACACACCTGTATCCCTTGGATGAATACCTACTAGTGCAACTGCTGGGTCATAAGGTAGTTCTATTTTTAATTTTTTGAGGAACCCACACGGTGTTTTCCAGAGTGGCTGCACCAGTTTGCATTTCCAGCAGTAGTGCAAAAGAGATCCTCTTTCTCTGCATCCTTGCCAACATCTGTCGTTGCCTGAGTTGTTAATGTTAGCCATTCTGACAGGTGTGAGGTGAATCTCATTGTGGTTTTGATTTGTATTTCCCTGATGATAAGTGATTTTCAACATTTTTTCATGTGTTTGTTAGCCACCTGGATGTCTTCTTTGGACAAGTGTCTATTCATGTGTTTGGCCCATTTCTTCACTGGATTATTCATTTTTTTGAGTTTGATAAGGTCTTTATAGATTTTGCATACTAACCCTTTATCTGATATATCATTTGGAAATATCTTCTCCAATTCTGTAGGTTGCTTTTATTTGCTGATTGTTTCCTTCACTGTGCAGAAGCTTTGTATTTTGATAAGGTCCCAATAGTTCATTTTTCTTTCTGTTTCCCTTGCCTCTGCAGATGTGTTGAGTGAGAAAGTTGCTGCTTCCCAGGTCAAAGAGGTTTTTGCCTGCTTTCTGCTCTAGGATTTTGATGGCTTCCTGTCTTACATTTAGGTCTTTCTTCCATTTTGAGTTTATTTTTGTGTATGGTGAAGGAAAGTGGTGAAGGTTCATTTTTCTGTATGTGCTGTCTAGTTTTCCCAGCACCATTTGCTGAAGAGACTTTATTTATTCCATTGGAAATTCTTTCCTTCTTTGTCAAAGATTGGTTGGCCATACATTTGTGGGTCCATTTCTGGGTTCTCTTATTGTGGAGAACACTCAGTTCCATTCATGTGTCTGTTTTTTGTGCCAGTACCATACTGTCTTGATCATTACAGCTTTGTAACACATCTTATTTTTCCCCTCAGAAATGCTTTGTGTGTGTTTATTCATTCCTCAAAACAAGCCTGTGAGGCAGGTGCCATTAATTATTGATAATTGCCCTTTAGCTTTGTAACAATTAGAATCTTGGAACACTGCAGAGAAATGGTAAGGGAGGAATAATCCCCTAATCTCAGCCAGGTGGGAATTCTGGATTTGTCTTGCCTTTTGACTTTTTGTTTTGACTCAATTTCTCTGAGCTCTGATATCTTCACTGAATATCTCTATTATAATCCTGTTATCAAAAATCATATTGTACCTAGGCACCTGGGTGGCTATTCAGTTAAGCTGTAATACGTCTTGTAGTCCAGCATCGTGATACCTCCAGCTTCGGTTTTCTTTTTCAAGATTGCTTTGTCTATTTAGTTGATTTCTGGTTCCATACAAATTTTAAGATTGTTCTAGCTCTGTGAAGAATCCGGGTGTTGCTTTGATAGGGATTGCATTGAATACGTTGATTGCCTGAGTAGTATCGACATGTTAACAATCTTTGTTCTTCCCATCCAGGAGTATGGAACATTTTGCCATTTTCTTGTGTGTCTTCTTCAATGTCTTGGATAAGTTTTCTATAGTTTTCAGTGCATTGATTTTTCACCTGTTTGGTTATGCTTATTTGTGGGTATTTTACAGGTTTTGGTGCACTTGTAAATGGGATCGATTTCCTGATTTCTCTTACTGTTGGTTCATTATGGATGTATAGGAATGCAATGGATTTCAGTGCATGGATATTACATCCCACAACCTTGCTGAATTCATGGATCAGTTCTAGAAGTGTTTTGGTGGAATCTTTTGGGTTTTCCACATAGAGTGTCATATCATCTGTGAGGAGTGACTGTGTCTTCCTCCTGGCTTATTTGGATGTCTTTTACTCCTCTGTGTTGTCTGATTGCTGAGTCTAAGACTTCCAATACTGTGTTGAATAACAGTGGTGAGAATGGGCACCCCTGTCCTGTTCCTGATCTTAGGGGGAAAGCTCTCAGTTTTTCCCTATTGAGGACGATAGTAACATTAGGTCTTTCATTTATGGCATTTGCGATCTTGAGGTATGAGCTTTCTAGACCCACCTATTTGAGTGTTTTTGTCAAGAAAGGATGCTGTATTTTGTCAAATGCTTTCTCTCCATCTATTGAGAGGACCATGTGGTTCTTGTCCTTTCTTTTAGTGATGCGATGTATCACACTGATTGATTTGCAGATATTGAACTAGCCCTGTGTCCCAGGTATAAATCCCACTTGGTCTTGTTGAATAATTCTTTTAATGCATTGTGTGATTTGGCTGGCTATTATCTCATTGAGGATTTTTGCATCCATATTTATCAGGGATATTGTTCTGTAATTCTCCTTTTGAGTGGGTTCTTTGTCTGATTTTGGAATCAAGGTAATGATGGTCTAATAGAATGAGTTTGTATGGTTTCCTTCCATCTCTATTTTTGGCATGGCTTCAAAAGAATAGGTGTTAACTCTTCTTAAAATATGTGGTAGAATTCCCCTGGAAAGCCATCCAGCCCTGGACTCTTGTTTTTTGGGACATTTTTGATTACTAATTCGATTCCTTTACTGTTTATGGGTGTGTTAAAAGTTTCTGTTTCTTCATGTTTCAGTTTTGGTTGTTTATGTGTTTCTAAGAATTTGTCCAATTCTTCCAGATTGCCCATTTTATTGGTGTCTAATTGCTCATAATATTCTCTTATTATTGTTTATATTTCTGCTGTGTTGGTGGCGATCTGTCCTCTGTGACTCTTGATTTTTTTAAAAATATTGTTTTAATTGTATTTTGTATTTTTTAAAATTTACATCCAAATTAGTTAGCATATAGTGCAACAGTGATTTCAGGAGTAGATTCCTTAGTGGCCCTTACCCATTTAGCCCATCCCCCCTCCCACAATCCCTCCAGTAACCCTCTGTTTGTTCTCCATATTTATGAGTCTCTTCTGTTTTGTCCCCCTCCCTGTTTTTATATTTTGTTTCCCTTCCCTTATGTTTATCTGTTTTGTCTTTTAAAGTCCTCATATGAGTGAAGTCATATGATTTTTGTCTTTCTCTGACTGACTGATTTCACTTAGCATAATACCCCCCAGTTCCATCCACATAGTTGCAAATGGCAAGATTTCATTCTTTTTTATCACCGAGTGATACTCGTTTGTATGTATATATATACCACATCTTTATCCATTCATCCATCAATGGACATTTGGGCTCTTTCCATACTTTGCTTATTGTTGATAGTGGTGCTATAAACATGGGGGTGCATGTGTGCCTTTGAAACAGCACACGCGTATCCCATGGATAAATGCCTAGTGGTGCAATTGCTGGGTTGTAGGGTAATTTTATTTTTAGCTTTTTGAGGAAGCTCCATACTGTTTTCCAGAGTGGCTGCACCAGCTTGTATTCCCATGTGATTCTTTATTTTATTTATTTGGGTCCTTTCCTTTATATTTTTGATCAAACTGGATGTGGATTTATCATATTTGTTAACTCTTTCCAAGAGCCACCTTCTGATTCCATTGATCTGTTCTACTGGTTTTTTTTTTGTTTTTTTGTTTTTGATAGCCTTGCTTTCTGCTCTAGTCTTTATTATTTCCTATCTTCTGCTAGTGTGGGGTTTTATTTGCTGTTCTTTTTCCAGCTCTTTAAGGTGTAAGGTTAGACCCTTCTTCCATCTTTAGCAAGGCCTCGATTGCTATATATTTCCCTCTTATGACCACCATTACTACATCCCATAGGTCCTGGGCTTTGGTGTTATCATTTTAATCGGCTTCCATGTACTTTTAATTTCCTCCTTAATTTCTTGGTTAGCCCATTCATTAGTTAGTAGCATTGTCTTTAGTCTCCAACTATTTGTTATCCTTCCACCTTTTTTCTTGTGATTGATTTCGAGTTTCATAGTGTTGTGGTGTGAAAATAGGCGCGGTGTGATCTTCATCTTTTTTGCTCATTGAGGGCTGATTTGTGTCCCGGTATGTGATCTATTCTGGAGAACGTCCCATGCGCACTTGAGAGGAATGTGTATTCCGTTACTTTAGGATGAAATAATTCTGAATATATCTGTTAAGTCCATTTCGTGTAGTGTGTCATTCATAATCATTGTTTTTTTGAATTTCTGTTTAGATGATATGTGCGTTGTTGCCAATTGAGTGCTGCAGTCCATTACTATTATGGTATTATTATCAATGAGTCCTTGTGTGTGTGATTAATTGATTTATATTTTGGGTGCCTAACGTTTCGAGCATAAATGTTTACAATTGTTAGATCTTCTTGATGGATAGGCCTGTTAATTATGATATAATGCCCTTCTTGATCTTTTGTTACAGCCTTTATTTAAAATTTTTTTAACATTTATTGATTTTTGATTTTTGATAGAGAGAGATAGCATTAGTGAGAGAGGGGCTGAGAGAGAGAGAGAGAGAGAGAGAGAGAGAGAGAGAGAGAGAGAGACAGGGAGACACAGAATCCAGGTACCAGGCTCTGAGCTGTCAGCACAGAGCCCAGTGACGTGCTTGAACTCATGTACTGTGAGATTTTGACCTGAGCAGAAATCAGACACTTAACCGACTGAGCCACCCAGGCACCTCAGTCTTTATTTTAAAATCTAGATTGTCTGATATAAGTATGGCTACTCTGGCTTTCTTTTTGTGACCATTAGTATGATAGATGTTTCTCCATCCCCTTACTTTCAATCTAAGGTATCTTTAGGTCTAAAATAGGTCTCTTGTAAACAGTATATGGATGGATCTTGTTTTCTTATCCATTATGTTATCCTATGTGTTTTGATTGGAGCGTTTAGTCCAGTATTGCCATTATGTTTCTCGTGGAGTTGGAGTTTCTGGTGGTGTTGTCTGTACCTTTCTAGTCTTTGTTACTTTTGATCTTTTTGGGTTTTGGTGGTTTTTTTTGTTTATTTGGTCTTTTCTCCTCTTAGACAGTCGCCCTTAAACTTTCTTTCAGGGCTGGTTTAGTGGTCATGAACTCCTTGAATGTTTGTTTGTCTGTAAACTTTTTATTTCTCCTTCCATTTTTTTTTTCAACGTTTTTTATTTTATTTTTTTGGGACAGAGAGAGACAGAGCATGAACGGGGGAGGGGCAGAGAGAGAGGGAGACACAGAATCAGAAACAGGCTCCAGGCTCCGAGCCATCAGCCCAGAGCCCGACGCGGGGCTCGAACTCACAGACCGCGAGATCGTGACCTGGCTGAAGTCGGACGGTTAACCGACTGCGCCACCCAGGCGCCCCTCCTTCCATTTTTAATGACAGCCTTGCTGGATAAATCATTCTTGGCTGCATATTTTTCTGACTCAGAACATTGAATATATCCTGGCACTCCTTGCTTGCCTGCCAAGTTTCTGTGGATAGGTCTGCTGTGAACATGATCTGTCTTCCCTTGTAGGTTAAGGATTTTTTTTCCCTTGCTGCTCTCATGATTCTCTCCTTGCCTGAGTATTTTGTGAATTTGACTATGGTATGCCTTGTTGGTGGTCACTTTTGGTTGAATCTAATGAGAGTCCTCTGTGCTTTCTGGATTTTAATGTTTGTGTCTTTCCCCAGGTTAGGAAAGTTTTCCTCTATGATTTGCTCACATAACCTTCTACTCCATTTTCTGTCTCTTCAGCTTCTGGGACTGCTATGATTCTGATGTTATTCCTTTTTAACAAATCACTGAGTTCTCTAATTCTTATATTGTGCTCTTTTGCCTTAGACTCCCTCTTGTTTTCGTGCTTCATGTTTCTCCGTAAGCTTGTCCTGTATAAGTGATTTGCTGATATGTTTCATCTATCCTTGCTGCCATGGCATCCATTCATGATTGCAGCTCAGTTACAACATTTTTTATTTCATCCTGACTAGCTGTTACTTCTTGTATATCCACAGAAATGGATTCTAATGTATTTTTGACTCCAGGTAGTATTCTTATAATTGCGATTCTAAATTCTGGTTCAGACATCTTGCTTGTATCTGTGTTGGTTATGTCCCTGGTTGTGATTTCTCCCTCTTCTTTTTTGGGGGATGAATTTTTTCGTTTCATCATTTTGAAGGAATAAAATGAATCAGGTAGAAAAAATTAAAATTAAAAGAATTGAAATCGAAAAAATATTAAAATTAAAAAATTACACACACACACTCAAATAATTGAATAAATGATGCTATATCCTAGGTGTGTTTTTGTCTGGGTGTTGAAAGAGGCTTGATAGATTAGAGAAAAAAGGGGAAAGAAAGAAGGAAAAAAGGAAAACGTTTGAAAACTTGAAAAAAATGAATAAAATGAAGGAGACTAAGATGAAATAATGGAAGTAAACTAGAATTTGAAAAGAAATACACAAAAGTCGAATATATAGTAGAGAAAAAACTGAAGAAAAATATTTTTAATAAAAATTAAAAATAAAAATGAATTTTTTCTCATTCTGTATTCAAGAACAAGAATAGAAATGAAAAAGAGAAAGAAGATAAAGGGGAAAAATAAGGAAAATATTTAAAAATTTGAAAAAAAAAGAGTTCAATGAATTAGACTAAAGTACACTTGTGGAAGTAAAATAGAATTTGAAAAAATTTACCCAGATGTAAACATATAGTTAAAAAAATTAAAGAAAATATTTTTAATAAAAATTGAAAGTAAAAATGAATTTTTTCTCTTTCTGTATTCAAGAAAAAAAAAAGAAATAGAGAACAAAAAGAAGAAAAAAAGAAAGAAAACTGAATAGATGGACCTGCTAACAGACTGAAATATGACTGAGTTTACTTTGATTTCCCCTACAATTCAGACTGTGATGTACTTTATAGTCCATAAGTAAGTAGGCTATACTTGTGTTCTTGAAGAGCAAGGTTGGTCCAGTTGGGCAGGACTTAGTGTAATGGCTCTATTCTCCACTAGATGGCGGTGCTACCCTACTGGGGTGGATTGTTGTGGCACTTGTAGGTGCATATGCGCATGCGTAGAAGCAGTGAAAATGGCATCACCCAGCTATGCAGTCTGTAGTATCGGAACTCATTCCTCCCCGATTAGCACTCGTGCACCCGTCCTCTGCCTTCAGCTTTCATCCACTCCTTGCTTTTTCACTGTCTGTGACCAAGCCCCAGGCAGTACCTCTCCCGAGTTTTGTCTCAGATGAGGCTGTTTTCCCCAGCCTCTTACGTCTGAAGGACTGTGGCTTTGACCTGTTCCGCCCCTCTGCGGGAGGGTCTCATTGAGCAATGGCTGGGTTCCCGCTGCACCCAGGAAAGATCGTGGGACAGTGCTGCTGCCAGTGCACAGAGACTGGGCCAGGTGCCAGCCCGCCCCCCCAAAAGTCTGTGAGGTAGTGTAGCAGCAGCTTTTCAGGGATTATGGAAAATCACAACACACATCTGGCACCACCTTAAGGCTTCACCCTTAATGACCTTGTTTGAGCACCAGCAACTATGGCTTTTCTCTGGGGTCTGCTGGGACCATGTGGCCTCACATTCTCTACCAAGTGTCCTTCCAGCAGTGGAACCAGTACTCCCTGTGTGGCTCTAGAACCTCCCGGACCCCACTCTGGTCCTGGGGATTTGCCCTTCCACCAGAGCACTGCTAGTTATCGAGCTGTAGAGTTGCAGACTTTGCACTCTCCCTGTTTACAGTCTTAATGGAATTTTAGCCTTCTCCTTTCTCCCTTTTTAGTTTAGTCCCTGCAGCTGTTTCCAGTTTTCCCCCTTCTCTCCAGCTGCTTTTGGGGAGGGGTGCTTTTCCCATATTCTCACCACCGTCTCTGTCCTCTCTCTGCATGTAAAGCACCTCCCTGTCCTTCGCAGCTTCTGTCTCCCCAAGTTCACCAATCTGCGCCAGGTACCTGCTGAATTGTGTGGTTCAGGTTGTGCAGAATGTTGTGTTCATCCTCAGATCACTTTCCTAGTTGTGCAGGGTGGTTTAGTGTTGGTCTGGGTGTATTTCATGGACACGAGACAGAAAAAACGTCCACGCTTTTCTGCCATCTTGGCTCCCTCCCCAGAGAGCTGTGTTTTTAACTTCTTATTGCAGAGTAACTAAAGCTATTTGGATCCATTGGAAAACATGCTTTGTGCTTAATTGGCTCGTGAATTTACCATCTAAAAAAATTCTGGTGTATAACACCTCTCTCTTGGTTACTAAGTCCTCAATTGGAGACTAAGGTTTCCTAAGAGTTAAAATTCTGCTAAGTGTACATAAGACTGATGGAAATAAGGAAAGCAACCCTGTATGTAGGAAAGTAGGAGGTTTGTAAGAATGATATAAGGAATGGAAGTACATTTTTTGTTGAGGGTCAAAGAAAGTAATTTTGCCCTAAATGAGACTGGTTCGTTGCAGAGAAATGGCTTTGGGACAAAGTCTGAAGGCAAAGGAAAGTTGTAGAAGGTTCATGAAGGGACATCTTTGGAAAGGAATTTTATGTGTGTTCAGGATGGACTAAGGTTGAGATAAATGGAATTTTAAAAGTACCTTGGTATAAGGTGGAAATTCTGCTTTTCTCTCTATTCAAAAGTCAACGTTTTCTTGGACTGTTGATTTGCTTTTGATAAGACAATGTAAACAAAGGTTTTCTTTTTTGTTTGTCTGCCAGAAAAAGCAAAGCTTTAGGTTTTATCTTTGTCAGGTCTTTGATTACTTAGTTAAAACTTCTCAATGTTGAAGGAGCTAGGGTTTACTAACAATGATATAATGCTATACATTCGCCGTTAGGATCTTTTATTGCCGCCTTGGTTGAATAAATAAAGTTTTAAGATTTGTAATGATCTGTAATCCTATTTAGCATGTGCTTTATAACTTCCTAAGGTTTTAACAAACTTCCCAGGATTTAAAGGGTAAATGAAGTCTTTTTGAGCAACTAGGCCCTTTTATTTGGGATGCTAAGTTACTTGGAGAAGCACTGACATGCAACAGTAAATCTTAGGTTGTATTGCATGGGTAAATGTTGTAACTGCCCAAATATATATGCAATTCCTAAAGTTTTAATGTTTTGGTATAAGGTCATCACCTAATATTCTGATTGCTTGAAGTGTTATATGTTACAGAAATAACTGAACTTCTTTGTCAATTGCATCATAATGGACTCTCATCGGATCTTTAACAATGTGTATTTCTGAGTTTTTTTCATTTATAGTTGTTCTTATTCTCTCACAAAACGTGTTTCTTCTTCAAGAAGATTTATAAAAAGGACTTGTGGGACAAATACAGGTATTGGATGTCTGTAAGATTAATACTAAAATGGGTAAGAGTTTCCAGAGCTAAAAAGCTGCATTCAAACTGAACAAGGATTAGAAACATGGGACTAAATGAACTGAGGAAGATTATAGTTGTGTGACTCTTGTTGGAAATATTGCTTGTTCTCTAATGTTTGCTTTTCCAGATTAAGGAAACTTTCTCTTAAGATACCTATGATATACAGAAATGTCATAAAGTGGTCATTTGTAAACAACTGAGGCATTTATCTTTTCCCTCTACCTACGCCCTGAAATTCAAAAACTCTCAGTGAGTATTTTTTTCTTTCATGGCAATTACAATTGTTTGCATAAGTTCAGTAAGAATCTGTTCATCTTGTAACAGGTCACCTTTGTAAACACTGGTTATTTTACCAAGGCTTTGACTGGAATGTCCTATTTGAGATTGACATGCATAGACTCATATATGACCAGACAGCTTTAGGGAACTAAGGTTGACTTTGTGAAACATGGAGCCATAAAGCCCCTTGGAAATGGTGGCCTGATACCTTGCTTCCAGAATTTCCAGCAGTTTCCCCAGGTGAGTGAAGAAGGTCACTTCCCGGCAGGTGCAGGAACCTCAGGATACCTTGGGGACCTCGTGAAGAGGAATTCACCCAATTCTACAGGTATTGGAGGCCTGTCTGATGGCAAGTATTTGGCTTGGCCTCTGGCTTGGAGAGGCTACTAAAATTTCAATCTGGAGATTCCTTATAAAAGGTTCTAGCAAAGCAATGTTTAAGAGATCCTCATGATCGGGGCACCTGGGTGGCTCAGTTGGTTAAGAGTCTGACTTTGGCTCATGTCATGATCTCACGGTCTGTGAGTTCGAGCCCTGCTTCGGGCTCTGTGCTGACAGCTCAGAGCCTGGAGCCTGCTTCAGATTCTGTGTCTCCTTCTCTCTCTGCCCCTCCCCTGCTCACGTTCTGCCTCTCTCTTTCTCTCAGAAATGAATTAATATCAAAAATAAAAAAGATCCTCATGATCAATTGTTATTCTTGGTGAGCTTATGTAAATAATTAGGCCAGGTTTGTTAAGACTGGACTTGTTCTACAAATGCATTGGTCTCAATTTGGCTATCTCTGGAAAGAGGGATTTTTATAGAGGAAAAAAACTACGTTTCAACAACACACCATTATGGAAGTTAAATTCTAGTTCTGATTGTGCTTAAATGTTTGCTGTTTGCCTAAAGTAGAAAACCTGAGGTAAACTTCAGAAAAAATGTCACAGTTTTCATGTATGGACAATCTTCTGTGCTTGTTATTCTGTGGGGATAATAATAAGATCCCATGGGCATATGATTATTTAAACAATTGGAAATGGGATGGATTCCCCAAAAAGTTGTATGCAAAGACTTTTCTCACCGTAGACCTATCAACAGATAAAGACTTTCATGGTTTATATTCACTTGAGGCTTGGTTAATTCATAAATCTCTAAATATGCAAACCATATCCTCCCTAACCTGATCTGACAGTTACTAGAAACCCACCCCATATAATCCCAGGAAACCTGGTTTATTCAAAGGATGGGGCTACCCCTTTCAAAGAGTTGGAGGTGGAATTCACAGATATACAACCGAGCAAAGGATTCAGGTACCTCCTTGTAATAATCTGCACATATTCAGGATGGGTCAAAGCCTTCCCAACCAGGATGGAATGAAGTCGTGAGGTGGCCAAAGCTCTTCTTCGGGAAATCCTACCTTGGTTTGGTCTGCCCTTAACCATACATAGTGACAACGGACCTGCGTTTGTGGCGGACATTACACAAACCCTGACCAGGTCCCTCAACATTACCTGGAAACTGCAACACACATCTTAGCTCTCCGAGAGTACCTACCCTTAGAGCTAAAGGTGATGCCTACTAAAAAAGATTTTTCAAAAAAGTCATCAAAGAAGGGAATGTTGGGAAAATAAGTAAAGTTATGTACCAGAAGATGGCCAACAGGACTAACATAAACTCTAGTTCCCAGCTTAAAGACTCCTTCTGGGTTCTTCTTCCTGCCCCGCTTGCTGTGTGTGCCAAATTACTACTAATGTGGAATGCGGAAGTAACAGACGATGAATTGTCCCCCATGCTTGTGCTTGGGGCTCAGATCTCTGGAGAAGCATCTCCTCTGAGGCCGCCGGTGTAAAATGAAACTCTGATCCACCAAGAACTCCAAGTGCCGCTTGGTTTTTCTGCCAGCGACCCAGCCTGGTTCTGTAACAATACTGCACCACAACATATTACACTTTGTTTTGCCTTTGGATTGGAGCAACATATATTACTATATTATTACACACACACACACACACACACAGATGCACATGCACAAACATGTGCTCCACATGCAATCTCTGAACACTTTCGTGAAGATGACTAGGAGAAGAAAATGTTTCCCTTAGTTTGTACTACTTAGAAGTGACAGGCTTATAAATGATGTACTTCAATGTTTTCTGGAATATGTACAAACATACCCGCTTGAATGTGTTAACAGTTTATTCCTACAGGTGACATTGTAAAGAGAAATTCATGTTACCAGGAGGCAGTGGGAGTATCTGCTATTGATGGAATCGTGCAGGACTCAGAGCTCCATGCAAGAAACTATACCCCATTTTGATGTCATTATAGATTTACATAAGGTAAACATTTAGAAATGCCGTTCTTTCAGTCTCTTTACTTACATTTGACCACAAGGAGTGGACCGTGTTTGTAGATGAATAATGAAAGAACATTCTCATTTGGTAACTTCGTAGGAAGATTTTTGTATTAAACCAATACAAATCTGACCTTAGGAGAGGAAGTGTAAGTGGGATGAAAGAAATGAATGAGACAGGAGGGAGTTGAGATTGCAGAGAAGTAGGGGGACCGGGATCTTCCTCGTCCCTCAAACACAGCTGTTTTGAGGTCAGATCACTTGGAACACTCAGGAAATTGATCTGTGGATTGGCAGAAGGATCTCCACAGATGGAGGGAGACAGCTTGGTAGAATCAGGTGCATGTATGTGAATTGGGGGACATAAGGCAGGGCAGGCATGGAGGGGAGGGAACCCCTTCTGTGGACAGACAAAAGGGACAAAAAGAGAGAGAGAGAGAGGCTGTGAAATTGTGGTATCAAGTCAGCAAAAGAGGTAATCCTCTCTGGACCACGGATTGGGGAACAAGAAATATGGAGAGATCCAGTTTCTTTTTTGTAAACAGCCTTTGGAGCTGAAACTCAGAGGTTTCAAAGGAATTTCTCTGGAGCAGATGGAGCCTTTGGCACGCCTAGGGAGGGGAGCTAACCCTGGGGTGGTAGTGACCTCGGGGGCACACTGTGAGAGAGCAGTCCCCTCCCTCCATATGGAGAGTAGAGGGTGTATTGCTCCCCAAGGACAAAAGACCCTGCAGTCACCAGCAAAAGGCTGTTTGTCATCTGGACGGAGTGCTGCTACCCCAGAACGGGGAGCGCCCTGGGTGGGATCCTTGAAGACATCAGGTTTTGAATCCCAGCTGACCCCAGTGAGGCACAGGAAGAGCATGGTTTGGGACACCGGATCCAAGGATGAGAGAGCAGGGTGTCACCATTTTTCTCCCCATCACCATATGGTGGGGCCTGGGAGAGCAGAACAGTGGCCCCTAGTTTGGAGGCAGGACCTGCTTACACCAAATCCCGCCCCTCCGTGCCTGGTAACTGTTTCTCTACTGGAGTGAGATTGACACTGACTGAGCCAGACAGCCCCTCCTCGAGACCAACACAGCCCCTGGTCCCAGGGGCCAACAGACAATTCTTTGTTTCTTTGTTTTTTTTATCCTCTTCTCTTCTTTTTTCTTTCCTCCCTCTTCTCTTTTCTTTTGGAATCAGGCTCATAGTTTCTGATTTGTTTTTGGTCAATTCTTATTTTATACACATATACACACACACACCCACCCCCACACATACGCACACATAGCCACACACACACCCATAGGATTAGAAGCAGACTTGTTCACTGAAACTTGGTAGGCCAGAAGGGAATGAAAGGAAATAGTCAATGTGCTGAATGGGAACAATGTGCAGACAAGAATCCTTTATCCAGGAGGGCTGTCATTCAGAATAGAGCGAGCAATAAAGATTTTCTCAGACAAACAAAAACTAAAGTAGTTCCTGACCATTAATCCAGCCCTGTAAGAGATCCTAAGTGGGGGCGGGGGGGGGGGGAGCTCTGTGGTTGGAAAGCAGCAAAGACTGCAAAGGACCAGAGACATCACCACAAACATGAAACCTACAGATAACAGAATGGCACTAAATACATATCTTCCAGTAATCACTCTGAAAGTAAATGGACTGAATGCCCCAATCAAAAGACCTTGGGTATCAGAATGGATAAAAAACCAAGACCCACCTATATGATCCCTACAAGAGACTCATTTTAGACCTGAGGACACCTGCATATGGTCCTGTCAATAGATGCAGGAAAAGTGTCTGACAAAATACAGCATCCTTTCTTGATACAAAGCCACAAGAAAGTAGGGATAGAGGAACATACCTTAACATCATAAAAGCCATATATGAAAGATCCACAGCTAATAGTATCCTCCATGGCGAAAAACTGAGAGCTTTACCCCTGAGATCAGGAACACGACAGGGATGTCCATCTCACCACTGTTGTTCAACATAGTACTGGAAGTCCTAACCCCAGCAGTCAGACAACAGAAAGAAATAACAGGCATCCAAACTGGCAAAGAAGTCAAACTTGCACTCTTTGCAGATGCCATGATACTCTACATGGAAAACTGAAAACTCCATCAAAAAAAAAAAACTTCTGGAGCTGATGCATGAATTCATAAAGTCACAGGATATAGAGTCAATATACAGAAGTTGGTTGCTTTTCTAAACATCAATAATGAAGGAACAGAAAGAGATACCAAGGAATCGATCTTATTCCCAATTGCACCAAAAACATAGAATAGCTAGGAATAAATCCAGCCAAAGAGGTAAAAGATCTGTATGCTGAAAACCACAGAAAGCTTATGAAAGAAATTGAGGAAGAAGACACAAAGAAGTGGCAAAACATTCCATGCTCATGGACTGGAAGAACAAATATTGTTAAAATGTCGATACTACCCAAAGCAATCTACACATTCAGTGCAATCCATATCAAAAAACCCACCAGCATTCTTCACAGAGCTAGAACAAACAATCCTAAATTTTGTATGGATCTGCAAGCGACCCTGAATAGCCAATGTAATAATGAAAAAGAAAACAAAATCGGAGGCATCACAATCCGACTTTAAGCTGTATTACAAAACTGTAATCATCAAGACAGTATGGTATTGGCACAAAAACAGACATAGAGACCAATGGAATAGAATAGAGAACCCAGAATTGGACCCACAAATGTATTGCCAACTGATCTTTGATAAAGCAGGAAAGAGTATCCGATGGGAAAAAGACAGTCTTTAGCAAATGGTGCTGGGAGAACTGGACAGTGACACATAGAAGGAAAATGGACCATGTTCTTACTCCACACATAAAAATAAATTCAAACTGGATGAAAGACCTAAATGTGAGAAAGGAAACCATGAAAATCCTATGGTAGAAAACAGGCAGAACCTCTGTGGCCTAGACTGCAGCAATTTCATACTTGACATGTGTCTGGAGGCAAGGACAATAAAAGCAAAAATGCACTATTGGGACTTCATCAAGATAAAAAGCTTCTGTACAGCAAAGGAAACAATCAACAAAACTAAAAGGCATCTGAAAGAATGGGAGAAGATATTTGCAAATGACATATCGGATAAAGTGTTAGTATCCAAAATCTATAGAGGACTTACCAAACTTAACACCCAGAACACAAATAATCCAGTGAAGAAATGGGAAGAAGTCATGAACAGACACTTGTCCAAAGAAGACATCCAAATGGTAAACAGACACATGAAAAGATGCTCAACATCACACATCATCAGGGAAATAGAAATCCAAACCACATTGGGATACCACCTCACACCTCTCAGAATGACTAAAATGAAAATCTCAGGAAACAACAGATGTTGGTGAGGATGTGGAGAAAGGAGAACCCTTTTGCACTGCTGGTGGGAATGCAAACTAGTGGAGCCACTCTGGAAAACACTATGGAGGTTCCTCAAACAATTAAAAACAGAACGAACCTACAACCTGCAATCGCACTACTAGGAATTTATTAAAAAATCACAAAAATGCTGATATCAAGGGGCACATGCACCACAATGTTTATAGCAGTACTATCAACAATAGCCACATTATGGAATGAGCCCCAAAATCCATCGACTGATGAATGGACAAGGAAGAAGTGGTGTATATACACAATGGAATTTTAGTTTGTGATGGAAAAGAATGAAATATTGCCATTTGAAACAACTTGGAGGGAGGTAGAGTATATTTGATAAGCGAGATAAGTCAGTGAGAGAAAGATAGATATGTTTTCACTTATATGTGGAAGTCGAGACACTCAACAGATGAACATAGGGTAAGGGAAGGAAAAATAAGGTAAAACACAGAGAGGGGAAACCATAAGAGACTCTTAAATACAGAGAACAAGTTGAGGGTTGCTGGAGGTTGCTTGAGCAAGGGGGGATGGTATGAATGTATGATGGGCATTGAGGAGGGTACTTGTGATGAACACTGGGTGTCCTATGCAAGAGATGAATCATTGGGTTTTACTCCAGAAGCCAGACTACACTGTATGCTGAGTAACTTGAATATACACTAACTAACTAACTAACTAACTAACTAACTAACTAACTAACTAAGAAATGAATGCTACAACTTGTTTGTGTTAATTTTTCTTGGATTTACTAAATTATTATTGATGTATGCCATTTGACAAACTCAACGAGTAGCAATGTGAATATATATATGTAATGAAATTATTGCCACCATTGTGTTAGCTAACACCTCCATCACGTCACATAATTACCATCTCTTCTTCATGGTGAGAACATTTGAGATATACTCTCTAGGCCACCTTCAAGTTGATAATACAATAATATTAACCATCATCACCATGCTGTACATTAGATGCTCTGGAGTTATTCCTCTTCAAACTGGACGTTTGAACTCTGCCAACAAACATCTCCCACTTCTCCTATCCCTTAGCCCCTTGTAACCACCATTCTACTGTCTGTATCTATACACGTTTTCTGGTTTCCACAAATATGTGAGATCACATAATCTTTGTCTTTCTCTTCTGACTTGTTTCACTTAGCCTAATGCCCATAGGGTCCATCCATGTTGTTGTAAAAGACAGGATTTTCTCCTTTCTCATGGCCGAATAATAATCCTTTAGATATGTATGCCACATCTTATTTTTTATTTTTTATTATTTTTAATTGTTTATTTATTTCTGAGAGAGACAGAGTGCGAGTGGAGGAGGTGCAGAGAGGGAGACACAGAATCCGAAGCAGGCTCCAGACTCCAAGCTGTCAGCACAGAGCCTGACACGGGGCTCAAACCCATGGACAGGGAGATCATGACCCTAGCTGAAGTCAGATGCTCAACTGACTGAGCCACTCAGGCGCCCCCCACATCTTCTTTTTTAAATTTATTATTTAAATTCACATTAGTTAACATCTGGTGTAGTTTTGATTTCAGGAGTAGAACCCAATAATGCATCACTTACATATAACACTCAGTGACCATCATAAGTGCCCTCCTTACTGACCATCACCCATCCAGCCGATCGCCTTCCCCCAACAGTCTTCCAGCAACCCTCAGGTTGTTCTCTGTATTTAAGAATCTCTTATGTTTTGCCTCCCTCTCTGTCTTTATCTTATTTTTCCTTCCCTTCCCCTGTGTTCATCTGCTGTGTATCTTAAGTTCCACATATGAGTGAAATCATATGATTTTTGTCTTTCTCTGACTGACTTATTTCACTTTGCTCAACACACTCTGGTTCCAGTGATGTGATTGCAAATGGCAAGATTTCATTCTTTTCCATTGCTGAGTAGTATTCCATTGTATATATACACCGTTTCTTCTTTATCTGTTCATCAGTCAATGGACACTGGGCTCTTTCCATACTTTGGCTATTGTTGATAGCACTGCTGTAAACATTGGGGTGCACGTGCTCCTTAATTTCAGAGTTTTTGTATGTTTTGGATAAAAACCTAGTAGTACAAATGCTGGTCGAAGTGTAGTTCTGGTTTTAATTGTTTGAGGACCCTCCATACTGTTTTCCAGAGTGACTGCATCAGTTTGCATTCCCAACAAGAGTACAAAAGGGATCCCCTTTCTCTTCATCCTCACCAACGTCTGTGGTTTCCTCAGTTGTTAATTTTATCCATTCTGACAGGTGTGAGTTGGTATCTCATTGTGGTTTTGATTTGTGTTTCCCTGATGATGAGTGATGTTGAGCAACTTTCCACTTGTCTGTTAGCCATCTGGATGTTCTTTGGAAAAGTGTGTATTCATGGCTTCTGCCCATTTCTTCACTTGATTATTTGTTTTTTGGGTATTGAGTTTCATAAGTTATGTTGGATTCTAACCCTTTTTGCAATGTATGCCACATCTTCTTTATCCAGTTTTCTGTTTGGACACTTAGGTTGTTTTCGTATTTGGCTCTGTGAATAATGCTGCAATGAATATAGGGGTGCCTGCAACTCTCTGATACCCTGATTTCATTTCCTTTGGATATGTAGCTAGACGTTCGTTGGTGGATACCATAGTTGTCCTGTGTGTAATTTTTTCAGGACCTTCATATTGCTTTTCATACAGGGTGTATCAAGTTACATCCCCATCAACAGTGCACATGGGTTCCCTCATCAACTTTGGCATTTTCTTTCTTTTTGATACTAGGCATTTTAAGAGGTAAGAGGTGGTATCTGATTGTGGTTTGTTTTGCACTTTCCTGATGACTATTTATGTAGAGTACCTTTTATGTCTATATGCCATTTGTAGGTCTTTGGAAAAATGTCCATTGAGTTCCTCTTCCGTTTTTATATTTTTTTAAACGTTTATTTATTTTTGAGACAGAGAGAGACAGAGCATGAACGGGGGAGGGGCAGAGAGAGAGGGAGACATAGAATTGGAAGCAGGCTCCAGGCTCTGAGCCATCAGCCCAGAGCCCGACGCGGGGCTCAAACTCACAGACCGTGAGATCGTGACCTGAGCTGAAGTCGGACGCTTAACCGACTGAGCCACCCAGGTGCCCCTCCTCTTCCCTTTTTAAAGACGGAATTGCCTTTTATTTATGTTACTGATTTGGATGAGTTTTGGATAGTAACACGTTATCAGGTAGAACATTTGTAAATATTTTCTCCCATTCTATTGATTGACTTTTTATTTTGTTCATTTTTTTTTCTGAACAGAATCTTTTTAGTATCATGTAGTCCCACTTATTAATTTTGTTGTTGTGGTTGCTAAGTGCTTTTGGTATCATATTCAGGCTCTGGATTGAAATTTGGGTCACAAATGGTGGGCTGTGTTTGTAGTTAGGATAATGAAAGAACACCCTCATTTGGTAACTATCAACGTATCCAATGTTGGGTGGTTTTCTTTATATCATCTTTTAGTCTTAAAGTTTCAGGTCTTATGCTTACATCTTAACACATTTCAGATACCTTTTGCATGTTATCCTTGCTCAGGGGCCATGCTAATCTTCTCTGTATTGTTCTAATTTTAATAGTTTGCTGCCTAAGTGAGCACTCAAATGAGTTTTTGTGAGTGGTGCGACATAGGGCCTCCAATGTCATTTCTCTGCATGTAGTTGCCCAGGTTTCTCATGACCATTTTTTAAAGAGACTATGTTTCCCCATGAATAGTCTTGACACCTTTGTCAAATGTTAGTTGTCTGTCTATGGGTGGGTTTATTCGCGGGCTGTTCATTCTGTTCCTTTGGTGTATGGGTCTATTCCTTTAGCCAGTATCATACTGATTTCCTTCCTAGAGCTGTACAATATAGTGAGAGTCAGGAAGTTGGATGCCTTTAGCTTGTATTACTTTGTTGGGGTGGCCTTGGCAGTTTGGGGAATTTGTTTCAAATTTTTATTTAAATTCTAGTTAGTTACAGATAGTGTAATTTTGCTTTCAGGAGCCACTGCTTCCATATAACACCCAGTGCTCATCATAAGAAGTGCCCTCCTTGATACCCATCACCCATTTAGCCCATCCCCCACCCACCTTCCTCCATCAACCCTCGGCTTGTTCTCTAGTGTTAAGAGTCACTTATGGTTTGCCTCCCTCTACTTTTTTCCTTCCTATATTTTCATCTGTTTTGTTTCCTAAATTCCTCCATTGAGTGAAATCATATGGATTCATATTTCTCTGACTGACGTATTTCATGTAGCATAATATACTCTAGCACCAACCATGTTCATCCAAATGGAAAATTTCATTCTTCTTCTTTTTTTTTCAATATATGAAGTTTATTGTCAAGTTGGTTTCCATACAACACCCAGTGCTCATGCCAACAAGTGCCCTCCTCAATCCCATCACCCACCCTCCCCTCCCTCCCACCCCCCATCAACCCTCAGTTTGTTTTCAGTTTTTAAGAGTCTCTTATGCTTTGGCTCGCTCCCAATCTAACCTCTTTTTTTTTCTTCCCCTCCCCCATGAGTTTCTGCTCAGTTTCTCAGGATCCACATAAGAGTGAAACCATATGGTACCTATCTTTCTCTGTAAGGCTTATTTCACTTGGCATCACTCTCTCCAGTTCCATCCACGTTGCTACAAAGGGCCATAATTCATTCTTTCTCATTGCCACGTAGTACTCCATAGTGTATATAAACCACAATTTCTTTATCCATTCATCAGTGGATGGACATTTAGGCTCTTTCCATAATTTGGCTATTGTTGAGAGTGCTGCTATAAACATTGGGGTACAAGTGCCCCTATGCATCAGTACTCCTGTATCCCTTGGGTAAATTCCTAGCAGTGCTATTGCTGGGTCATAGGGTATTTCTATTTTTAATTTTTTGAGGAACCTCCACACTGTTTTCCAGAGTGGCTGCACCAATTTGCATTCCCACCAACAGTGCAAGAGGGTTCCCGTTTCTCCACATCCTCTCCAGCATCTATAGTCTCCTGATTTCTTCATTTTGGCCACTCTGAATGGCGTGAGGTGATATCTGAGTGTGGTTTTGATTTGTATTTCCCTGATGAGGAGCGACGTTGAGCATCTTTTCATGTGCCTGTTGGCCATCCGGATGTCTTCTTTAGAGAAGTGTCTATTCATGTTTTCTGCGCATTTCTTCACTGGGGTATTTGTGTTTTGGGTGTGGAGTTTGGTGAGCTCTTTATAGATTTTGGATACTAGCTCTTTGTCCGATATGTCATTTGCAAATATCTTTTCCCCTTCCGTTGGTTGCCTTTTAGTTTTGTTGGTTGTTTCCTTTGCTGTGCAGAAGCTTTTTATCTTGATAAGGTCAGTACTTCATTTTTTCTTTTAATTCCCTTGCCTTTGGGATGTGTCAAGTAATAGATTGCTAAGGCTGAGGTCAGAGAGGTCTTTTCCTCCTTTCTTCTCTAGCGTTTTGATGGTTTCCTGTCTCACATTCAGGTCTTTTATCCATTTTGAGTTTATTTTTGTGAATGGTGTGAGAAAGTGGTCTAGTTTCAACCTTCTGCATGTTGCTGTCCAGTTCTCCCAGCACCATTTGTTAAAGAGACTGTCTTTTTTCCATTGGATGTTCTTTCCTGCTTTGCCAAAGATTAGTTGGCCATACGTTTGTGGGTCTAGTTCTGGGGTTTCTATTCTATTCCATTGGTTTTTGTGTCTGTTTTTGTGCCAATACCATGCTGTCTTGGTGATTACAGCTTTGTCGTCGAGGCTAAAGTCCGGGATTGTGATGCCCCCTGCTTTGGTCTTCTTCTTCAAAATTACTTTGGTTATTCCGGGCCTTTTGTGGTTCCATATGAATTTTAGGATTGCTTGTTCTAGTTTCGAGAAGAATGCTGGTGCAATTTTAATTGGGATTACATTGAATGTGTAGATAGCTTTGGGTAGTATTGACATTTTGACAATATTTATTCTTCCAATCCATGAGCACAGAATGTTTTTCCGTTTCTTTATATCTTTTTCAATTTCCTTCATAAGCTTTCTATAGTTTTCAGCATACAGGTCTTTTACATCTTTGGTTAGATTTATTCCTAGGTATTTTATGCTTCTTGGTGCAATTGTGAGTGGGATCAGTTTCTTTATTTGTCTTTCTGTCGCTTCAGTATTAGTGTATAAGAATGCAACTGATTTCTGTACATTGATTTTGTATCCTGCAACTTTGCTGAATTCATGTATCACTTCTAGCAGACTTTTGGTGGAGTCTATCGGATTTTCCATGTATAATATCATGTCATCTGCAAAAAGTGAAAGCTTGACTTCATCTTTGCCAATTTTGATGCCTTTGATTTCCTTTTGTTGTCTGATTGCTGATGCTAGCACTTCCAACAGTATGTTATACAACAGTGGTGAGAGTGGACATCCCTGTCATGTTCCTGATCTCAGGGAAAAAGCTCTCAGTTATTCACCATTGAGGATGATGTTAGCTGTGGGCTTTTCATAAATGGCTTTTATGATCTTTAAGTATGTTCCTTCTATCCTGACTTTGTGAAGGGTTTTTATTAAGAAAGGGTGCTGAATTTTTCAAATGCCTTTTCTGCATTGATTGATAGGATCATATAGTTCTTATCTTTTCTTTTATTAATGTGATGTATCACGTTGATTGATTTGCGAATGTTGAACCAGCCCTGCATCCCAGGAATGAATCCCACTTGATCATGGTGAATAATTCTTTTTATAAGCTGTTGAATTCGATTTCCTAGTATCTTATTGAGAATTTTTGCATCCATATTCATCAGGGATATTGGCCTGTAGTTCTCTTTTTTTACTGGGTCTCTGTCTGGTTTGGGAATCAAAGTAATACTGGCTTCATAGAATGAGTCTGGAAGTTTTCCTTCCCTTTCTATTTCTTGGAATAGCTTGAGAAGGATAGGTATTATCTCTGCTTTAAACGTCTGGTAGAACTCCCCTGGGAAGCCATCTGGTCCTGGACTCTTATTTGTTGGGAGATTTTTGATAACCGATTCAATTTCTTCGCTGGTTATGGGTCTGTTCAAGCTTTCTATTTCCTCCTGATTGAGTTTTGGAAGTGTGTGGGTGCTTAGGAATTTGTCCATTTCTTCCAGGTTGTCCATTTTGTTGGCATATAATTTTTCATAGTATTCCCTGATAATTGCTTGTATCTCTGAGGGATTGGTTGTAATAATTCCATTTTCATTCATGATTTTATCTATTTGGGTCATCTCCATTTTCTTTTTGAGAAGCCTGGTTAGAGGTTTATCAATTTTGTCTATTTTTTTCAAAAAACCAACTCTTGGTTTCATTGATCTGCTCTACAGTTTTTTTTTAAGATTCTATATTGTTTATTTCTGCTCTGATCTTTATTATTTCTCTCCTTCTGCTGGGTTTTGACTGTTTTGCTGTTCTGCTTCTATTTCCTTTAGGTGTGCTGTTGGATTTTGTATTTGGGATTTTTCTTGTTTCTTGAGATAGGCCTGGATTGCAATGTCTTTTCCTCTCAGGACTGCCTTCGCTGCATCCCAAAGCGTTTGGATTGTTGTAGTTTCATTTTCGTTTGTTTCCATATATTTTTAAATTTCTTCTCTAATTGCCTGGTTGACCCATTCATTCTTTACTAGGGTGTTCTTTAACCTCCATGCTTTTGGAGGTTTTCCAGACTTTTTGCTGTGGTTGATTTCAAGCTTCATAGCATTGTGGTCTGAAAGTATGCATGGTATGATTTCAATTCTTGTATACTTATAAAGGGCTGTTTTGTGACCCAGTATGTGATTTATCTTGGAGAATGTTCCATGTGCACTCGAGAAGAAAGTATATTCTGTTGCTTTAGGATGCAGAGTTCTAAATATATCTGTCAAGTCCATGTGATCCAATGTATCATTCAGGGCCCTTGTTTCTTTATTGACCGTGTGTCTAGATGATCTATCCATTTCTGTAAGTGGAGTGTTAAAGTCCCCTGCAATTACCACATTCTTATCAATAAGGTTGCTTAATTTTGTGATTAATTGTTATATATATTTGGGGGCTCCTGTATTCGGCTCATAGACATTTATAATTGTTAGCTCTTCCTGATGGATAGACCCTATGATTATTATATAATGCCCTTCTTCATCTCTTGTTACAGCCTTTAATTTAAGTCTAGTTTGTCTGATATAAGTATGGCTACTCCAGCTTTCTTTTGGCTTCCAGTAGCACGATAAATAGTTCTCCATCCCCTCACTCTCAATCTGAAGGTGTCCTCAGGTCTAAAATGAGTCTCTTGTAGACAGCAAATAGATGGGTCTTGTTTTTTTATCCATTCTGATACCCTATATCTTTTGGTTGGCGCATTTAGTGCATTTACATTCAGTGTTATTATAGAAAGATATGGGCTTAGAGTCATTGTGATGTCTGTATGTTTTATGCTTGTAGCGATGTCTCTGGTGCTTTGTCTCACAGGATCCCCCTTAGGATCTCTTGTAGGGCTGGTTTAGTGGTGACGAATTCCTTCAGTTTTTGTTTGTTTGGGAAGACCTTTATCTCTCCTTCTATTCTAAATGACAGACTTGCTGGATAAAGGATTCTCGGCTGCATATGTTTTCTGTTCAACACATTGAAGATCTCGTGTCAATCCTTTCTGGCCTGCCAAGTTTCAAAAGAGAGATCGGTCACGAGTCTTATAGGTCTCCCTTTATATGTTAGGGCATGTTTATCCCTTGCTGCTTTCAGAATTTTCTCTTTAGCCTTGTATTTTGCCAGTTTCACTATGATATGTTGTGCAGAAGATCGATTCAAGTTACATCTGAAGGGAGTTCTCTGTGCCTCTTGGATTTCAATGCCTTTTTCCTTCCCCAGTTCAGGGAAGTTCTCAGCTATTATTTCTTCCAGTACCCCTTCAGCACCTTTCCCTCTCTATTCCTCCTCTGGGATACCAATTATGCGTAGATTATTTCTCTTTAGTCCATCACTTAGTTCTCTAATTTTCCCCTCATACTTCTGGATTTTTTTATCTCTCTTTTTCTCAGCTTCCTCTTTTTCCATAATTTTATCTTCTAGTTTACCTATTCTCTCCTCTGCCTCTTCAATCAGAGCCGTGGACGTTTCCATTTTATTTTGCATCTCGTTTAACGCGTTTTTCAGCTCCTCCTGACTATTCCTTAGTCCCTTGGTCTCTGTAGCAATAGATTCACTGCTGTCCTCTATACTGTTTTCAAGCCCAGCGATTAATTTTATGGCTATTATTCTAAATTCACTTTCTGTTATATTATTTAAATCCTTTTTGATCAGTTCATTAGCTGTTGTAATTTCCTGAGATTCTTTTGAGGGGAATTCTTCTGTTTGGTCATTTTGGATAGTCCCTGGAGTGGTGCAGACCTGTGGGGCAATTCCCCTGTGCTGTGGTGTATAACTCGAGTTGGTGGGCGAAGCCGCAGTCAGCCCTGATGTCTGCCCCCAGCCCACCGCTGGGGCCACAGTCAGACTGGCGTGTGCCTTCTCTTCCCCTCTCCTAGGGGTGGGATTCACTGTGGGGTGGCGTGGCCCGTCTGGGCTATTTGCACACTGCCAGCTTGTGGTGCTGGCTATATGGCATATTAGCTTGGGTAGATAGGAAGGTGCACGGGGGCAGAAGGGGCAGGCTTAGCTCACTTTTCCTTCGGTGATCCACTTCAGAGGGGCCCTATCGCAGGGGGAGAGAGTCAGACCCGTCATCGGAGGGGTGGCTTCACCTAAGCACAGCGTTGGGTGTTTGCGTGGAGTAAGCAAGTTCCCTGGCAGGAACTGGTTCCCTGTGGGATTTTGGCTGGGGGATGGGTGAGGGAGATGGTGCTGGCAATCACCTTTGTTCCCTACCAAACTGAGCTCTGTTGTCCCGGGGCTCAGCAACTCTCCCTCCTGTTGGCCTCCAGCCCTCCCGTTCTCTGAGCAGAGCTGCTAGCTTATAACCTTCCAGATGTCAAGTCCCGCTTGCTGTCAGAAAACACTCCCTCTGGCCCCTCCGCTTTTGCCAGCCAGACTCGGGGGTCTGCTTGGCTGGCGGGCCGCCCCTCTGCCCCGGCTCTCTCCCTCCAGTCCGTGAAGCGCGCACCGCCTCTCCGCCCTTCCTACCCTCTTCCATGGGCCTCATTTGCACTTGGCTCCAGAGACTCCATTCTGCTAGTCTTCTGGCGGTTTTCTGGGTTATTTAGGCAGGTGTAGGTGGAATCTAAGTGATCAGCAGGATGCGCGGTGAGCCCATAGTCCTCCTATGCTGCCATTTTCCTGAGACTTGGAAAAAATCTTTAGTGTTCTATAAAACATGTAGGTCATTCACAGATGGGAGCTAAGGTAGCTGGGGAGGTCTAGGAAGTTACTTGTCCTCTATGAGATACATGAACTAATAGAAGAGACAGATTAGGTCTGTCTGGAATTGTCCTCCATAGTCATTGTCCCTGAGGATTGCCACGTCTGGGCATCTCAGTGACAAGGGCTAATTAAGAGCGTGGGGCATCCGTTCCCCAGAGACGTCAGCAGGGGAAGGGACTTGGTTCTGTGTGCCAGCCCAGCCACAGCTCAGAGTCATAGCTCCCTCTCGCCTGGTTGAAAGGGTCTCATAGACACACAGGCAGGTCACCGTTCTCAGGACACCATACTTAGAGTCTGTGACTGCCTTCATCTTCTACCTCTGAGAGCCAACGTGCAGATCTCTGGTGTCACACGAGGACCTGTGAAGTCACCCTGAGAAAGTGTCCTTTCTCTTAAGAAAAACGTACGGATGCCCCAGTGCTGGTCGAGTCAACCTTTGCGTTTCCTGCAGGCACTGATCCTACATGTCTGCGTTCCTGTCCCCAGAGCTGTATTTAGGCAGTAACTTGGAATGAGGTAGGGAAATAGCTTTGAATCCACAGGGAAGGCGAATAAAGGTGAGTGAAATATAACTTGGTCCCTGTGTTGCTGTAGGAATTGGCAAGTTAGTTCATTTCCAGTTGGAATTGTTCTTGAAAGAAACAAATCTGTATTGATTGCATATATGGTTTATTGTCTACAATAACAGACTGTGGATATTCACCAGATAGAAGAACTAAATTTACTTGTCAGTATAGATGTCAACAGGTCGTTCCTAGACATCCATTCTATTGTAGTACATTCATATTCCTCTGTATGCACAAGTGGAAAATAAATATTCATATTGAGTGGTAATAAAATATGCCCTTCAGTATTAGAACAGTAGACTCTGCATATGTGTAAAAATATTAGAATATCTGCTTCAAGTCCCTCCTTTGGTTCCTTATTATCTGTGAAATTAGATTCTATTTGTGCTCTACGCTTAAAACACAGTGTCAATATTTACACTACTTGCCCATTTTGTCTCATGGGAGTTACCAAAAGCTCTAAGATAGGTATGGCATTTTACAAATACTGTGTTGAAAATTACAAGGGGGAAGGCACATGTAATGAATATTGTGTGAGTGCACCTTTATTTGAATTTATTGTTCATAAGAAATGATGATCCTTCAAGTGAGTACAAATAGCAATATGATGACGAGAAAAGCAGTAAGAAACCTGAGTGTTTACTTAATTGATGAATTAGGGAAATGGCATGATGTTTGTATATCTGTATGTGCATGTGTGCATGTGCATGTGTGTTGTGTGTGTGCGTGTGTGATTGCACTGAGGTGTGGTGTAAAGTACACTAGGTCCCGTCCTTCTGTCCTTGCACACAATCATGAATGGACTCTTGTATGAACACTGTTCGTGACCTGCCCACAGGCTCTTTACCTGCTGGGGCTCCAATCCAAACCCTAGTTGGAACGAGTGTGGGCTCCAAGGTTCACAGCCATTCCCTTCGTGACAGAATTGCCATCATCTGAAAGGAAGCCACATTGCCAGGTGGTCTGGGGAACACACTGGGGGCAGCTCACAGCCAGAGACAGACTGTGGGATGTACAAAAGGTGCCAATGACAAAGCAGGCCTGAGTCGGATGCAGTTCATGTTCCAAAGCAGTGGTGTCCAAGAGAGTAGAAAGTGCCCACAGGAAGCTTTGTCAATTTAAAATCATCAAAATTAGATAAACTCTAAACCCAGCTTTCTGCTGCCTGCGAGGATAAGCGAGCATCGGCAGAGGCCACTGATCCAGGCGGGAGCATCTGTCCAACTGAGCCATGGCCTGGGCCCAGGAAGGGCGCCTCCCCGCAGCTGCAATCCAAAGACCCAAAGATTCCCAGGATGCTTGGAGGCGCCAGCACGGTGAGGACTGACATGTGAGGGTGTATGCACCTGTCTCTGGGGAGCCCAGCCTCCTGCAGGAAGCCTGCTGGGCCCAGCCCGGGAGGACCCCAGGCAGAAGCCAAGTGCCCCGTGTGCTGGACGAGCGGGGACCCCGGCAGCCCTCGTGTGCACTCAGCCTGTGTGGCGGCTGCAGCCGGCCATCCTGGGCTCACCTACACGACATGTCCCATCGCCCCTCTGCCGTCACCCCTGTCCAGGGTCAGCCGGGAAGGGTGACGGACACTGCCCAGCTCCTTCCCATCCACCAGGAGCAAGGAGAAGGGGCGGGCAGAGACCTCTGTGTGAGAAGCACAACCAGGTCCTGACCCTGCTCCATGAGGAGGACCCGGAGGTGACCCGCGTGCGTGCTGGCGAGGCCCCGGGGCAGGCCAAGGCTCCCGGGTCCCTGAAAAGCAGGTGGCTGATATGTCAGAGATTAATAAGCATTCAAAGCAAAACACCCTCAGAGCGGAGAAGGAAGGTGCAAAGGAAGGCTGGAATTACCCTCTGAATTTGAGGGCCGGAAGCAACTTCTAGAACGTGGCCAAGAAGCAGTTCTTCCGAGGTTAGCCCAGGAAGAGAAGGATATTCAGTGGAAATGTGGTGCAAACCTACCAACATTTTCAAAGGACATCTGCACATCCACTGGTCTGCTGAGGAAAGTAGCAGAGGACAATGTGCTGTCTGAATGGGACCGGCTGTCACACATTCAACACTAATGATGTCTGTTTTGAATGAAGAGGAGGAGGCTGCAGGTTTCCTCCCCTGAATCCTGCTTGGCAGAAAAGTGTCTAAAAATTTCGAGTGGACACTCTCTGAACCCTGAGACAGCACACCTTCTGTTGATTGTCTCTGAGGACAAGAACCAGGTGAGATTTCTTTCGGAGAGAAAACAAAATGTTCCCTCTTTTCCCAAAAATATTTGCAGCCAATACTCTTGTCCTGGGTTTTCCATGGTTCTATTACGGCATCTTTGGGAGGTAGAAGTGGGACACAAGTCTGAACGGGCTCCCAGGGATGGCACAGACTCTCCTCCCACGAAGGCCAGGAGGTCTCGGTCAGTCTGGTGGTGCTGCACGCAGGAGGGTCCCAGTGCCAGCCTGGGACTGTCAGACGTGACACCCAGAGACGTTGGCATTTTCCTGGACCGTGAGCTGGGTGAACTCTCATTTCATAACGTGACTCAGAAATCTCACACTTTTACTAGACCTCTTGAGCCTCATTTCTGCAAAGGACCCGATTCGAAGCCTCTCAGAATGTGTACAGGTCCAGGTTGTGAGTGAAAACTCCCTGAGCCATCTTCATTGTTTGTTTTAAAGAATGCAAGGTGGGTAGGTTCCTGTTTTCATGTGCCAGGAAAGCGAACTCCTTCTCTCCCCCGAGTTTTTTCCTTCATCGCACAAGAAGGCTTTGTTTCATTTCAACAACTATCTAGAAACCAGAGCTTCTCTCCAGGAGTGTCGCAGGGGGTTGCTCGGTGTGAGGGAGATTCCATTGGCCCGAAAGTGCAGATGGAGTTTGCAGGGGATTCACCAAAACAGAACCGCTCAGCTTCGCCTCTGCTGGTTCAGAGCCGTGCTGTTAACATACGGTGCTGTTCCTGCCTCGTATGGGTTATGTAGCAGACAGCAGCAAGCTGTGACCTTAGTTTTACGGAAGGGCACAACTGAAAGGGATGCGGGGGACATCAGAGAAAGCCTTTAGCGTATCAGGGTTTGAGTGTTTTTTCCCTCCCCTGAAAGTGGCCAGCCACTGGCGGCCCTCACCGCACCTGCCTTCTTAGAAACAGAGTTCATCTCATCCTAAATTCTTTGTTATTCTGCGTTGTATTTTATAGCATGTCACTTGTAGCGTTGTAGACAATTGGAAAGGCTTATTAATAACAGACATTGCAGTTAGACGCCGTGTCAGAAAACACAAGAGGAATCACCAGGTAGTAAAAATGATTAGGGCATGACGGCGTATCTATTTGTAGTCAACAGTTTCGTACCAGTATAGCTGACATTTACTGAGACCTAACTGTGTCCCAGGAGTTCTAGCATTTTCAAAGCAAATACTGGGTGGAAAGCACGAGACCGTTAATGAAAGAGGCTCACAAGAGTGCATGTCTAAACTCTGGGATGCTACGCTGACTTCACCAGAAGGACCCAGGTTCTGTTCATTTTCTATGGTGGACTGAAACTAATTTGCAAAATGTAGTAACACTTATTTCCATGAAGATGAAATTATATACGTGTGTGCCTATGCTCCAAAGTTACCTTTCATATCTTTTCCTATTTTGAATAGAACTTGACACCTTAGCCTCTTATTTCCACTGGTTATTGAGGTCATTTCCCCTTGTTTTTTTCTCTTCCATCGAAAATCTTTGTATTTTTGAAAAAAATAGATACAGTCAACGTGGGGATCATTTTTTGGAGCCTGACTTGTTGAACAACTGAAAAAGACATTCCTGGCTCAGTACAGGAAATGTGAGTGCAGTAGGGTGGTAGGTGATTATCAGGGACCTATTAATTTTTTCAGGTGTGATAAAATTATGATTCAGGAAATGTCCATAGTTTACAGATTGCTAGTGAAATGTATTTGGATGCAAATTTGTTTTTAGGACTTGCATTCAAGAACTCCAACAAACAAAAGCGGGAGGACACGAGGCAAAAAATTAAGCCAAGTGTGACAAAATGCTGATAAGTCTTCTCTCTAGGCGATGGCGTATGGACATTCACTCTAGGTACTCTTTTCTGTAACTTAGTCTAAACAAAAAGAACAAGGAAAGGTTTTTCCCACTAAAAACATAAATAAAATTGTTTATGCTAGAATGTTTTAAATGCTCAGGTATGACAGGTGGAGAGTGGGCATAATATTGGACAGTGAGGACAGAGAATTTCTACCATCACAGATGGATGCTTCTACTGGAGAGTCCTGTCCAGCATCTCATGGGATCAGGCTCCTGCTCTGTTCCACTGGAGACCACATCCTTGCTTAGCAACATCCTCTGCTGTTTTCCTTCCCTCACCCCGTTTATCCTGAGAGCATTCCCTGAATAAACTACACACCCTGGAAATCCTACTTCATCGTCTTCTTCCATAGAACCTGCCCTACAGCCCTGTCAGTGTTCATCACATCTGTCATTTCCTATGCAGTGATGGCTGTATCCCCTCATTTGCTCATCCTCCCTCATCATCGGGGGCCTGTTCTCATGTGTCTGAGGTCAGCTCAGACCCAGGGGACAGAAGCATCAAGAAAGCAACAGCGATTCAGTCGTAGCACTGAGGCTGCGCAAATCTTGCCCACACATTTTCAGGATTCATTCAGGAACCCGATAGGGCAGCGTGTGTATGTGAAACATATCAGTGAATGCTATACATTTGAAATGTCTTAAATAGAGACAGCATCTTGTGATCTTTTGTCTTTAAACCGTGTAGTTTGCATACTTAGCATCTTGTTGTGTGGACATATGTATTCTTGCACTAAAACTTTGAGAGTTCTATGTCAGCATGGACCTAATCTAGTAATTGGAAACTACTAGTCTGTCACCTTATGTGTGTCAAGCATTTACCCTCTCACAGTGGAGGCAGTTCTCTTTGTTATTGTAAAATTGTGTTTTGTGAGATGTCATTTCAATTTTTGATGGTAATTACTACATACAATGACATTTTTTTTGTTTTGTATATTTTGTTTATTTTTATTTTACCTAATAACATTTTCTCTCTGTCTCTCACTGTCTCTGTCTTTCTCTGCCTCTGTCTGTATCTCTCTGTCTCTCTGTCTCTGTCTGTCTCTGTCTCTGTCTCTCTCTCTCTCTATATATATATATATACATATTGTTTTCAGGTATGTATCTTTTTGTAATGTTTATGTATTTATTTTTGAGAGAGAGTGTGTGACTGGGGGAAGGGCAGAGAGAGAGGAAGACAGAATCCCAAGCAGGCTCTGCACTGTGTGCAGAACCCAATATGGGGCTCAAACTCACAAACTGTGAGATCATGACCTGAGCCCAAATCAAGAGTTGGACGCCTAACTGACTGAGCCACCCAGGCGCCCCTCATTATTTTATTCTTACTGGTGTTCATGAGATAGAAACATGGATTGTTTCTATTCCCTCTTCTGGCCAGGTGTGAGGGGATATTCAGGTTGTATATATAGAGAAAATGTTATTCGGTAAAATAAAAATAAACAGAATATACAAAACAAAAAAAATGCCATTCTGTATACTAATTACCATCAAAAAAGAACATAATTGAAGTGACATCTCACAAAATGCTATTTGACAGTAATAAGTGAGAGAAGTGGCATCCAATGTGAGAGGTCGTTGCACATTGAGACTGTCTCAAATACCGTTTTAATCCACTGTATTAGGAATGCTTTTGTGCTAGACTTCAAAAGTCTTAGGGGCATTCAAAATGTCCCCATTAAACTGGTACTTTTAAGCATCTGTGGGTCAAAAGGGAAGCACTGTAATTCAGCGGTGGTGTTTTCAACGTGTCTCTGACTGAGTTTTTACTTGTTTTACTACCATAGCAGCAACAGCAACAACAAGGAAGAAGAAGAAGAAGAAGAAGAAGAAAAACCTGGTGTAGCTTTCACAAATACAATCCTTTAGTTCCAGAGGCAATGTTGCCGAAATGTTTATTTGCAGAACCAGTAGTGAGATTTTGAATGTAACTGAATTCTTCGAATAAGTGTATTCTAGGTCATAAATCCTTATATCTGAATGCATTTTGGAGATTCTGTTGTGCTATATTTTAAAACACGTAAGATGTGTGCAAATCCAGTGGTGTGCAATCACGAGGTACGTATTTCTAAGAACGTCTCTCCCTCTCTGCTCCTCTTTCTGATGGCTCTACCTCTTTTCCCTCATCCCCATTTCCTCTACACCCTACGTCTTCTAGTTTGATTTCACGAATAGAATTTCATGACTCATTACCTACTTATAACACCCAGTGCTCATCCCAACAAGTCCCCTCCTTTATGCCCATCACCCGTCTAGCCATCCCCTGCCCACCTCCCATTCCGGCAACCCTCAGTTTGCTCTCTGTATTTTAAGTCATTTATGGTTTGCCTCCCTCTCTGTTTTTATCTTAGTTTTCCTTCCCTTCCCCTATGCTCATCCGTTGTGTTCCTTACATTCCACATATGAGTGAAATCATATGGTATTTTTCTTTGGCCGACTTATTGTGCTTAGCATAATGCCCTCTATTTCTATCTGTGTTCTTGCATATGGCAAGATTTCATTCTTGTTGATCTCCGAGTAATATTCCATTGTATATGTATATACTCCACATCTCCTTTATCCATTCATCAGCTGGTGGACATTTGGGCTCTCTCTACACTTTGGCTATTGTCGATAGTGCTGCTATCCACATTGGGGTGCATGTGCCCCTTGGAATCAGCACTTTTGGAGAGCATTTGGATAAATGCCCTCATAAGGTAATTCTATTTTTAATTTTTTGAGGAATCTCCAATTGTTTTCCAGAGTGGCTGCAAACAGTTTGCATTTCCTCCAGCGGTGCAAAAGAGTTCCTCTTCCTCCACATCCTCGCCAACATCTGTTGTTGCCTGAGTTGTGAATTTTAACCATTCTCACGGTTGTGAGATGTATCTCGTTGTGGTTTCGATTTGCACTTCCCTGATGGTGTGTGATGTTGAGCATCTTTTCATGTGTCTCTGAGCCATATGGATGTCTTCCTTGGAAAAGCATCTATTCCTGTCTTCTGCCCGTTTCTTCACTGTAACATTTGATTTTGGAGTGTTGAGTTTCCTATGTTCTTTATAGATTTTGGATACCAACCCTTTATCTGATCTGCCATTTGCAAATATCTTCTCCCATTCCATCAGTTGCCTTTCAGTTTTGCTGATTGTTTCCTTTGCTGTGCTGGACCTTTCTGTCTTGATGAGGTCCCAATAGTTCATTTTTCTTTGGTTTCCCTTGCCTCTGGAGACATGTCCAGAAAGAAGTTGCTGTGGCCAAGATCAGAGAGGTTTTGCCTGCTTTCTCCTTGAGGATTTTGATGGCTTCCTGTCTTAAGCGTAGGTCTTTCATCCATTTAGAGTTCATTTTTGTGTGTGGTGTAAGAAAGTGGTCCAGTTTCATTTTTCTGCATGTCGCTGTGTAGTTTTCCCAACACCATTTGCTGAAGAGACTGTCTTTATTCCATTGCATCTTCTTTCCCACTTTGTCAAAGATTAGGTGGCCATACCTAATGGTTTGTGGGTCTCTTTCTGGGTTCTCTATTCTGTTCCGTGGATATATGTGTTTGTATTCATGCCAGTGCCATACTGTCTTGTTGAATACAGTTTGGAAATACAGCTAGAGGTCCAGAATTGTGATGCTTCCACTTTTGGGTTTTTTTTTTCAACATGACTTTGGCAATTCAGGGTGTTTGTGGTTCTATACAATTTTTAGAATTGTTTGTTCTAGCTCTGTGAGAAATGCTGCTGTTATTTTGGTAGGGTTTGCAAGAAATGCGTAGATTGCGTTGGGTAGTATTGACATTTTCACGATATTTATTCTTCCTATCCAGGAGCCTAGAATGTTTTTCCATTTCTTTGTGTCTTCTTCAATTTTGTTCATAAGCTTTCTACAGTTTTCAGCATATAGATCTTTCACCTCTTTGGTTAGGTTTATTCCTAGGTATTTTAAGGGGTTTGGTGCAATTGCAATGGCATCTACTTTTTATTTCTCTTTCTGCTCCTTCATTATTGGTGTATAGAAATGCGACCAATTTCCGTACATTACTTTTATATCCTGTGACTTTGCTGAACTCATGTATCAGTTGTAGCAGGTTTTTGGTGGAATCTATTGGGTTTTCCATGTAGACTATCATGTCATCTGCGATGAGTAAACTCTTGACTTCCTCCTTGCCTATTTGAATGCCCTTTATTTCTTTTTGTTGTCTGATTGCTGAGCCTAGGACTTCCAATACTATCTGAATAAGAGTGGAGAGAGTGGACATACCCATCATGTTCCTGACCTGAGGGGGAAAGCCCTCAGTTTTTCCCCATTGGAGATGATATTAACTGTGGGTTTTTTGCATATGGCCTCTATGATCTTGAGGTCTATTCCTTCTATCCTTACTTTCTTCAGGGTTTTTACAAGAAAGGATGCTCTACATTGTCAAATGCTTTTTCTGCATCTATTGAGAGGATCATAGGGTTCTTATCCTTTCTTGTAGTAATGTATGTATCACACTGATTGATTTGTGGACATTGAACCAGCCCTGCATCCCAGGTAAAAATCCCACGTGATTGTGGTACAGAATTCTTTTAATGTATTGTTGGATCCATTTTTCTAGTACCTTTTTGAGAATTTTTGCATCCATGTTCATTAGGGCAATTGGTCTGTAATTCCCCTTTTTCGTGGGGCCTTTGTCTGGTTTTGGAATCAAGGTATTGCTGACTTCATAGAATGAGTTTGGAAGTTTTCCTTCCATTTCTATTTTTTGGAGCAGCTTCAAAGGAATAGGTGTTACGTCTTCCTTAAATGTTTGCTAGGAGTCCCCAGGAAAGCCATCCAGCCCTGGACTCTTGTTTGGGGAGATTTTTGATTACTGATTGGATTGTTTTACAGATTATAGGTGTGTTCACATTTTCTATTTCCTCCTGTTTCAGTTTTGGTAGTTGATAGGTTTCTAGGAATTTGTCCATTGCTTCCAGATTGCCCATTTTATTGGGGTATAATTGCTCATCATATTCTCTTACTGTTGTTTGTATTTATGCTGTGTTGGCTGTGACCTCTCCTCTTTCATTCATGATTTAGTTGAGTCCTTTCCTTTTTCTTTTCCTCAGTCTGTCTAGGGGCTTATTGATTTCATTAATTCTTACACAAAGCAAGTTCCTGGCCTCATTGATCTGTTCTACTGGTTTTCTTATTTTGATATCATTGATTTCTGCCCTCATCTTTATTATTTCCTGTCTTCTGGTGGTTTGGGGCTTTATTTTCTGTTCTTCTTCCAACTCCCTTAGGTGTAAGATTAGGTTGTATATTTGAGGCCTTTCTTCCTTCTTTAGGAAGGCCTAGATTGCTATATACTCCCTTTTATGACCACCCTTGCTGCATCCCAGAGTTTTGGACAGTCATGCTTTCATTTTCATTGACTTCCATATACTTTTTAATTTCCTCCTTAAATTCTTGGTTACCCCTTTCATTCTTTAGTAGGATGTTCTTTATTTTTTATTCATTTAAAAAAATTTTTAACGTTTATTGATTTTTGAAACAGAGAGAGACAGAGCATGAATGCGGGAGGGTCAGAGAGAGAGAGGGAGACACAGAATCTGAAACAGGCTCCAGGCTCTGCACTGTCAGCACAGAGCCCGACGTGGGGCTCAAACCCACGGATGTGAGATCATGAACTGGGCCGAAGTCAGACGCTTAACCGACTGAGCTACCCAGGCGCCCCAGTAGGATGTTCTGTAATACCCAACTATTCATCGTGTTTAAAATTTTTCCTTCTGGTTGGTTTCAAGTTTCACAACATTGTAGGTGGAAAATATGTATGGTATGATTTTGATATTTTTGTGCTTGTTGAGGGCTGTTGTGACCCAGTATGTGATCCATTCCAGAGAATGATTCATGTGCACTGGAGAAGAATGCATATTTGACTGCTTTAGGATTAAATGTTCTGAATGTATCTGTTAACTCCATCTGGTCCAGTGTGTCATTCAAAGCCATTGTTTCCTTGTTGATGTTATGCTTAGATGATCTGTCCATGGTTGTAATTGCGGTGTTAAAGTCCCCTAGTAGTATGGCATTATTATCAATGAGTTTCTTTGCGTTTGTGATTAATTGATTCATATATTTGAGCGTCTCACGTTGGGGACATAAATATTTACAAGTGTTAGGTCTTCGGAATGAATAGACCCCCTAATTATAATATAATGCCCTTCTTTCATCCCTTGTGACAGTCTTTGTTTTAAAATCTAGTTTGTCTGATACAAGTATGGCTACTCCAGCTTTCTTTTGACGTCCATTGGCATGATAGATGGTTCTCTGTCCCCTTCCTTTCAATTCGTAGGTGTCCTTAGGTGTAAAATGAGTCTTTGTAAGCAGCATATTGATGGGACTTGTTTTCTTATCCATTCTGATACCCTATGTCTTTTCATTGGAGAATTCACTCCATTTACATTTAGTGAGATGTATGTACATTTTACAGTTAGTAAGCACAGACTGAAAGACCGTATTTCCTATGACTGAGGCAAAAACAGGTCCATTATTTTATTTTTTTAAATCTAAAAACCCAATGATTTACTTTTTGTGACAATGTGGAACTAAATTCGTAAAACTATGGCAATTTCATGGGTGCATCATTTATTCAAATAGTTTTCATAAAATCCCATGGCTATGTCTTTTCATATGAATAATCCACCAATCACCAACGGTTATTGGTGTTTTTTTTTTGAGATTTATTGTAAAAATTATTAAATGCTTGGTCTTGACAGGAAAAACATAGTAAGAAAAGATGGACCCGAAAAATGGAAGTTCTTTCACTGGCTTTATCCTGCTGGGTTTCTCTGACCGGCCTCAGCTGGAGCGCGTCCTCTTTGTGGTTCTTCTGATCTTGTATCTGCTCACCCTGCTGGGAAACACAACCATCATTGCGTTGTCCCGCCTGGACCCACACCTGCAGACTCCCATGTACTTTTTCCTGTCCAACCTAAGCTTTCTGGACCTGTGTTATACGACCAGCACTGTTCCTCAGCTACTGGTTGATCTCAGGGGAACAGACAAGTCTATCTCCTTTGCTGGCTGTGTAGCTCAGCTCTTCGTGTCTCTATGGTTGGGATCCACAGAATGCATTCTGTTAGGGGTGATGGCATTTGACCGCTACGCAGCCGTCTGCAGGCCCCTGCACTACACAGTGATCATGCACCCCCGTCTCTGTTCCCTGATGGCTTCTGCATCGTGGTTCATTGGTTTTGTCAACTCCTCATTGCACACGGTGCTCATCTTCCTTGTACCACTTTGTGGGAGAAATAAAATAGATCACTTCTTTTGTGAGATCCCCCCACTGCTCAAGCTTGCTTGTGTTGACACCACTCTGTATGAGTCTGAGCTCTTCTCTGTCAGTGTGATGATTCTCCTGATACCTGTGGCATTAATCACATTCTCCTATGGTCAGATTGTCAGGGTGGTCTTAGCAATAAAGTCAGCTTCAGGGCAGAGGAAAGCGTTTGGGACATGTGGGTCCCACCTCACAGTGGTCTCCCTGTTCTACGGCACAGGCATCTACATTTACCTCCAGCCCAGCAACAACTATTCCCAGGATCAGGGCAAGTTCATTTCTCTCTTCTACACCATTGTCACCCCCATGGTCAACCCTGTTATATATACCTTGTGGAACAAGGATGTGATGGGAGCAATGAGGAAGGTGTTGTGTAGGGGCTATGACTCCAGATGACTGCAGGAAGACCCTTTCATGGAAGACTTTGAATGCCAGAGTCTTTATGATTTCTGTGTCCTCAACATTTCCCCTGACAACTTTCAAGGGAACTTTCTTAATTCGTTCTTTTATGCAAGTGAGTGTTCAAACTCTAAGTTTATGGACTCATGGCAGCCTCCAGAGATGCTGAGTTAGTGTACCTAGACCATCTGCAGCATATTAATATTGTAAATACTGTCACAGGATTTTCTTAGTTCTCCCCCATTTGGGAACACTATTCTGTTTCTAATTGCAAGACAGTGACACACACACCATGAAAGCATACCAATATAAGAATAAAAATGACCAGAACACGGTAATAAATATTAATATTGTAGCAAATTCTAGCAATTTCCGGTGGCTATTTCTTCTTCTCACAGTCAGATCATGGCTCTATTACAACGTTTGTGGCCTTACTGGATCACAGCTTTTTCCCAGAAGTAGTAGGACAAGTGTGGGAAAAACAAACTTACGTGAGAGAAAATATGCCAACATCTATCCTGATAGAGCAATTCAGCTATCAAGCTATGGTGTAATGTTGCCCTTGTGATACTGATTTCGTTTTGAAACACCATTCTTTGTTTTTCAAAGAAATTTTTCTTTATTATTGATTTTTATGATTTTAGTGTTTAAATAATTTTTATTGTCATTCCATTAGAGTGAACCTACGGTATTATATTATATTATATTACTTTAAACTTTAAAGGTACTTTATAAAGTACTTTGTAGTACTTTTCTGTACAATATAGTGATTCAACATTTCCATCATCACAAGTGTTCTCTTTAATCTCCATCACCTTTTTAACCCCTCCCCGCAGGCCATCCACTGTGGCACCAGTGAGCCCAGAGAAGGGAAGGGACATTCTCAGTTCATGCATCCTCAATTCCTAGCCCGGTCCTGGCCTTGGGACTATCACGTGTCAGCATAATGGCAGGGTGTGCAGTGTAGGGTGACTGCACTCTGAACATGCCCTCTCAATGCTGCTAAACTCACTCCTGGATCATCATCAGTGTGCAGTCACCCCTCTAAGACCCTCCTGTACCTCCTAGTCAGCACATTTCGCAGCTACTGTTTGCCAGAGTCCCGCTCTGACCAGGCTCATGGAGGAGGCATGAACAGGTCACAGACACCTGGCACCCCCCCCCCCCCCACTTTGCAGGTGATTACTTTTCAGATGCTTGTTTTGTGACATGGGTGAGAGCTCTCTTTCACCACAGTGGTGTTGTAGCATGTTTGAGCCCTTATGGTGTAGTCTGGGAACCACCATGTATGGTCCTGTGGTTTCCTGGGAAGGGAGGCTGGGTGTCTAGGTGGAAAGGGGAGTGTGAATGACTGGAGATCAGACAATCGGGGCAGGTGTTCCTGAGGTGGCCTGAGAGACAGGACACTGGTTTTGGGGAGGAGACATTTCCTTTTTCCCCAGGGCTTTTCCACCTGTTTTGGAATTAAATTGATATGAGACAGAGTAACTGGAGAAAACACCCAGAGTTTTATTACCTGCACAGGGAGGCCCAATCTGGAAATTGAGACCCAAAGAAATTACCAAAGCAGGCTGAAATTGACATCCATTTCCTGGTTATTTCAAGTAATCAGACGTTAATACAACTGTGTTTTAGGGAGGAGAGCCCAGAGTCCTCCTACATTTCCATCACCTTAACTCCTCCTCCTGCTTTCTCTTGTTTTTGAGAAAGAAGAAGATTGCATGTTTGTGTGAGCCAGGCAGGGCAATAGAGAGGGGGAGAGAGAGAATACCAAGCAGGCTCTGCTCTGTCATCACAGATTCCAGTGCAGGGCTCGAACTCACAAACTGAGAGATCATGACCTGAGCTGAAATCAACAGTCGGTTGCTCAACCAAATGAGCCACCCAGGCACTCTCTTCCCCAGAAAAACCCTATTTTGACATAAATTCTCATTAACTTGAACTGGGCATTAGGATTTCATGCAGCATTCAACCCCATAGCAATTGTTAATGTGATTATCTGAGCAGATTTCAAAATTCTTTATTATACACAAATTCCTGCATGCAGCAGTAAGACCAAGATGCAAGTATTATTTCTATCCTGTTCCAAGTTCATAAACGAGGTACATTGTGGTCATGGTAATTGCTAAGTTCTTGTTGAGAATGTTGGGATTTCTCTTAGTCTTATTGTTGACTAGATAGCAGAAACCCGCAGCAATAAGAATCACCAGATTCCCCTTCTCTGGCTTGAAAGCCAAAAAAGGCTATTCTCCTGACTCCCATTTGTTACGCTTACAGGTCAAAAAGAAAAACACAGATTGCATGCTGGAAAGATCTGCTCCTGAGCATTTGGTTTGAGCTGGAAGAGAAAATACTTACAGTCTTTCCTTCTCCAGTGAAGTGGTAATTGGCTAATTGGGAGTTCAGATTTCTCTTTCTTCTAGAACTTGGTCTAAAGAAGAGCAACCTCATCCTTACACACAAGTTCTGCCACACCTTTTTGGGTCTAAGCAATCAGTAGGGAAGGGAAGAAGGTCATGTCATTGTAGGAACATTTGAATGGATGTTTAGGTAAGAATATACCTCTCCTTCCAAGGAAGAATAACAAAGATTGCAGATATCCACCTAACTTTTGGAAGCAGCCACTGGTCTTTGAAGAACCACTACAGTTGTAAGAAGTGAAGAGATTGGCATATGGATGCTAAAGTGAAGGTCCTGCAGATGGAAATACATGACCGCTGTCCCCGTGAAAGCTAGGACACTCAGAACCTGCCCGGTGGTGTGTGGTCATGGATCTGTAGGAAAGTGTTAGGGGATACAATAGGTAGAACAGAGCCCTTAGAATAAAGACAGATTCGTGTATTTACCATATGTCAACCTTGGACGGATAGTCTTGGGAAATGGTGAATCTGAAAGGCAAGGGAAGTCACAATTGAAGGGAAGGGAAGTCACAAGGGACAACCTTGTTCAGGCTCTGTTCAAGGTAATAATGCTTCTCTCCATCATTACTGTTAGCATAAGTTCTGTCATCCCCAGGGTTTACCCAGAAAGATTGTTCACTCATTGCAGAGTGTTTTGGCACAAGCGAAGAGGTGTAGTTTAGAGTGGACAATGGAGCCTGGAGGTAAACAGAAGTTGGAATTTATGATTCTATGGAATTTGCCCATGAATAAAAGGGCTAATGTTATATCTGAGGGATATTTTTATAGGCACCAAAGTCAAAGTATGTGCTCTAGGGTCCAAGGATGTGTGTATTTTTAGGGCCCCAGGAGGGGCCTGCCCCAAGTAACTATTTGTCTCAGTCCAAGGAGCCTCAGAATTTGACTCCCCAGAGGCAGCCAAAGAGGAAGAAAGGCTCTGGAGGCATGAGATGAGCAGGTAGTCAATCGTTTTCCACCAAATTGACTAGGAGTGAAACGATTGTCTCTTCTTAACTTCCATTTACCAATGCTATTTCATATTATTGGCTAACATATGTTGGGTAGTCTTTGGATTCATTTTTAAAATGACATACAATTTTCACGTAACATGTATTAGATTTTTTGAAACTTATTGTCAATTTAGCTAACATACAGTATAATCTTGGCCTCAGGAATAGATTCCTGTAATTCATCCCTTTCATACAAATCCCAGTGGTCATCCCAAGTGCCCTCCTCAATGCTCATCACCCATTTTCCCCACCCCCTCAACCTCCCACCTTCCTCAACCTCAATTTGCTCTATTTAAGAGTCTTATATGGTTTGCCTCCCTCTCTGTTTATAACTTAGGTTTCCTTCCCTTCCCTGTGGTCTTGTGTTAAGTTTCTCAAATTCCACATAGGCGTGAAATGATGTGATATCTGTCTTTCTCTGACTGACTTGTTTTCCTTAGCATGCTACCTTCCAGTTCCATCCACGTTGTTGCAAATGAAAAGATTCCATTCTGTTTTTCTTGCTGGGATGTCTTCCATTGTGTACCTATATCACATCTTCTTTATCCATTCATCAGTTGATGGATACTCAGGCTCTTTCCATAATTTGGCTCTTGTTGATAGCACTGCTATAAACATCAGAGTACATGTGCCCCTACAAATAAGCACTCCTGCATCCTTTGGGTAAATTCCTAATAGTTTTATGGCTGGGTTGTAGGGTAAACCTATTTTTAATTTTTTGAGGAACCTCCACGCAGTTTTCCAGAGTGGCTAAACTCTATGAATTCCTACCAACGGTGCAAGAAGGTTCCCTTTTCTCCACATCCTCGTTAACAGCTGTTGGTTCCTGAGTTCATTTTAGCCATTCTGACCGGTGTGGTTTATCTCAGCGTGGTTTTGATTTGTATTTGATTTGCTCCCTGATGGGGAACATTTCTTCACCTGTCTGTTGGCCATCTGGATGTCTTCTTTGGAAAACTGTCTATTCATATCTTCTTTCCATTTCCTCACTGGGCTCTTTGTTTTTCTGGTGTTGAGTTTGGTAAGTTCTTTATAGATTATGGATACTAACCCTTTATCTGATATGTCATTTGCAAATATCTTCTACCATTTCATCGGTTTCCTTTTAGTTTTGTTAATTGTCTCCTTTGCTGTGCTGAAAATTTTTATCTTGATGAGTCCCACTAGTTCTTTTTTACTTTTATTTCCCTTGCCTTTGAAGACATGTCAAGTAAGAAGTTGCTGTGGCTGAGGTCAAAGAAGTTGCTGCCTGCTTTCTCCTCTAGGGTTTTGAAGGTTTCCTGTTGCATATTTAGGCCTTTCATCCATTTTGAATTCATGTTTGTGTATGGTGTAAGACAGTGGTCCAATGTCATTTTTCTGCATGTTGCTGTCCAGTTCTTCCAGCGCCATTTGCTTAAGAGACTGTCTTTTTCCCATTGGATACTCTTTCCTGCTTTGTTTAAAATTAGTTGGCTGTGTATCTGTGAGTCCATTTCTGGGTTACCTATTCTATTCCACTGGAGTATGTGTCTGTTTTATGCCAATACCATACTGTCTTGATGATTACAGCTCTGTAACAAAGACTAAGTCCGGGATTGTGATGCCTCCTGCTGTGGTTTTCTTTTTCAATATTACTTTGGCTATTTGGTGTCTTTTATGGTTCCATACAAATTTTAGGATTGTTCTAGCTCTGTGAACAATGCTGGTGCTACTTTGATGGGGATTGTATTGACTGTGTAGTTTGGTTTGGGCATTATCGGCATGTTATAGTAGTTGTTTTTCCAATTCATGAGCATTCAATGTTTTTTTTTTTTCCATTTCTGTGTTCTCTTCAGTTTCTTTCACAAGCTTTCACTAATTTTAGCATACATATCTTTTACCTCGTTAGTTAGGTTTGTGCCTAGGTATTTTGTGGGGTTTGGTGCAATTGTAAATGGGATTGATTCCTTGATATGTCTTTCTGTTGCTTCATTATTGGAATATAGCAATGGAACCAGTTTCTGCATATTGTTTTTACATCCTGTGACTCTATGAATTCATGGATCAGTTCTAGCAAATTTTTCGTGGAGCTTTCAAATTTTTCACCTAGAGTATCATGTCATCTGCGAAAAGTAAAAGTTTGATTCCTTCTTTGTCAATTTGTATTCCTTTTATTTCATTTTGTTGTCTGATGGCTGAGGCTCGGACTTCCAACATTATGTTAAACAACAGTGGTGAGAGTGGACATCCCTGTCGTGTTCCTGATCTCAGGGAGAAAGCTCTCAGTTTTTCCCCATTGGCGATGATATGAACTGTGGGCCTTTCATATATGGCTTTATGATACTAAGGTACGTTCCTTCTATCTCGACTTTCTTGAGGCTTTTTCTTTAGAAAAGATATTCTATTTTGTCAGATGCCTTTTCTGCATCTATTGACAGGATCACCTGGTTCTTATCCTTTCTTCTATTAATGTGAAGTATCACGTTGCTTGATTCATGAATATTGACCCAGCCCTGCAGCCCAGGAATAAATCCCACTTGATCATGGTGAATAATTCTTTTAATGTACTGTTGAATTCAATTGCTTAGTATCTTCTTGAGAATTTTTGCATCCATGTTCATCAGGGAGATTGGCCTGTAATTCTCCTTTTTATGGGGTGTCTGTCTACTTTGGGAATCAAGGTCATGCTGGCTTCATAGAATGAGTCTGGGAGCTTTCCTTCCATTTCTATTTTTTGGAACATCTTGAGAAGGATAGGTATGAACTCTGCTTTAAATGTCTGGTAGAATTCCCCAGGAAAGCCATCTGGCCCAGGACTCTTATTTGTTGGGAGATTTTCGATAACCGATTCAATTTCTTCATGGATTATGGGTCTGGTCAAATTTTTTCATTTCTCCCTGTTTGAATTTTGTTATGTGTAATGTCTAGAAATTTGTCAATTTCTCTCAGATTGTCCTGTTTGTTGGCCTAAAATTTTTCATATTATTCTGTAATAATGGTTTGTATTCTGTGGGGTTGATTGTGATCTCTCCTTTTTCATCATGATTTTATCAATTTGGGTCCTCTCTCTTTTCTTTTTGAGATGTTTGGCTAAAGGTTTCTCAACTTTGTTTAGTCTTTCAAAAAAAAAAAAAACAACAACAGACCAGCTTTTAGATTCATTGATCTCTTCTGCCATTTTTTAAAATTCTAGATTGTTTATTTCAGCTCTAATCATTATAATTTCTTTTTTCCTGCTGGTTTTGGACTTTCTTTACTAATGTTTTTCCAGCTCCTTTCAGTGTGATATTCGGTTCTGTATTTGGGACCTTTCTTGCTTCTTGAAATAAGCCTGGATTGCAATGTATTTCTGCTTAGGACTGCCTTTGCTGCACCCCAAAGGATTTGGACTGTTGTGCTTTCATTTTCATTTGCTTCCATATATGTTTAAATTTCTTCTTTAATTTCCTGGCTGACCCATTCATTCTTTTGTAAGATGTTCTTTAAACTCCATGTATTTGGGGGGAGGGAGGAGTTCCAAATCTTCTCTTGTGCTTAATTTCGTGTTTCATACCATTGTGATCTGAAAATATGCATGGTAAGGTCTCAATCCTTTTATATTTGTTGAGAACTGTTTTGTGAGCCAGTATGTGATCTATTTTGGAGAATGTTCCATGTGCACTTGAGAAGAATGTGTATTCTGATGTTTTTGGATGGAAAGTTCTGAATATTTCTGTTGAGTTTATCTGGTCCAAAGTGTCATTCAGCGTCGTTGTTTCCTTACTGATTTTCGGCCTTGATATCTGTCCATTGTTGTAAGTGGAGTATTAAAGTCCCCTATAATCATAGTATTATTTTCCATATATTTATTTATGTTTGTGATTAATTGACTCATATATTTGGGTATTTACATCTTTGGGGGGCATAAATTGTTACCATCGTTAGTTCTTATTGATGGATAGACCCCTTAATTATGATATAATTGCCTCCTTCATCTCTTGTTACAGACCTTGTTTTAAAGTCTAGTTTGTCTGATGGCTACCCTGGCTTTCTTTTGGCATCCAGTAGCATGATAGATGGTTCTCCATCCCCTCACTTCCAGTCTGCAGGTGTCCTCAGAACTGAAAGGAATCTCTTATAGGTAGCATACAGACGCATGCTGTTTTTCCATCCATTCTGATGCCCTGTGTCTTTTGATTGGGGCATTTAGTCCATTTTCATTCATAGTGATTATTGAAAGATATGGATTTAGTGTCATCATGTTATCTGGAGGTTTCATGCTTGTGGTGATGTCTCTGGTCCCTGTAGTCTTTGCCACATTCCGCTCAGAGTCCCCCTTAGGATCTCTTGCAGGGCTGGGATAGTGGTAATGAATTCCTTCAGTTTGTGTGTGGGAAAACCTTTATCTCTCCTTCTATTCTGAATGGCAGGCTTGCTGGGTAAAGGATTCTTGGCTGCATATTTTTCCTGTTCAGCATAGTGAAAATTTCCTGCCACTCCTTTCTAGAATGGCCTGCGAAGTTTCAGTAGATAGGACTGCTACTACCCTTATGTGTCTACCCTCGAAGGTTAAGACGTGTTTGTCCCTGGCTGATTTCAGAATTCTCCCTTTATTTTGTATTTTGCCAGCTCCACAATGCTATGTTGTGGTGCAGACTTGTTTTTGTTGCTTTTGAAAGGAGTTCTCTGTGCCTCCTGCCCTTGCATGTCCGTTTCCTTCCCCAGATGAAGTTCTCAGCTATAATTTCTCAAATAAAACTTCTGACCTTTTCTCTCTCTCTCTTCTTCTGGAACTCCTATGATACAGATATCATTGCTTTTCATTGAATCACTTAGGTCTCTAAATCTCCCCTTATGATCTAGCAATTCCTTTTCCTGCTTTTTTTCAGCTTCATTATATTCCATAATTTTATCTTCCATTCTATCTATATCTATATCTAACTATGTGTATCTAGATATCTATCTATATAGATAGAATATCTATCTTTATTCTCTCCTCTGCTTCTTCCATTTTTGCTGTCACTGCGTCTAGTTTATTTTGCATCTCATTTAAAGCATTTCTTAATTCATTGTGACTATTTCCTGGGTCTTGGATCTCTAAAGCAAGAGCTTCTCTGCTGTCTTATTGATTTTTTGAAGCCCAGCTATTAGTGTTATGACTTGGATTCTAAATTCTTGTTCAGATACACTGTTTATATCTCTTTTGAGAAATTCTCTAGCTGCCATTTCTTCCTTGAATTTCTTTTTAGGATAATTCTTCTATTTCATCATTTTGGCTACTTCTGGGTTTTATGTGGTTAGTAGGTTGTTATGTGTCCTGCCCCTGCAAGGACTATTATATCAAAAGGGGTCATACACTCTCCAGGATCTGGTACTTGAAGAAGCGTTGTTGGTGTGCGTTGCATGCACTCTGTTCTTACATTTTTGGCTGCTTTATCTCACTGTTCATAGTGGTGGATTGTTTGGAACTTCCACTAGGTGTGCTCAGATTTGTTCACTGAAGTCACCCTGGAAAAAGGAAAAAGAGGGGGAGGGGAAATTTCATTCTGTATAAAGGGAGAAATGAAAGGGGCAGGAAACAATACCCGGCAGACAATCAAAGAAACTATATGGGTTAGTCAAGAGAGAGAGGAAGAAGGGGGGAAATAAAGAAGGAGACGCACTGGGAAGATGGCAGCTTAGGAGGACACTGGGCTCACTGCGCATCCTGCAAATCACTTAGATTCCACCCACACCTGCCTGAATAGCATGGAAAATCGCCAGAAGACTAGCAGAACAGATTCTCCAGAGCCAAGCGTAGACAAGAGGTCCATGGGAGAGGATAGAAAGGGTGGAGTAGTGGTGCACGGTACAAGGACTGGCGGGAGGGAGCCGGGGCAGAGGGGCGGCCCGCTGGCAAAGCAGACCCCCCGGGTCTGGCTGGCAAAAGCGGAGGGGCCCGACAGAGTGTGTTCAGACGTCAAGCGGGACTTAACCCCTGGAAGGTTATGAGTTAAGAGATCTGCTCAGAGAAAAGGAGGGCTGGAGGACATCACGAGGGAGAGTTGTTGAGCCCCAGATGACAGAGCTCAGCTTGGCGGGGAATAAAGGCATTTGCCAGCACCATCTCCCTCGCCCATCCCCCAGCCAAAATTCCAAAGGGAACCAGTTCCTGCCAGGGAACTTGCTTGCACAGCGCAAACACCCAACACTGTGCTTCTTCAGATCCATCCCTCCAGAGTCTGATTCCCTCCCGGTGCTGCAGGGCCCCTCCCGTAGCAGATCACCGGAGGAGAAGCAAGCTAAATCTGCCCCTCCCACCCGCGTGCACCTTGCCAGTCCACCCCAGCTAATACACCAGATCCCCAGCACCACAAGCCTGGCAGGGTGCAAGTAGCCCAGACAGGCCACCCCACCCCACAGTGAATCCTGCCCCTAGGAGAGGGAAAGAGAAGGCACACACCAGTTTGTGGCCCCATTGGTGGGCTGGGGGCAGACTTCAGGTCTGACTGTGGCCCCACCCACCAATGCAAGTTATTCAAGACAGCACAGGAGAGGTACCTTGCAGTTCTGCACCACTCCAGGGACTATCCAAAATGAGGAAATGGAAGAATTCCCCTCCAAAAAACCTCCAGGAAATAATGACATCTAATGAACTGATCAGAAACGATTTAAACAATATAATAGAAAGTGAATTTAGAATAATATTCATAAAATTAATCTCTGGGCTTGAAAACAGTATAAAGGACAGCAGAGAATCTATTGCTACAGAGATCAAGGGACTAAGGAATAGTCAGGAGGAGCTGAAAAACGCATTAAATGAGATGCAAAATAAAATGGAGATGACCAAAGCTCCGATTGAAGAGGCAGAAGAAAGAATAGGTGTACTAGAAGATAAAATTATGGAAAAAGAAGAAGCTGAGAAAAAGAGAGATAAAAAAATTAAGGAGTATGAGGGGAAAATTAAAGAACTAAGTGATGGACTAAAGAGAAATAATCTACGCATAATTGGCATTCCAGAGGAGGAACAGAGAGGGAAAGGTGCTGAAGGTGTACTTGAAGAAATAATAGCTGAGAACTTCCCTGATCGGGGGAAGGAATATTGAAATCCAAGAGGCTCAAGGAACTCCCTTCAGAGGTAACTTGAATCGATCTTCTGCATGACATATCATAATGAAACTGGCAAAATATAGGGATAAAGAGATAATTCTGAAAGCAACTAGGGATAAACATGCTCTAACATATAAAGGGAGACCTATAAGACTCGTGACGGATCTCTCTACTGAAACGTGGCAGGCCAGAAATGATTGGCAGGATATATTTCATGTGATGAACAGAAAAAATATGCAGCTGAGAATCCTTTATCCAGCAAGTCTGTCATTTAGAATAGAAGGAGAGATAAAGGTCTTCCCAAACAAACAAAAACTGAAGGAATTTGTCACCACTAAACCAGCCCTACAAGAGATCCTAAGGGGGATCCTGTGAGACAAAGTACCAGAGACATTGCTACAAGCATGAAACCTACAGACATCACAATGACTCTAAACCCATATCTTTCTATAATAACACTGAACATAAATGGACTAAATGCACCAACCAAAAGACATAGAGTATCAGAATGGATACAAAAACAACACTCATCTATTTTCTGTCTACAAGAGACTCATTTTAGACCTGAGGACACCTTCAGATTGAAAGTGAGGGGATGGAGAACTATTTATCACGCTAGTGTAAGTCAAAAGAAAGCTGGAGTAGCCATACTTATATCAGACAAACAAGACTTAAAAGCTATAACAAGAGATGAAGAAGGGCATTATATAATAATCACAGGGGCTATCCATCAAGAAGAACTAACAATTATAAACATCTATGAGCCTAATATGGGAGCCAAATATATAAAACAATTATTCACAAACATAAGCAACCTTATTGACAGGAATGTGGTAATTGCAGGGGACTTTAATACCCCACTTACAACAATGGATAGATCATCTAGACACACGGTCAATAAAGAAACAAGGGCCCTAAATGATACATTGGATCAGATGGACTTGACAGATATATTTAGAACTCTGCATCCCCAAGCAACAGAATATACTTTCTTCTTGAGTGGACATGGAACATTCTCCAAGATAGATCACATACTGGGTCACAAAACAGCCCTTCATAAGTATACAAGAATTGAGATCACACCATGCATACTTTTGGACCACAATGCTATGAAGCTTGAAATCAACCACAGGAAAAAGTCTGGAAAACCTCCAAAAGCATGGAGGTTAAAGAACACCCTACTAAAGAATGAATGGGTCAACCAGGCAATTAGAGAAGAAGTTCAAAAATATATGGAAACAAACGAAAATGAAACTACAACAATCCAAACGCTTTAGGATGCAGCGAAGGCAGTCCTGAGAGGAAAATACATTGCAATCCAGGCCTATCTCAAGAAACAAGAAAAATCCCAAATACAAAATCTAACAGCACACCGAAAGGAACTACAAGCAGAGCAGCAAAGACACCCCATACCCAGCAGAAGAAGAGAAATAATAAAGATCAGAGCACAAATAAACAATATAGAATCTAATAAAACTGTAGAGCAGATCAATGAAACCAAGAGTTGGTTTTTTGAAAATATAAACAAAATTGATAAACCTCTAGCCAGGCTTCTCAAAAAGAAATGGGAGATGACCCAAGAAGATAAAATCATGAATAAAAATGGAATTATTACAACCAATCCCTCAGAGATACAAGCAATTATCAGGGAATACTATGAAAAACTATATGCCAACAAACTGGATAACCTGGAAGAAATGGACAAATTCCTAAACACCCACACACTTCCAAAACTCAAACTGGAGGAAATAGAAAGCTTGAACAGACCCATAACCAGCGAAGATATTGAATCAGTCATCAAAAATCTCCCAACAAATAAGAGTCCAGGACCAGATGGCTTCCCTGGGGAATTCAGACATTGAAAGCAGAGATAATACCTATCCTTCTCAAGCTATTCCAAGAAATAGAAAGGGAAGGAAAACTTCCAGAGTCATTCTATGAAGCCAGTTTTACTTTGATTCCTAAACCAGACAGAGACCCAGTAAAAAAAGAGAACTACAGGCCAATATCCCTGATGAATATGGATGCAAACATTCTCAATAAGATACTAGCAAATTGAATTCAACAGCATATAAAAAGATTATTCACCATGATCAAGTGGGATTCATTCCTGGGATGCAGGGCTGGTTCAACATTCGCAAATCAATCAACGTGATACATCTCATTAATAAAAGAAAAGATAAGAACCATATGATCCTGTCAATCGATGCAGAAAAGGCATTTGAAAAATTCAGCAACGTTTCTTAATAAAAACCCTCGAGAAAGTCGGGATAGAAGGAACATACTTAAAGATCATAAAAGCCATTTATGAAAAGCCCACAGCTAATATCATCCTCAATGGTGAATAACTGAGAGCTTCCCCCCTGAGATCAGGAACACAACAGGTGTGTCCACTCTCACTGTTGCTTAACAAAGTGTTGGAAGTACTAGTGTCAGCAATCAGACAACAAAAAGAAATCAAAGGCATCAAAATTGGCAAAGATGAAGTCAAGCTTTCACTTTTTGCAGATGACATGATATTATACATGGAAAATCCAATAGACTCCACCAAAAGTCTGCTAGAACTGATACAAGAATTCAGCAAAGTTGCAGGATACAAAATCAATGTACAGAAATCAGTTGCATTCTTATACACTAATAATGAAGGAACAGAAAGACAAATAAAGAAACTGATCCCATTCACAATTGCACCAAGAAGCATAAAATACCTAGGAATAAACCTAACCAAAGATGTACAAGATCTGTATGCTGAAAACTATAGAAAGCTTATGAGGGATATTGAAGAAGATATAAAGAAATGGAAAGACATTCCCTGCTCATGGATTGGAAGAATAAATATTGTCAAAATGTCAATACTACCCAAAGCTATCTACACATTCAATGCAATCCCAATCAAAATTGCACCAGCATTCTTCTCGAAACTAGAACAAGCAATCCTAAAATTCATATGGAACCACAAAAGGCCCTGAATAGCCAAAGTAATTTTGAAGAAGAAGACCAAAGCGGGAGGCATCACAATCCCAGACTTTAGCCTCGACGACAAAGCTGTCATCATCAAGACAGCATGGTATTGGCACAAAAACAGACACATAGACCAATGGAATAGAATAGAAACCCCAGAACTAGACCCAGAAAAGTATAGCCAACTAATCTTTGACAAAGCAGGAAAGAATATCCAATGGAAAAAAGACAGTGTCTTTAACAAATGGTGCTGGGAGAACTGGACAGCAACATGCAGAAGAATGAAACTAGACCACTTTCTTACAACATTCACAAAAATAAACTCAAAATGGATAAAGGACCTGAATGTGAGACAGGAAACCATCAAATCCCTAGAGGAGAAAAGACCTCTCTGACCTCAGCCGCAGCAATATCTTACTTGACACATCCCCAAAGGCAAGGGAATCAAAAGCAAAAATTAACTATTGGGACCTCATGAGGATAAAATCTTCTGCACAGCAAAGGAAACCATCAACAAAACCAAAAGGCAACCAACGGAATGGGAAAAGATAGTTGCAAATGACATATTGGACTAAGGGCTAGTATCCAAAATCTATAAAGAGCTCACCAAACTCCACACCCAAAACACAAATAACCCAGTGAAGAAATGGGCAGAAAACATGAATAGACACTTCTCTAAAGAAGACATCCGGATGGCCAACAGGCACATGAAAAGATGCTCAATGTCGCTCCTCATCAGGGAAATGCAAATCAAAACCACACTCAGATATCAGCTCACGCTAGTCAGAGTGCAAAAATGAACAAATCAGGAGACTATAGATGCTGGAGAGGATGTGGAGAAACGGGAACCCTCTTGCACTGTTGGTGGGAATGCAAATTGGTGCAGCTGCTCTGGAAAGCAGTGTGGAGGTTCCTCAGAAAATTAAAAATAGACCTACCCTATGACCCAGCAATAACACTGCTAGGAATTTACCCAAGGGATACAGGAGTACTGATGCATAGGGGCACTTGTACCCCAATGTTTATAGCAGCACTCTCAACAATAGCCAAATAATGGAAAGGGCCTAAATGTCCATCAACTGATGAATGAAGAAATTGTGGTTTATATACACAATGGAGTACTATGTGGCAAGGAGAAAGAATGAATTATGGTCCTTTGTAGCAACATGGATGGAACTGGAGAGTGTGATGCCAAGTGAAATAAGCCATACAGAGAAAGACAGATACCATATGTTTTCACTCTCATGTGGATCCTGAGAAACTTAACAGAAACCCATGGGGGAGGGGAAGAAAAAAAAAAGAGGTTAGATTGGGAGAGAGCCAAAGCATAAGAGACTCTTAAAAACTGAGAACAAACTGAGGGTTGATGGGGGGTGGGAGGGAGGGGAGGGTAGGTGATGGGTATTGAGGAGGGCATCTTTTGGGATGAGCACTGGGTGTTGTATGGAAACCAATTTGACAATAAATTTCATGTATAAAAATAAATAAATAAATAAATAAATAAATTAAATAAATAAATAAAATACTGTATAGTTTTCATGGGGAAAAAAAAAGAACGGGTAAAGCAAAAATGATCATAACTTCAAAAAAAAAATGAAGAAGGAGATGCAGAAGCGGTGTAAAACAGAATAGAGTAAAAGTGCCTGATTATACAAACAAACACACAGAATAGAGCAAGAAAGGAAAAAAAAAAAAAATATATATATATATATATACCAAAAAATCCCCAGAAACTATAAGCCTGATTCCACAGGGAAGGTAAAAAATGAGGAGGGTAGAAAGAAAAGGAATGGAGAAGAGAAGGAAAGAAAAGAGAAGAGAGAGAAAAAAAAAGACTAACACACAAGACCACAGGACAGTTTTCTGTTGGCACTTGGGAACAGGCGCTGTGCTGGTCTGGAGGAGGGGCTGTCTGGCTCAGTCAATGTCAATCTCATTCTGGTAGATAAGCAGATACCAGGTTGGGAGGGGCGGGTTTGGTGTACAAGGTCGGCCTCCACTAGGGGCTGCTGTCCTGTTCCCTGAAGCCCCACCGTGTGGTGATGGGGAGGAAAATGGTGACACTTCAGTGTCTCCTCTCCAGACTGGGTGTTCCGAACCGTGCTGTGCAGGTGGCCCTCACAAAGTAGTGGGGGCAGCTGGCCAGTGTGCCCCACATCTCCCATGGCTCCCCAGGGTGCTGCTGGGATCCAAACCCTGAGGTCCTAAAGGATCCTGTTCTGGGTGGACCATTCTAGGGTAGAGCCACCCCCCACATGACAAAGTGCCTCTGGCTGGTGGGTACCTGCAGGGTCTTCTGTCCTTGGGGGGCAATATACCCTCTTTGCCTAGTATACATGGCTACTGAGCCCCTGAGACTGCTACCCCCAGGGGGCCAGCTCCCCTCCCCCCAGGTGTGCCACAAAGGCACACACACATGGCAGGCTTTGGTCCTGAGAAAGTTGAACACCCCTGAAAACTCTGATCTTCACTCCTAAGTCTGTTTGCAAAGTAGAAACTGGCTTTCTCTTTATTTCTCATTCCCCTCAGTGGTCTGGAGAGGTTTTTCTCTTGTCCAAGTACAATCCAAAACTTCCACAGCCTCCCTTTCCCTTCATCTCTCCATAGAACGTGTTCCCTCCCCTCCATGTCTACACCTCCCGTTTTGTCTCCCCCAGTTCTCAAACATAGCACCTCTGTCCCACCAAGCTCAGAGATTTTTCTGTCATTCAGCAGACTGTATTTCTGGGTATTCCAAGTATTCTGACCTCAATACAGCTGTGTTTGAGGGACAAGGGAAATCCTGGTCTCCCTACCTCTCTGCTCTCTTAACTCTTCTTCCAACATGTATTAGATTCGGCATACAACATAATGATTCAATATTTGTATAAATTCTGGAATGATCACCACAATAAATCTGGTTAACATGTGTTGCTGAACAGTTACCTTTTATTTTTTTGTGAGGAGAACTTTTTACATCGATTCTCTTAGCAATTGTCAAGTACACAATTTAGTACATCACGAATTCTGCCTTTAAATCTGGATCAGCTCATGGAGCTTGATGGCAGCATGAGACAGGACAGCACATGAGAAGTGACTCTAGGAGAATTATCAGGGAATCCACAGCATGATCAAGGATGCCAGAGGTGGTGACTGAGAGGTCAGTTGGTCCCTTTCTAGGAGTGGAGAATCAAGAGAAAAAACTCCTGTGTGGGTTGAATTGTGCCCACCACCCCCCCCCACCAAGATATGTCCATAATCTAACACTTGGTGCATATGAAGGTGACTTTATTTGAAAATAGAGTCTTTGCAGATGTGATCAAATTCAGATGGGGCCATACATGAATAAGGTGGCTTTCATCCAGAATGGCCTGTTTCCTGAGAATAAGAAGGGAAAACAGAGACAGAGACACAGGCACAGGGAGAAGACTAGGTGATGATAGAGGCTGAGCTGGAGCAATGATCAATCTACAACCAAGGATGCCAAGGATTTCTGGCAACATCTGAAACTCTAAGAAAGACATAGAACACATCATCCTTTAGAAGCTTCAAGGAGAGGGTGTCCCAGATGACACGTGATTTTGGACTGGCCTCCAGAGCCATGAGAGAATAAGTGTCTTGTTTTAAGTCCCCAGTACTGTACTTTTTATGGAAGCCCCAAGGAATGTGTACAGCTACTATGGGTGGGGAGACATTTACTGAAATCATCCAAGTAGATTTGCCAGATTGGGCCCTGGGAAGTATGAGATTGTCCTTGGAGAGAGGGCTAGGATCTTGATACACTGGCACAATGATCTCTGGTGGTTCAGTTGAAGTGTGATTATTTTAAAAGGGGAAATGGGTAAAGACAGAATTAAAGGTAAAGGACTTCAGGCTGTAGAAGAATCAGAAAGCAATGGTCACTGATATGTGAGACTATTAGGCTGAATAGTTTCATAAAAGCTGCATGAAGGCCATTTTAGCAAAGAGTGGCTGATAGCAAGGTTCGATGGATGGTGACGGGGAAAGTGGACTGAGAATAGATGTGACTTTATCCAGAACTGCTAGTAGTTATTTGCATTTACTCAGCACTTTACAGTTTTTCATGCCTTTTCATATACTCTTGTTTATGTCCCATAGCACCGAGAGATATTATCCTTACATTATAGCCGAGCACACTCTGGAACTGAGAGGTTAAGTTCTTAGTTGAAATGACAGAATTTAAAATGATGGGGCCACGATGTGAACCTACACATACAGACTTCCAAATATGCTCTTTCCAGGGCACTATGGAGTATTTTTGAAAATTGCTTTTAATAAGCCCACCCCTCCTACCAGGTGAAGACTACAGGTTACCAAAAGGCCGTGATCAACTGTTCTTAATGATTTAGCTCACTGAACTAAGATTTCCTAACAGTGATCACAAGCATTATGTTTATAATTTTCCATTTAAAGTTATTAATTTTGTTCAGAGTTTAATTACACAATAATTGTAGCATTGGTCCCCAAATGGCCAACATTAAAATAAATTTAATACACAAAGATAGAAATTGGTTCATACTGTTTTAATTTTTCTTGTATATTTGTAGCCTGAACAGCGATTTGTTCATTGGTTAAATATTCTAAGACATAGTGAACCAAATGCTGGAATCTTCCTAATGCACGTGATTTGTGCGCGTGGATGTGACTGTGTGTTTTGGGTGTGGAGGGGATGTGCTGGATGACAGCAACGTAGCAAGTGACCTATGGCTTCTTTCTACATGTCTGGGCCTCTAGTGCTCACAGTTCCTTCCTCGTCAGTGTCATAGACCCAGTTGGTTTAGGTTCCAGGAGATTCCCACGAAGATGCACTGGTTTGGGAGGACCCGCCCCCAGAAGCCCACGGGAGCAATGGAGTGTCCAGCGCCAGCCTGGGAGCACTGCTTCCCCAGGGCCTCCAGAGTCTCTCCTTCTGCAAGAGAGGGCACGGGGTTGTGTGTGTTGCAAACAGGGAGCCACCAGGTGTCGTTACCGCTGACTCTGGGTGGACATGTGGGTGCACACATGTTGTGTCCCCCTGTTGTGTGAGACGTCCTTGGGGGTGATGGTCCCTTCAGAAACAACTCCTTCTCAGTGTGGAACCATGACACTAGATGCCTGCTTTGCATTCTGGCCCTGTGTTACCGCGCCTGTGATTACTTCAACCCTTTCTGAGCTTCTCGAACTTGGAAACTGTCTTGCCCATCAATGTCTTGTTTTCGCTGCCATTTTCCTTCTATTTTCACTTTTAGTGAGCTTTCTGTTCTCTGTTTAATGCGAATCTCTGTGTGTTTCCTGTCTCTTTCAGCTTCTGATATTTGTCTGTCTGTATTTGTCTTCTGTCTCTTTCCCTCTTTTTGAGACTTTCCCTCTTCACTGTCCCCACTTAAGCTCTTTACCCATTTATCCAGTGGTGACCACGGCAATCAAACGCAGGGCAGCAGTGCAGGACGGTCGTGTCTCCCTTAGGAAGGCCGGACTGTTCCCGCTACTTCCCTCAGATGGAGGATAATGGTGAGGAAGAGGGTCAGGTGGCCGGGACAATTTAGAGACCAGAAATGGCTGGTTTGAGAATGTACTGAGCTGGCGAAAATTTGCCAGCATAATGAAAAGCATAATGATGAAAAGCATAATAGCAGGTGTTGACACCCGGAGGGTATTGTCTTTGCCAGTTTTCCCCTTAACTCTCAGGTTGGGGTCTAGCTGGTATGGGAATAACGTAGAAAATTCAAATGTAAGAATGGCTTTGTAGAATTTTTGTTTGTGTGTTTATTTTTGAGAGAGCAAGAGAGAGACAGAGCATGAGCAGGGAGAGGCAGAGAGAGAGAGGGAGACACAGAATCTGAAGCAGGCTCCAGGCTCTGAGCTGTCAGCACAGAGCCTGACAAGGGGCTCGAACTCAGGAGCCAGGAGATCATGACCTGAGGCAAAGCCGGATGCTTAACCAACTGAGCCCCCCCAGGTGCCCCCAAATGTAAGAATGTTTTTAGCAGGAGGTAGTTTATCTCTTTAGGCAGAACATGACAAAGGAAACTGGAAGTTACAGATCTTTGAGAAACAGCCACAAATACCCATCAACTTCCTTCCATTTTTCTTAGTAATTATTTATAACTCTCCTGATAACTCAAAATCAATTTGATCTTAAAAGCAAGACTAGCTGATTTAAATAAACCACATACATTTTATTAAAAAGACATAAATTTTTAAATTCTTTGAGAACATCATTAAAACCTATGGATATAAACAGAACAGTGGTTTAGAGGATTTGAGTTTTTTCCCCATGAAAACATTAGAAGTTTTGTAGAATTTGGTGGCCATCCTTTATATTCACGCTAAAGATTAAAATGTGCCTAATTATTAGCTGTGTGAATCCATATAAGTTGGCTATGAATGAAATTAAATAAAAAATTTATTCACATATTTACATTTAAAATCAAGTAACTGAATGGATTCTTCCTTACATATTTATATGTAAATATTTTGGGCAATTGTTAGGAAAACATCTTAAGTGTTCTGAAACATGTAGGTCATTCACAGATTGGAGCTAAGGTAGCTGGGGAGGTCTAGAGAGCTACTTGACCTGTATGAGATATGTGAACTTATAGAAGAGTCAGATTGGTCTCCTGTGGCATTGTCCTCCATAGTCATTGTCCCTGAGGATTGCCATGTCTGGGCAGCTCAGTGACATGGGCTCATTAAGAGTGTGGGGCATCCGTTCCCCAGAGACGTCAGCAGGGGAAGGGACTTGATTCTGTGTGCCAGCCCAGCCACAGCTCAGTCACTGCACCCTCTCGCCTGCTCGTAAGGGTCTCATAGTCACACAGGCAGGTCATTGTATTCGGGAAACCATACTGAGAGTTTGGGACTGCCTTCATCTTCTATCTCCAAGAGCCAGAGTGCAGATCTCTGGTACCACATGAGGATCTGTGAAGTCATCCTGAGAAAGTGTCCTTTTGCTTAAGAAAAATGCATGGATGACCCAGTGGTGGTAGAGTCAACCTTTGCATTTCCTGCAGGCACTGATTCTACATGTCTGTGTTCCTATTCCTAGAACTGAATTTAGACAGTAACTTGGAATGAGGTAGGGAAATAGCTTAGACCAACAGAGAAGGTGAGAGAAGGTGAGTAAAATGGAACGAAGTCTCTGTGTTGCTCTAGGAATTGGCAAATTAGGTTATTTTCAGATGCAAATGTTCTTGAAACAAAAATTCTAAATGGTTTGCATGTATGGTCAGTTGTCTAAAGGAACCGACTATGAAAGTTGTCAAATAATATAACTAAATTTAATTGTTCATTAGAAATGCCACCAAGTCATTCCTAGACTTTTCATTCTATTTCAGTACATTCATTATACCTCTGGATGCATGTGTAGAAAATTGTTAAATATTCATGTTTAGTGATAATAAAATGTGCCCTTTCTGCATAAGTGTAAAAGTATTAGATTACATGCTCCCATGCTTTCTCTTTGTTTCCTTACTGTCTGTGAAATGGGACAATATTTGTTCTCTATGTAAAAACTCATTATCAGTATTTATATTTTCTCCCTTATGGGTTACCAAAATATCTAAAATATGCATGGAGATTTTAAAAGGTATGTTGAAAATTACAACAGGGAAGTTCCATATTATGAATATTATCTCATTGCATCTTTATGTTGACTTTATTGTTAACAAGGTATGATGACCACTCATGGGAATACAAATACCAATATGAAAGAGACAAAGTTATGAAGAGAGTTGAATGTTCATTCATTTATCATTGCCACTCGAGACCACATTGTCAAATGACAACTTGTGTGCATGTGTATGTGTGTATGTGTGTGTGTGTGTGTGTGTGTGTTCCTGTGTGTGTGTGAATGCACTGAGGTGATGTGTAAAGTACACCATGTTCCGACCTTCTATCCTTGCACACGATCATGAGTGGACTCTTGTATGAACACTGTTGGTGACCTGCCCAGATGCTCTTTACCTACAGGGGCTCTAATCCAAACCCTACGTGGTATGAGTTGGGGCTCCAGAGTTCACGGCCATTCCTTTCATGAGAGAATTTCCCTTAGCTGAAAGGGAGGCACATTGCCAGGTGGTCTGGGGAAACTGGTGGGGGCAGCTCACAGCCAGTGACAGACTATGGGATGGATAGAAGGTGCCAATGCCAAGGCAGGACTGCAATTCATGCTCCAGAGCTGTGCTGTCCAATACTTTAGTAAGTAGCCACGTTACCTGCTTACATTTAAATTCATTAAATTAAATAAAATATAAAATTCAATTTCTTACCTAGGACATTTAAATGCTCAACTATGACAGGTGGAGAGTGGGCATAGTATTGGACAGTGAAGACAGAGTATTTCTACCATCACAGATGGATGGTTCTACTGGAGAGTTCTGTCCAGCTTCCATGGGATCAGGCTCCTGCTCTGTTCACTGGAGACCACATCCTTGCTAGCAACATTCCCTGCTGTTTTCCTTCCCTCACCCCATTTCCCCAAGAGCATTCCGTGAATAAACAACACGCAGTGGAAATCCTACTTCGTCTTCTTCCATAGAACCTGTCCTACAGCCCTGTCCGTGTTCATCACATCTGTCATTTCCTATGTAGTGATGGCTGCATTCCCCTCATTTTCTCATCCCCCATCATCATTGGGGGCCTGTTCTCATATGTCTGAGGTCAGCTCAGACCCATGAGACAGAAGCATCAAGCAACCAACAGCAATTCAGTCATAGCACTGAGGCTGCAGAAATCTTGCCCGCACTTTTTCAGGATTCATTCAGGAACCGGATAGGGCAGCGTGTGTATGTCAAATATATCAGCGAATGTTATATATTTGAAATGTCTTAAATAGAAACATTATCTTGAGATCTTTTCCTTTAAGACGTGTAGTGTGCATACACTAGTATCTAGTTTTGTGGACATAAGTATTCTCGCGCTAAAACTTAGAATTGTATCAGCATTGAGCTACTATGGTAATTGGAAATTACTACTCTATCACCTTACGTGTGTCAGTACTCTGAATTTAACCTCTCACATTTGATGCATTTCTCTTAGTTATTACTGTAACATTGTGTTCTTCTGAGATGTCATTTGAATATATACTTTTTTGATGTGAGTTATTACATAGATTGGCAGTGTCTTTATTTTGTAGCTTCTGTTAATTTTTATTTTCACTAATAACATTTCTTTCTCTCCGTGTATAATCTCTGGGGTTTTTTCAAGTATTTGTCTTTCATATGCAAATTAATAATATAGGTGTAATCTATCACTGGGCTTTCCTGTACCGTGTCATATCATGTTAGTTGCTAGGGACACATACTTTGCTCCTGTGCCCAGGAAGGACGTGTTCAATATTTCCATCCAGTTTTACTTATATAGTTTGTCTCCAATGAATCAGTCCGTCTTACTGCATTCAGTTATTTCATGCTACCAAACTTAGATGATGGTTTTTTGTCTAATTACACCATCCTTCAATTTTTTAAAAATATTTGTTTGTTTTTGAGGGAAAGACTGAGTGCGTGCAGGGGAGGGGCAGAGAGAGAAGGAGACACAGAATCTGAAGCAGGTTCCAGGCTCCAAGCTGTCAGCATGAAGCCCAACATGGGGTTTGAACCCACGAACCGCAAGATCATGACCTGAGCTGACGTGGGCGCTTAACCGACTGAGCCACCCGGGTGCCCCCAATTACAACATTTTTTAAATGTGGTGAGAAGGAAATGAAATGCAATTTCCCATTAACCTCAGTGGACACACGTCCTTTCTCTTGGAAGACTGCTCTGTGTGGTGTACAAGCAAGGGGACAAGGAAGGAACAGAGTGACCTAGTTTGACAGAACACATACTCTTGAGAATCGATGGGAGAATGCATTTTGCAACCTGATCTTTCCCATGTGTGGTGTTACTAAAGGATAATAATTTTCCTGAATTGTAATGAGAAAAACAATAGAAGAAAATGGTAGACTATGGTATGAATGCTGTAGTTCCCTCCCCCAGATGCTCTCCAGCATGACACTGGGAGCAATTGTACCACACAGGGATGATGACATTCTTGTGTCTGCTTCAGTGTGCATCTCTTTTGTCTGATATTTTATTTTTCAACTGAAAATCATAATCATTTTTGTACCTGTCAGATAGATAGCCATTATGTATTCTTTCGCACGCGCGCACACACACACACATATGCGCACACACATGATCCTGGAAAGCAGCAAATCATATTCACAAGTTCATCTCACCAGGATTTCACCTTTTCTCAACTGTCTTCTTTGTCCTGATTGACATAATATCGTTAACATATATCATGATTTTATTCTCAAGGTGCAGTAGTATATTGGTGTTTTCTTGGGATAAGTTTACATTTTATTTTGGTATTTCCTCACTTTGGTAGTGCTTCCTTAAGCAGGCACATTAAAAACTTTGTGGGCAATTTATTTCAGGTAAATGTATCGATAGGTGTGCGTGTGTGCATGAGACTCAAGCATGGTTTGTTTTTATTTGTTCTTCTGAGCAGGTGTTAGTCAGAGGACACGTCCTGTTGTTGCACACTTAGCCTGTCACAAATAACTGTATAATGATTTCTATTAAGAAAATTTTTCTGCACAGATTTTTTGTGTGGAGACCACTGATCATATGTTTATACGAAATCAAAGGAGATATAAAATAGTGTGAAATACCGTATCGTCTCTTCAAATATTATGAGTATTTTATGCCCGTTTTGTACCTGTTTCTTTCACACTTCAATGGGTCGCCCCCCAAACCTGATTCAGATTTTAAAACTCTTAGAAGAATTAAAAATGCATGGTATGCCCAAGCATTTGAATATGATACAACTGAAGGACTCACTTTCTGGTGCCTCTTTGGTCAGTGTATAACTATTCCTCTTCTTCAGTAGTAAGCATGGGTAGAAAATGGTCATCACCCAGCCTCGAACCTGGCAATGCGTTTGGTCCAGTGTCACTAATTCTGCAAGGTAGCTCGCAGAAAGCTGATAATTGACATAATGTGGATAGATGTCTGAGACCTTGTATAATACCAAAATATTGGTTTCCTTATGCCTTTCCTTATACTACTTAAAGTTTTGCATTATACTTCTTTGACCCATGATTACTTTGAGAATGTATCTGTCTTTATCTCTGTGTGTTTATCTCTGTATTTATTTTATCATAGGGAGTGATGTAAAACATTACAGATTATACATAATTACATGGTTGGATAACTTTTAAAATGTTTATTCTGATTAGGATGTCGATAAGGAATAATCCTACCACTTTCAGGAATTTTATGAACTCTAATTGGTAACGTGTGAGATGGAAGTGTGCACAAGGAAGAGGAAAGTGTTGGTCAATAGATTTTAGAGTTCATATTCTAGCTGGTTCTGCACGGCCAATGAATTTTCAGAGTTCCTGTTAAATTGGTGTGATAATTTGAAGCATTTTTCAACCAAAAGTTAAGAATTGTAATTGAATGGTGGTTTTTCAGGTTCTCTCTGATTGTTTAATTTTTTTCCTACCATACCAAAAACAAAAACAAAAAAACAAAAACATGTGTCTTTCCCAAATATAATACAGTAGTTAGAGATGCAATACTGCCAAAATGTTTATGGAGAAATAGTGGTGAGATTTTGTATGTAATTGAATTCTCCGTATAAGTACAGTCTAGGTCAAGAGTTCCTATATCAGAATGCTTTTTCCACAGTAAGTTGTCATATATATATATATATATATATATATATATATATATATATATATATATGTGTGTGTGTGTGTGTGTGTGTGTGTTTTAATGTTTATTTATTTTTATTTATTTATTTATTTTTTTTAACATTTATTTATTTTGAGACAGAGAGAGATAGAGCATGAACGGGGGAGGGGCAGAGAGAGAGGGAGACACAGAACCGGAAGCAGGCTTCAGGATCTGAGCCAGCAGCCCAGAGCCCGACGCGGGGCTCAAACTCACGGAACGTGAGATTGTGACCTGAGCCGAAGTCGGATGCTTAACCGACTGAGCCACCCAGGCGCCCCAATGTTTATTTATTTTGAGAGAGAGACAGTGAGGGAGCAGGGGAGGTGCAGAGAGGGGGAGAGACACGGAATCCCATGAAGGCTCAGTGCTGTCAGTGAAGAGTCCAACACAGGGCTTGAACCTATGACGCATGAGGTCATGGCCCCAGCTGAAACCAGGAGTCAGATGCTTACCCACTGAGCCACTCAGGTGTCACCATGCTATATTTTAATGCATGTATGGTGTGTGCGAATCCAGTTGTGTAGAAACATGAGACACATATTTATAATAACATCTCTCCTTCTCTCTGAATTTCTTTCTGATAGCCCTTCCTCTTTTCCCTTATACATTTTAACATAACTTAAGTCTGCAACGTACATACATTTTATTTTATTTTATTTTATTTTTCAATATATGAAATTTATTGTCAAATTTGTTTCCATACAACACCCAGTGCTCGTCCCAAAAGGTGCCCTCCTCAATACCCATCACCCACCCTCCCCTCCCTCCCACCCCCCATCAGTCCTCAGTTTGTTCTCAGTTTTTAAGAGTCTCTTATGCTTTGGCTCTCTCCCAATCTAACCTCTTTTTTTTTCCTTCCCCTCCCCCATGGGTTTCTGTTAAGTTTCTCAGGATCCACATAAGAGTGAAAACGTATGGTATCTGTCTTTCTCTGTATGGCTTATTTCACTTAGCATCACACTCTCCAGTTCCATCCACGTTGCTACAAAGGGCCATATTTCGTTCTTTCTCATTGCCATGTAGTAGTCCATTGTGTATATAAACCACAATTTCTTTATCCATTCATCAGTGGATGGACATTTAGGCTCTTTCCATAATTTGGCTATTGTTGAGAGTGCTGCTATAAACATTGGGGTACAAGTGCCCCTATGCATCAGTACTCCTGTATCCCTTGGGTAAATTCCTAGCAGTGCTATTGCTGGGTCATAGGGTAGGTCTATTTTTAATTTTTTGAGGAACCTCCACACTGCTTTCCAGAGCAGCTGCACCAATTTGCATTCCCACCAACAGTGCAAGAGGGTTCCTGTTTCTCCACATCCTCTCCAGCATCTATAGTCTCCTGATTTGTTCATTTTGGCCACTCTGACTGGCGTGAGGTGATAGCTGAGTGTGGTTTTAATTTGTATTTCCCTGATGAGGAGCAACATTGAGCATCTTTTCATGTGCCTGTTGGCCATCCGGATGTCTTCTTTAGAGAAGTGTCCATTCATATTTTCTGTCCATTTCTTCACTGGGTTATTTGTTTTTCGGGTGTGGAGTTTGGTGAGCTCTTTATAGATTTTGGATACTAGCTCTTTGTCCAATATGTCATTTGCAACTATCTTTTCCCATTCCATTGGTTGCCTTTTAGTTTTGTTGGTTGTTTCCTTTGCTGTGCAGAAGCTTTTTGTCTTCATAAGTTCCCAGTAATTCATTTTTGCTTTTAATTCCCTTGCCTTTGGGGATGTGTCGAGTAAGAGATTGCTACGGCTGAGGTCAGAGAGGTCTTTTCCTGCTTTCTCCTCTAAGGTTTTGATGGTTTCCTGTCTCACATTCAGGTCCTTTATCCATTTTGAGTTTATTTTTGTGAATGGTGTGAGAAAGTGGTCTAGTTTCAACCTTCTGCATGTTGCTGTCCAGTTCTCCCAGCACCATTTGTTAAAGACACTGTCTTTTTTCCATTGGATGTTCTTTCCTGCTTTGCCAAAGATTAGTTGGCCATACGTTTGTGGGTCTAGTTCTGGGGCTTCGATTCTATTCCATTGGTCTATGTGTCTGTTTTTGTGCCAATACCATGCTGTCTTGATGATGACAGCTTTGTCGTCGAGGCTAAAGTCTGGGATTGTGATGCCTCCTGCTTTGGTCTTCTTCTTGAAAATTACTTTGGCAATTTGGGGCCTTTTGTGGTTCCATATGAATTTTAGGATTGCTTGTTCTAGTTTCGAGAAGAATGCTGGTGCAATTTTGATTGGGATTGCATTGAATGTGTAGATAGCTTTGGGTAGTATTGACATTTTGACAATATTTATTCTTCCAATCCATGAGCAGGGAATGTCTTTCCATTTCTTTATATCTTCTTCAATATCCCTCATAAGCTTTCTATAGTTTTCAGCATACAGGTCTTTTACATCTTTGGTTAGATTTATTCCTAGGTATTTTATGCTTCTTGGTGCAATTGTGAGTGGGATCAGTTTCTTTATTTGTCTTTCTGTTGCTTCATTGTTAGTATATAAGAATGCAACTGATTTCTGTACATTGATTTTGTATCCTGCAACTTTGCTGAATTCTTGTATCAGTTCTAGCAGACTTTTGGTGGAGTCTATCGGATTTTCCATGTATAGTATCATGCCATCTGCAAAAAGTGAAAGCTTGACTTCATCTTTGCCAATTTTGATGCCTTTGATTTCCTTTTGTTTGATTGCTGATGCTAGAACTTCCAACACTATGTTAAACAACAGCAGTGAGAGTGGGCATCCCTGTCGTGTTCCTGATCTCAGGGAAAAAAACTCTCAGTTTTTCCCCGTTGAGGACGATGTTAGCTGTGGGCTTTTCATAAATGGCTTTTATGATGTTTAAGTATGTTCCTTCTATCCTGACTTTCTGAAGGGTGTTTATTAAGAAAGGGTGCTGAATTTTTCAAATGCCTTTTCTGCATCTATTGACAGGATCATATGGTTCTTATCTTTTCTTTTATTAATGTGATGTATCACGTTGATTGATTTGCGAATGTTGAACCAGCCCTGCATCCCAGGAATGAATCCCACTTGATCATGGTGAATAATTCTTTTTATATGCCGTTGAATTCGATTTGCTAGTATCTTATTGAGAATGTTTGCATCCATATTCATCAGGGATATTGGCCTGTAGTTCTCTTTTTTTACTGGGTCTCTGTCTGGTTTGGGAATCAAAGTAATACTGGCTTCATAGAATGAGTCTGGAAGTTTTCCTTCCCTTTCTATTTCTTGGAATAGCTTGAGAAGGATAGGTATTATCTCTGCTTTAGATGTCTGGTAGATCTCCCCTGGGAAGCCATCTGGTCCTGGACTCTTATTTTTTGGGAGATTTTTGATGACTGATTCAATTTCTTTGCTGGTTATGGGTCTGTTCAAGCTTTCTATTTCCTCCTGATTGAGTTTTGGAAGTGTGTGGGTATTTAGGAATTTGTCCATTTCTTCCAGGTTGTCTAATTTGTTAGCATATAATTTTTCATAGTATTCCCTGATAATTGCTTGTATCTCTGAGGGATTGGTTGTAATAATTCCATTTTCATTCATGATTTTATCTATTTGGGTCATCTCCCTTTTCTTTTTGAGAAGCCTGGCTAGAGGTTTTGTCGCGACCGGCGCGACAAACACCGAGGTCAGGGTCCTGAGGGTAGGGGAATGCAAGAAAAAAAGAGAGAAGAGAAAGTATGGGAACAGGAGGGTCCCCTGGGCTGATGGCCCAAGTGACGGCTTTATTGTTGCTGTACACAATCTTTTATATCCAGACTCTAATGGGCAGGCCATTCTAAGAATAAACAGGTTTTACATAATCGCTGCCAACCAAAACATTTAGTTCTGTGTTTCTTGTGCATTTTCTAGACAGGTCACAACAAGACCTTGTTGATAAGATTGCTAGCAAAACACAATTCCCATGTTTGTTTCTATCTGACTCGGGGTAGAAAAAGGGAGGTAGCATTACTGCCAACACCTGCAGACTACAGGCTTCAGGAATTAACTTTCTCAGCCTTGACAAGGCTTTTATATGCCCTTGAAAGTGGGGGAATGGGAGGGGGAACCACTGGGTTGGCTTGAGTCAACAGGGAACGTTGCTCGACCCGGTCTCAGCCTGGCACCGGGGCCTGGCCCTCCACAAGGTTTGTCAATTTTGTCTATTTTTTTCAAAAAGCCAACTCTTGGTTTCGTTGATCTGCTCTACAGTTTTTTTAGATTCTATATTGTTTATTTCTTCTCTGATCTTTATTATTTCTCTTCTTCTGCTGGGTTTAGGCTGCCTTTGCTGTTCTGCTTCTATTTCCTTTAGGTATGCTGTTAGACTTTGTATTTGGGATTTTTCTTGTTTCTTGAGATAGGCCTGGGTTGCAATGTATTTTCCTCTCAGGACTGCCTTCGCTGCATCCCAAAACGTTTGGATTGTTGTATTTTCATTTTCGTTTGTTTCCATATATTTTTGAACTTCTTCTCTAATTGCCTGGTTGACCCATTCATTCTTTAGTAGGGTGTTCTTTAACCTCCATGCTTTTGGAGGTTTTCCAGACTTTTTCCTGTGGTTGATTTCTTTTTTTTTTTTTTTTTTTTTTTTTTTAAATTTTTTTTTTCCAACGTTTTTTATTTATTTTTGGGACAGAGAGAGACATAGCATGAACGGGGGAGGGGCAGAGAGAGAGGGAGACACAGAATCGGAAACAGGCTCCAGGCTCTGAGCCATCAGCCCAGAGCCTGACGCGGGGCTCGAACTCACGGACCGCGAGATCGTGACCTGGCTGAAGTCGGACGCTTAACCGACTGCGCCACCCAGGCGCCCCTCCTGTGGTTGATTTCAAGATTCATAGCATTGTGGTCTGAAAGTATGCATGGTATAATTTCAATTCTTGTATACTTATGAAGGCTGATTTGTGACCCAGTATATGATCTATCTTGGAGAATGTTCCATGTGCACTCGAGAAGAAAGTATATTTTGTTGCTTTGGGATGCAGAGTTCTAAATATATCTGTCAAGTCCATCTGATCCGATGTATCAATCAGGGTTCTTGTTTCTTTACTGACCATGTGTCTAGATGATTTATCCATTTCTGTAAGTGGAGTGTTAAAGTCCCCTGCAATTACCACATTCTTATCAATAAGGTTGCTTATGTTAATGAGTAATTGTTTTATATATTTGGGGGCTCCCGTATTCGGCGCACAGACATTTATAATTGTTAGCTCTTCCTGATGGATAGACTCTGTAATTATTATATAATGCCCTTCTTCATCTCTTGTTACAGCCTTTAATTTAAAGTGTAGTTTGTCTGATATAAGTATGGCTACTCCAGCTTTCTTTTGGCTTCCAGTAGCATGATAAATAGTTCTCCATCCCCTCACTCTCAACCTAAAGGTGTCCTCAGGTCTAAAATGAGTCTCTTGTAGACAGCAAAGAGATGAGTCTTGTTTTTTTATCCATTCTGATACCCTATGTCTTTTGGTTGGCGCATTTAATCCATTTACATTCAGTGTTATTATAGAAAGATACGGGTTTAGAGTCATTGTGATATCTGTATGTTTTATGCTTGTAGCAATGTCTCTGGTACTTTGTCTCACAGGATCCCCCTTAGGATCTGTTGTAGGGATGGTTTAGTGGTGATGAATTCCTTCAATTTTTGTTTGTTTGGGAAGACCTTTATCTCTACTTCTATTCTAAATGACAGACTTGCTGGATAAAGGGTTCTCGGCTGCATATTTTTTCTGTTCAACACATTGAAGATCTCGTGTCAATCCTTTCTGGCCTGCCAAGTTTCAAAGGAGAGATCGGTCACGAGTCTTATAGGTCTCCCTTTATATGTGAGGGCACGTTTATCCCTTGCTGCTTCAGAATTTTCTCTTTATCCTTGTATTTTGCCAGTTTCACTATGATATGTCGTGCAGAAGATCGATTCAAGTTACGTCTGAAGGGAGTTCTCTGTGCCTCTTGGATTTCAATGCCTTTTTCCTTCCCCAGTTCAGGGAAGTTCTCAGCTATTATTTCTTCAAGTACACCTTCAGCACCTTTCCCTCTCTCTTCCTCCTCTGGGATACGAATTATGCATATATTATTTCTTTTTAGTGTATCACTTAGTTCTCTAATTTTCCCCTCATACTCCTGGATTTTTATCTCTCTTTTTCTCAGCTTCCTCTTTTTCCATAATTTTATCTTCTAGTTCGCCTATTCTCTCCTCTGCCTCTTCAATCAGAGCCGTGGACGTTTCCATTTTATTTTGCATCTCGTTTAACGCGTTTTTCAGCTCCTCCTGACTATTCCTTAGTCCCTTGGTCTCTGTAGCAATAGATTCACTGCTGTCCTCTATACTGTTTTCAAGCCCAGCGATTAATTTTTTGACTATTTTTCTAAATTCACTTTCTGTTATGTTATTTAAATCCTTTTTGATCAGTTCATTAGCTGTTGTTATTTCCTGAGATTCTTTTGAGGGGAATTCTTCCGTTTGGTCATTTTGGATAGTCCCTGGAGTGGTGCAGACCTGCAGGGTACTTCCCCTGTGCTGTGGTGTATAACTCGAGTTGGTGGGCGAAGCCGCAGTCAGCCCTGATGTCTGCCCCCAGCCCACCGCTGGGGCCACAGTCAGACTGGTGTGTGCCTTCTCTTCCCCTCTCCTAGGGGCGGGATTCCCTGTGGGTTGGCGTGGCCCGTCTGGGCTACTTGCACACTGCCAGGCTTGTGGTGCTGGGGATCTGGCGTCTTAGCTGGGGTGGGTAGGCAAGGTGCACGGGGGCAGGAGGGGCAGGCTTAGCTCGCGTCTCCTTTGATGATCCACTTCAAGAGGGGCCCTGTGGCAGCGAGGGAGTCAGATCCGCTGCCAGAGGTTTGGCTCAGCAGGAGCAGAGTTGGGTGTTTGCGCCCAGCGAGCAAGTTCCCTGGCAGGAACTGATTCCCTTTGGGATTTTGGCTGTGGGATGGGTGGGGGAGATGGCGCTGGCGAGCACCTTTGTTCCCCACCAAACTGAGCTCTGTCATCCTGGGGCTCAGCAATTCTCCCTCCCTTTGTCCTCCAGCCTTCCCGCTTTCTGAGCAGAGCTGTTAACTTATGACCTCCCAGACGCTAAGTCACGCTTGCTGTCAGAACACATTCCCTATGGCCCCTCCGCTTTTGCCAGCCAGACTCGGGGGCTCCGCTTGGCCGGCAGGCTGCCCCTCCAATCCAGCTCCCTCCCGCCAGTCCGTGCAGCGTGCACCACCTCTCCGCCCTTCCTCCCCTCTTCCGTGGGCCTCTTGTCTGTGCTTGGCTCTGGAGACTCCGTTCTGCTAGTCTTCTGGTGGTTTTCTGGCAGGTGTAGGTGGAATCTAAGTGGTCAGCAGGACGCGCGGTGAGCCCAGCGGCCTCCTACGCCGCCATCTTCCGCCGCTGTCGATGGGTCTCGTTTTTTATCCATTCTGGTATCCTAGGTATTTTGATCGGGTCATTAGTCCGTGTACATTAGTCCGTGTACATTCAGTGTTATTGTTGAAAGCTATGGATTTAGTGTCATTGTGTTATCTGTAGGTGTCATGCTTCTGGTGATGTCTCTAATCCTTTGTAGTGTTTGCATTGTTCCACTCACAGAATGCCCTTCAGGATCTCTTGCAGGGTTTGTTTAGTGGTCATGAACTCCTTCAGTTTTGTTTGTCTGGGAAAGCCTGTATCTTTCCTTCCTTTCTGAGTGACGGACTGCCTTGCTGGATAAAGGATTCTTGGCTGCATGTTTTTCCTATTCAGCACATTGAATATTTCTTGCCACTCCCTTCTGGCCTGCCAAGTTTCAGTGGACAGGTGTGTACTACCCTTATGCGTCTATCCTTGTGGGCTAAGTCCTCTTTGTTCCTAGCTGCTTTCAGAAGTCTCTCTTTATCTTTGTGTTTTGCCATTTTCATAATGATATGCCATGGAGAAGGCCTATTCGTGTTGAATCTGAAGGGAGTTCTCTGTGCCTCCTGGATGTGGCTGTCTGCTTCCTTCAGCAGATGAGGGAAGTTCTCAGCTATAATTTGTTCAGGTAAACCTTCTGCCCCTTTCTCAATCCCTTCCTCTTCCTCTGGAACTCTGATAATATGGACTATTACTACGTTTCTTTGAATCTCATATTTCTAATGATCCCCTCATGGGCTCTTATTTTCTTACCTCTCTCTTTCACAGCTTCCTCTTTTTCCATTACTTTAACTTCTGTTTCACTAATTTTCCCCTCTCCTTCCTTCTTCCTTGCTGTCACTGCCTCTAGTTTATTTTACATGTCATTCACAGCATTTCTTGTTTCATGGTAACTATTTCTTAGTTCCTTGATGTCTGCAGCAATAGACTCTCTGCTATCTCCTATGCTTTTTTCAAGCCCGGCAATTAATCATATGATTATTATGTTAAACTCTCAATCAGATATATTGTTTATATCTGTTGTGAGCAATTCTCTAGGTGTCATTTTCCCTGGAATTTCTTTTGAGGAGAATTCTTCCTTTTTGTCATTTTGGCTAGTTTTCTGTCCTTTATGTATTTTAACAATTTGTTATGTGTCCTGCACCAGCGAGCACTACTATATTAAAAAGGGGTCATAATGCTGTCCAGGGTCTGGCACTTCAGGGGGTGTTTTTGAGCGTGTTGCTTGCTCTCTGTTGTTGTGAGTATTGTTTCTTTATGTCCATACTTGTAGTGGCGGTTTGGATCTTCCACCAGGTATGGTTTGATTTGTTCATTAAAGTAACCCTGGAAAAATATTAAAAGGTGGGGGAGTGGTGGTGGAAGAAACCTTATCCTGCACAAAGAGAAATGACAGGGGAGGGGAAAAAGTAAAGGAAAAAACGGGAAAAAAATGACCCAGGAGAGAATCAGAGAAACTATGTATCTTAATACAGAGAGAGAGGAAAATAAAAAGGCGATACACAAGGGGTATAGACAGAATAGATTAAAAATGTCTTCTTAGAGTAGCTAACAACTAGGATCAAGAAGGGAAGAAATAAGAGGAAGAAAAGGAAAAAAAATATATGTATAATAAGAATTTTCCAACAATCAAATCAGAAAATGTAAAAGTGCTGGACCGATATCTGATGGCGCGTTGGAGCCGGTGACAGCGCTGACCTGGGGGAGGGGCCGTCTGGTTCGCTCAGTGTCAATGCTGCTCCTGTGGATCTGCAGTTAGCAGGTGGGGTGCGGTCAGGGTTTGGTGTACCGGACACACCTCCTCTGTGGCCCTGCTGTCCCATCCCTGAAGCCCGGGCGTATGGTGATGGGGAGAACAATGGTGCCACCCCAGTCTCTGCTCCCCAGACCGGGTGTCACAAGCCACTCTGTTCAGGCCATCCTCGCAGTGTCACGGGGTGCACGTGCCCCAGGGTGTCCCACTCTGCTCAATAGGCACCTCCCAGGTGCTCCACCCTGATGTCTGGAAGAATCCTGCTCAACAGCCCAGTCTGTGTCAGTGCCGCATCCCCCAGCCAGAATTCATTCACATTTAAAATTAATAAATGAATGCTTCCTACTTATAGATGTATATGTAAATATTTGGGCCAATGTGAAGAAAATCTTAACTGCTTTGTAAAACATCTAGGTAAGCACAGATGAAAGCTAGTGTAGCTGGGGTGGTTTAGGGAGTTACTTGTCCTCTGTCAGATCTGTGAGCCAATAGAAGAGACAGATTACGTCTCCTCTGTCACTGTCCTCCACAGTCATTTTCCCTGAGGATTGCCATGTCTGGGAAGCTCAATGACAAGGGCTCATTAAGAGTGTGGGGCATCCGTTCCCCAGAGACGTCAGCAGGGGAAGGGACTTGGTTCTGTGTGCCAGCCCAGCCCCAGCTCAGAGTCAAAGCACCCTCTCGCCTGCTCATAAGGGTCTCAGTGTCACACCAGCAGGTCACCGTACTCAGGAAACGATACTGAGAGTTTGGGACTGCCTTCATCTTCTACCTCCGAGAGGCAAAGGGCAGATCTCTGGTGTGACATGAGGATCTGTGAAGTCATCCTGAGATAGTGTCCTTTTGCTTAAGAAAAACGTATGGATGACCCAGTGCTGGTATAGTCTGCGTTTGTATTTCCTGGAGACACTGATCCTACATGTCCGTGTCCTATCCGTAGAGCTGTAATTAGGCAGTAACTTGGAATGAGGTAGGAAAGTGGCTTAGATCCCACTGAGAAGGTGAGTAAAGGTGAGTAAAATGGCACTAAGTCTCTGTGTTGCTCTAGGAATAGATTATTTTCAGTTGCAATTATTCAAACACAAAGTGGTTTATCTGTATGCTTACATGGTGAATTGTGTAAAGTAACACACCCTGAAAGTTCATGAAATATAAGAACTGAGTGTAATTGTTCTTTACTGATGCCACCAGGTAATTCCTAGACTTTTGATTAATGTAGTACATGCATTGCACTCTCTGTGTACATGTGGAAAATAATTAAATATGCCTTGTTTCTGGAATAATATATAGCCTTCAGTATTAGAATACTAGAGTATGACACTATATGCTTTCATACTTTCCCTTTGGTTCCTTATGGTGTGTGAATTTAGATAATATTTCTTTGCTATGCTTAAAACTTATTGTCAGTGGCTATCATTAAATATGTATTTTCTCCCCAAATATCTAAAGTGTTCATGGAATTTTAAAAACCGTGTTGAAAATTACAACAGGGAAGTTCCATTTTATGTATATTTTGTCAAGGAAAATTATTTTGACTTTATTTTCACAAGAAGTGGTGATCCTTCCAATGAGTTCTAATACCGATTTGAACGGGCAGCCTGGTGGCTCAATCAGTTAAGCGTCTGACTCTTGATTTCAGCCAGGCCATGATCTCATGGCTTGTGGGTTCGAGACCCACATCTGTCTCTGTGCTGACAGTGCAGAGCGTGCTTGAGATTCTCTCTCTTCCTCTCTCTGCCCCTCCCCTGCTTGCGCCCCCCCCTCTCTCTCCCTCTCTGAAAATAAATTTTAAAAACACCATTTTGAGAAGAAAAAAGTAATAACAAACCTAAATGTTTATATGTAGATGAATTAGAGAAGTGTCGTGGTGTGTATGTGTGTGCATGTGTGATTGCACTGAGGTGATGTGTAAAGTACTCTAGGTCCCGTCTTTCTGTCCTTGCACATGATCATGAATGGACTCTTGTATGAACGCTGTTGGTGACCTGCCCAGATGCTCTTTACCTGCTGGGGCTCCTATCCAAACCCTAGTTGGTATGAGTGTGGGCTCCAAAGTTCAGAGCCATTGTCTTCTTAAGAGAATTTCCCTCAGCTGAGAGGGAGCCACATTGCCAAGGGCTCTGGGGGACATGGTGGAGGCAGCTTATAGCCAGTGACAGAGTTATGGGATGTAGAAAAGGTGCCAGTGCCAAGGCAGGCCTGAGTCTGATGCAATCCATGCTCCAGAGCTGTGCTGCCCAATAGTTTAGTAAGTAGACACATAAGTTTTTTAAATTCAAATTCATTAGAATTAAATAAAATGTAAAATTGAGTTTCTTAGCTAGGACATTTAAAATCCTCAGGTATGACAGGTAGAGAGTGGGCATAGTATTGAAAAGTGAGGACAGAGAGTTTCTACCATCACAGATGGATGGTTCTGCTGGAGAGTTCTGGCCAGCTTCTCATGGGATCAGTCTCCTGCTCTGTTCCACTGGAGACCACATCCTTGCTTAGCAACATTCTCTGCTGTTTTTCTTCCCTCACCCCATTTTCCCGAGAGCATTCCCTGAATAAACAACATGCAGTGGAAATCCTACTTCATCGTCTTCATAGAATCTGCCCTACAGCCCAGTCAATGTTCATCACATGTGTCATTTCCTATGTAGTGATGGCTGCATTCCCCTCATTTGCTCGTCCCCCATCATCATCCAAGGGCTCTTCTCATATGTCTGAGGTCAGCTCAGACCCATGAGACAGAAGCATCAAGAAAACAACAGCGATTCAGTCATAGCCCTGAGGCTGTGGAAATCTTGCCCCCACTTTTTCAGGATTCATTCAGGAACCGGATAGGGCAGCGTGTGTATGCCAAATATATCAGTGAATGTTATATATTTGAAATGTCTTAGAGACATTAGCTTGAGATCTTTTCCTTTAAGATGTGTAGTGTGCATAGACTAGTATCCAGTTTTGTGAAACTATGTATTTTTTCCACTAAAACTTAGAATTGTATGTCAACATTGAGCTATTATGGTAATTGGAAATTCCTACTCTATCACCTTATGTGTGTCAGTACTAAGTATTTAACCTCTCACATTTGATTCAGTTCTCTTAATTATTATTGGAACATTGCGTTTTTCTGACATGTCATTGAATTATATAATTTTTTGATGTGAATTATTACATAGAATGACAATGTCTTTGTTTTGTAGTTCCGTTTAATTTTATTTTCAATAATAACATTTCTTTCTCTTCATATATGATCTTTGCTTTTTCCAAGTATTTATCTCTCATATGCAAAGTCATAATATAGGTGTAGTTTATCACTGGACTTTCCTGTATCCTGTCATATCATGATAGTTGCTAGGGACCCATACTTTGCTCCTTTGCTCAGGAAGAACGTGTTCAATATTTCCAGCCAGTTTCAATTACGTAGTTTTCCAGATGAATCCATCCCTCTTACTGCAATCAGTCATTTGATGGTACCAAACATAGATGATGGTTCTAAGTCTAATTTCGCCAGTCTTTAAATATGGTGAGAAGGGAATGAAATGCAATTTTCCATTAACCTCAGGGGACACATGTCCTTTCTCTTGGAAGATTGCTCTGTGTGGTGCACAAGCTTTAAGAGGGGCGGATGTGGAGAAGGGGAGGAGGAAGGAACAGAGTGACCCAGATCAACAGAACATACTCCTGAGAATCAATGGGAGAAAGCGCTTCCCAGCCTGATCTTTCCCATGTCTGGAGTTACTAAAGGATAATAATTTTCCTGAATTGTAATGAGAACAACAATAGCAGTAACATGGCAGACTATGATATGAGTGCTGTGGTTCCCTCCCCGCGTGCAATCCAGCACGACACTGGGAGCAATTGTACCACTCAGGGACGATGACATTCTTGTGTCTTCTTCAGTGAGCATCTCCTTTGTCTGATATTTTATTTTTCAACTGAAAATCATAATCATTTTTGTACCTGTCAGATAGATAACCATTATGTATTCTTTTACACACACACACACACACACACACACACACACACACACACACACACGATCCTGGAAAGCAGCAAATCATATGTATGTGTTCATCTCACCAGGATTTTACCTTTTCTCAACTGTCTTCTTTGTCCTGATTGACATAATATTGTTAACATATACCATGATTTTATTCTAAAGTTGCAGTAGTATATCGGTGTTTTCTTGGGATGAGTTTACATTTTATTTTTGCCCTTCTTCACTTAGGTAGTGCTTCCTTTATCAGGCACATTAAAAGTTTCTGGGCAATCTATTTCAGGTAAATGTATCGATATGTGTGCGTGTGTGCATGAGACTCAAGCATGGTTTGGTTTCATTTGTTCTTCTGAGCTGGTGTGACTCAGAGGACACGTCCTGTTGTTGCACACTTAGCCTGTCGCAAATCACTTTATAACTGTTTCTATTCAGACAATTTTTCTGCATAGGTTTTTTGTGTGGAGACCACTGATCATAAGTTTATATGAAATTAAAGGAGGTATAATATAGTGTCAAATACCAAATCCTCCCTCCAAATATTATGAATATTTTATGCCCGTTTTGAACTTGTTTCTTTCACACATCAATGGGTCCTCCCCCAAACCTGATTCAGATTTTAAAGTCTTAGAAGATAAAAATTCACAATATGCCCAACCATTTGAGTATGATGCAACTGAAGGACTCATTTTCTGATGTCTCTCAGGTCAGTCTATAACTATTCATTTTCTTCAGTTACAGTAAGCATTGGATGAAAATGGTCATCACCCTGCCTCGAACCTGGCAATGTGTTTGGTCCAGTGTCGCTAACTCTGCCAGGTAATTCCCAGAAAGGTGATCATTGACGTAATGTGGACAGATGTCTGATTTTGTATAATACCAAAATATTGGTTTCTTTATGCCTTTCCTTATGCTACTTTAAGTTTTGCATTATAGCTCTTTGACCCGTCATTGATTTAGAATGTATCTGTCTTTATCTCTGTGTCTTTATCTCTTTATTTTATCCTAGGGAGTGATGAAAAACATGTCAGGTTGTACATAATTACATGGTTGTATAACTTTCTAAAATATTTATTCTGCTTAGGATGTCGATAAGGAATAATCCTACCTCTTTGAGGAATTTTACGAACTCTAATTGGTAATATGTGCAGTGGAAATCTGCAGAAGGCAGAGGAAAGCGTTGGTCAATGGACTTTAGAGTTCAGATTCCAGCTGGCTCTGCATGGCCAATGAATTTTCCGAGTTCCTGTTAAATTGGTATGGTAATTAGAGGCATTTTTCAGGGAAAAGTTGAGCACTGTAATTGAATGGTGGTTTTTGGGGTTCTCTCTGATTTTTTTAATTGTTTTACTACCATAGCAAAAAAAAAAAAAAAAAAAAAAAAAAGAAACTGTGTCTTTCCCAAATATAATACATTAGTTAGAGAGGTAATACTGCCAAAATGTTTATGCAGAAATAGTGGTGAGATTTTGAATGTAATTGAATTCTTCGTGTAAGTACTGTCTTGTTCATAAATTCCTATATCAGAATGCTTTTTCCACAGTGTGTGGTCTTTATATATATGTGTATATGTATATGTATATATATATATATATATATATATATATATATATATATATATGTATATATGTGTGTGTATATATGCTTTTTCCACCGTATGTGGTCTTTATATATATATGTGTATATATACATATATACATACACACACATAAATATACATATATATATATATATATATATATATATATATATATATATAGAGAGAGAGAGAGAGAGAGAGAGAGATACCTATGTATTTTTTAATGTTTGTTTATTTTAAGAAAGAGAAGAGTGAGGGAGCAGGGAGATGCAGAGAGAGAGGGAGAGAGACAGAATCCCCAGCAGGGTCAGGGCTGTCAGTGAAGAGTCCAACACAGGGCTTGAACCCTCAAAACATGAGATCATGGTCCCCGCTGAAATCAAGAGTCAGATGCTTAACTCACTGAGCCACCCAGGTGTCATCATATTCTGTTTTAGGCACACGTGGTGTGTGCAAATCCAGTTGTGTAGAATCATGAGACACATATTTATAATAACATCTCTCATCTCTGCATTTCTTTCTGATTCTTTCTGATAGCTCTTCCTCTCTTCCCTTATACATTTTTACATAACTTAAGTCTGGAACGTACGTACATTTTATAGTACTTTAAGTCCTAGTAAGCACAGACTGAAAGAACTTATATTCCTATCACTGATGGGAACACAAGGCCCATCATTTGATTTTTCTTACATTAAATATTAATGATTTACTTTTTTTGAGGCTTTCTTTTTTTTAATTTTATTTTTTATATTTTTAAATTTACATCCAAATTAGTTAGCATATAGTGCAACAGTGATTTCATGGGTAGATTTCTTAGTGTCCCTTACCCATTTAGCTCATCCCCCTTCCCACAACCCCTCCAGTAACCCTCAGTTTGTTCTCCATATTTATGAATCTCTTCTGTTTTGTCCGCCTCCCTGTTTTTATATTATTTTTGTTTCCTTTCCCTTATGTTCATCTGTATTGTCTCTTGAAGTCCTCATATGAGTGAAGTCTTATCATTTTTGTCTTTCTCTTACTAAGTTTACTTAGCATAATACCGTCTAGTTCCATCCACATAGTTGCAAATGGCAAGATTTCATTGTTTTTGATTGCCGAATAATACGCCATTGTATATATATACCACATCTTCTTTATCCATTAATCCATCGATGGACATTAGGGCTCTTTCCATACTTTGGCTATTGTTGAGAGTGCTGCTATAAACCTGGGGGTGCATATGCCCCTTTGAAACAGCACACCTGTATCCCGTGGATAAATGCCTAGTAGCGCAATTGCTGGGTCGTAGGGTAGTGCTATTTTTAGTTTTTTGAGGAAACTCCATACTGTTTTCCAGAGTGGCTGCACCAGCTTGCATTTCCACCAAAAAAGCAAAAGAGATCCTCTTTCTCCGCATCCTGGCCAACATCTGTTGTTGCCTGAATTGTTAATGTTAGCCTTTCTGACAGGTGTCAGGTGGTATTTCATTGTGGTTTTGATTCGTATTTCCTTGATGATGAGTGATGTTGAGCATTTTTTTCATGTGTTGGTTGGCCATCTGGTTGTCTTCTTTGGAGAAGTGTCTATTCATGTCTTTTGCCCATTTCTTCACTGGATTATTTGTTTTTTGGGTGCTGAGTTTGATAAATACTTTGAAAATTTGGGTGCTAACCCTTTATCTGATATGTCATTTGCAAATATCTTCTCCCATTCAGCCTGTGGCCTTTTAGTTTTGCTGTTTGTTTTCTTCGCTGTACAGAAGATTTTATTTTGATGAGGTCCCAGTAGTTCATTTTTGCTTTTGTTTCCATTGCCTCCAGAGATGTGTTGAGTGAGAACTTGCTGTGGCCAAGATCAAAGAGGTTTTTGTCTACTTTCTTCTCGAGGATTTTGATGGCTTCCTGTCTTACATTGAGGTCTTTCATCCATTTTGAGTTTATTTTTGTGCCTGGGGTAAGAAAGTGGTCCAGGTTCCTTCTTCTGCATGTCACCGTCCAGTTTTCCCAGCACCATTTGCTGAAGAGACTGTCTTTATTCCATTGGATAGTCTTTCCTGCTTTGTCAAAGATTAGTTGGCCATACATTAGTGGATCCATTTCTGAGTTCTCTATTCTGTTCCACTGATCTGAGTGTCTGTTCTTGTGCCAGTACCATACTGTCTTGATGATTACAACTTTTTAGTAGAGCTTGAAGTCTGGGATTGTGATCTTGTTTTTCAAGATTGTTTTGGCTATTCGGGGTCTTTTCTGGTTCCATACAAATTTTAGGATTATTTGTTCCAGCTCTGTGAAGAACACTGGTGCTATTTTGATAGGGATTGCATTGAATATGTAGATTGCTTTGGGTAGTATCAACGTTTTAACAATATTTGTTCTTCCTATCCAGGAGCATGGAATCTTTTTCCATTTTTTCGTGTGTCCTTTTCAATTTCTTTCATAAGCTTTCTATAGTTTTCAGTGTATAGATTTTTCACCTCTTTGGTAGATTTATTCGTAGATATATTATGGTTTTTTTGTGAAACTGTAAATGGGATAGATTCCTTGATTTCTCTTTGTGTCACTTCATTGTTGGTGTTTAGGAATGCAACCGATTTCTGTGTGTTGATTTTATATCCTGCAACTTTGCTGAATTCATGAATCAATTCTAGCAGTATTTTGGTGGCATCTTTTGGGTTTTCCATATAGAGTGTCATGTCATCTGCAAAGAGTGAAGTTTGACCTCCTCCTGGTTGATTGGGATGCCTTTTATTTCTTTGTGTTGTCTGATTGCAGAGGCTAAGACTTCCAATACCATGTTGAATAACAGTGGCGAGAGTGGACATCCCTGTCTTGTTCCCTACCTTATGGGAAAAGCTCTCAGTATTTCCTCATTGAGGACAATATTAGCGCTGGGTCATTCATATATGGCTTTTATGATCTCGAAGTATGCTCCTTCTATCCTTACTTTCTTGTGGGTTGTTATTAAGAAAGTTTGCTGTAGTTTGTCAAATGCTTTCTCTGCATGTATTGAGAGGATCATATGGTTCTTGTCCTTTCTTTTATTGATGTGATGACTCACGTTAATTGTTCTGTGGATATTGAACCAGCCCTGCATCACAAGTATAAATCCCACTTGGTCGTGGTGAATAATTTTTTTAATGTACTGTTGGAGCCGGTTGGCTAATATCTTGTTGAGGATCTTTGCATCCAAGTTCATCAGGGATATTGGTCTATAGTTTTCCTTTTTAGTGGGGTCTCTGTCTGGTTTTGGAATCAGGGTAATGCTGGCTTCATAGCAAGAGTTTGGAAGTTTTCTTTACATTTCTATTTTTTGGGACAGTTTCAAGAGAATACGTGTTCACTCTTCCTTAAATATTTGGGAATTCCCCTGGAAAGCCATCTGGCCCTGGACTCTTGTTTTTTGGCAGATTTTTGATTACTAATTCTATTTCCTTACTGGTTATGGGTCTGTTCAAATTTTCTATTTCTTCCTGTTTCAATTTTGGTAGTGTATATGTTTCTAGGAATTTGTCCATTTCTTCCAGATTGCCCATTTTATTGGCGTATAATTGCTCATAATATTCTCTTATTGTTGTTTTTATTTTTGCTGTGTTTGTTTTGATCTCTCCTCTTTCATTCTTGATTGTATTTATCTGGGCCCTTTCCTTTTTCTTTTTGATCAAACCTCCTAGTGGTTTATCATTTTTTTAAAATTCTTTCAAAGAACTAGCTTCTGGTTTCATTGATCTGTTCTACTGTGGGTTTTTTTGGTTTCAATTGCATTAATTTCTGCTCTAATCTTTGTTATTTCCTGTCTTCTGCTGGTTTTGGGTTTCATTGCTGTTCTTTTTCCAGCTCCTTAAGGCGTAATGTTAGGTTGTGTATCTGAGATCTTTCCTCCTTCTTTAGGAAGGTCTGGATTGCTGTATACTTTCCTCTTATGACTGCCTTTGCTGCATCCCAGAGTTTTTGGGTAGTGCTGTTATCATTTTCATTGCCTTCCCTATACTTTTTAATTTCCTCTTTCACTTCTTGGTTAGCTCATTCATTCTTTAGTAGGATGTTCTTCAGTCTCCAAGTATTTGTTACCTTTCCAAATTTTTTCTTGTGGTTGATTTCAAGTTTCATAGCATTGTCATCTGAAAATATGCACAGTATGACCTCTATCTTTTTGTACTTACTTAGGGCTGATTTGTGTCCCAGCATATGGTCTATTCTGGAGAATGTTCCATGTGAACTGAAGAAGAATGTATATTCTGCTGCTTTAGGATGAAATGTTCTGAATATATCTGTTAAGTCCATCTGGTCCAGTGTGTCATTCAAAGCCATTGTTTTCTTGTTGGTATTCTGTTTAGATGATCTGCCCATTGTTGTGAGTGGAGTGTTGAAGTCTCCTCCTATTATGGTATTACTATCGGTGAGTTTGTTTATGTTTGTGATTAATTGCTTTATATATTTGGGTGCTCCCACATTTGGCACATAAATATTTACAATTGTTAGTTCTTCTTGGTGGATAGACCCCGTGATTACAATATCATGCCCTTCTGCATCTCTTGATAGAGTCTATTTTAAAGTGTAGATTGTCTGATATAAGTATGGCTACTCCGGCTTTCTTTTGTTGACCATTAGCATGATAGATGGTTCTCCATCCCCTTATTTTCAATCTGAAGGTGTCTTTAGGTCTAAAGTGTGTCTCTTGTAAACAGGATATAGCTGGGTCTTGTTTTCTTATCCATTCTGTTGCCCTATGTGTTTTGATTGGAGCATTGAGTCCGTTGACATTTAGAGTGAGTACTGAAAGATATGAATTTATTGCCATTATGATGCTTGTAGAGTTGGAGTTTCTGGTGGTGTTCTCTGATCCTTTCTGATCTTTGTTGCTTTGGGTATTTATTTATTTATTTATTTATATTTTCCATTGTTTCTTGCCTCAGAGAGTCCCCCTTAAAATTTCTTGCAGGGCTGGTTTAGTGGTCACAAACTCCTTTAATTTTTGTTTGTCTGGGAAACTTTTAATCTCTCCTTCTATTTTGAATGACAGCCTTGCTGGATAAAGAATTCTTGGCTGCATAGTTTTCTGACTCTGCACACTGAATATATCCTGCCACTCCTTTCCGGTCTGCCGAGTTTCTGTAGATAGGTCTGCTGCAAACCTGATCTGTCTTCCCTTGTAGGTTAGGGACTTTTTCCCCTTGCTGCTTTCATGATTCTCTCCTTGCCTGAGTTATTTGTGAATTTGACTATGATATGCCTTGTAGAGGTTGGTTTTGGTTGAATCTAATGAGGGTCCTCTATGCTTCCTGGATTTTGATATCTGTGTCTTTCCCCAGGTTAGGAAAGTTTTTCACTTTATTTGCTCACATCATCTTTCGACCCCTGTTTCTCTCGTCCTCTTCAGGGACCGCTATCATTCTGATGTTCCTTTGAATGGTCACTGATTTGTCTACTTCTTAAATCATGCTCTTTGGCCTTAATCTCCCTCTTTTTTTCTGCTTCATCATTCTCTATAGTCTGTCCTCTATATCGCTGATCCTCTGTTCTGCCTCATCCATCCTTGCTGCCGCTGCATCCATCTGTGATTGCAGCTCAGTATAGCATTTTTCATTTCATTCTGGCTACATTTTACTCCCTTTTATCTCTGCAGAAAGGGATTCTAATCTATTTTTGACTCCAGCCAGAGTTCTTGTTATCATGATTCTAAATTGTGGTTCGGACATCTTGCTTGTATCTGTGTTGGTTAAATCCCTGCCTGTCGTTTCTTCGTGCTGTTTCTTTTGGGGTGTATACTTTCATTTTTGTCATTTGAAGGGAGAATAGGAATTAATGAGGTAGAAAAATTAAAATTAAAAAAATTAAAATTAAAAGTATTAAAGTTAAAAAATTAAAAACACACACAAATTGAATAAATGATGCTAGATCCTAGGTGTGTTTTGATCTGGGTGTTGAAAGTGGTTTGACAGATTAGAGAGAAAAAAGAGGGGGAAAGGAAATCATTTGAGAATTTGAAAAAATGAATACACTGAAGTAGACTAAAATGAGATGATGGGGGTAAATAGAATTTGGAAAAATATACACAAAACTAAATAGTATAGTAGGAAAACATAAAGAAAAATATTTTTAATAAAAATTAAAAATAAAAATGAATTTTTCTGTTTCTATATTCAAGAAAAAGAAACGAAATGAAAAAGTGAAAAAAGAAAAAGGAAAAAAAATTGTTTGAAAATTTGAAAAAGTGAATACACTGTATTAGACTAAATAAAATGATGGAAGTAAAATAGAATTTGAAAAATTTACATAAAAGCAAACATATGGCAAAACAATTAAAGAAAAACATTTTAATAGAAATTGAAAGTAAAAATGAAGTTTTTCTCTTTCTGCATTCAAGAAAAAGAAACGAAAAAGGGAAAAAAGGAAAAAGAAAATAAGGAGATCATTTGAAAAGGTGAATACACTGAAGTAGTCTAAAATAAAATGATGGAAGTAAGGTAAAATTTGAAAAAAGTTAGACAAAAGTAAAAAATATAGTACTGACAATTAAAGAAAAATATTTTTAATAAAAATTGAAAATAAAAATGAATGTTTTCTCTTTCTGTATTCTAGAAAAAGAAGTGTAAAGAGGATAAAAAAGAAAGAAAGAAAATTGAATAGATGGACCTGCTAAGAGATTGAAGTAGGACTGAAACTACTTCGTTTTCCCCTACAGGTCAGTCCATGTAGCTCTTTATAGTGCTTAAATTAAGCTGGTGGTGAGGTTTTGTTCTTGAAGAGCAAAGTTCGCCCAGCTGGGCAGGGCTTGGTGTAATAGCTCGGCTCTCCACTAGATGGCGCTGCTAGCCTACTGGGGTGGATTGTTGTGGTGCTCGTAGGTGCATATGCGCATGCGCAGGAATGGTGAAAATGGCGCCATCCAGCTACCCCGTCTCTTCTCCCAGAGTAGCAATCACGCACCAGTCCTCTGTCTTCAGGTCTCCTCCACTCCCCCCTTTTTTACTCTCTGTGACCAGCCCCCAGGCAGCACCTCTCTCCTGAGTTTTGTCTCAGATGCGGCTGCTTTCCCCGGCCCCTTACTTCTGAAGGACTGCGGCCTTGACCCATTCCGCCCCTCTGTGGGAGGGTCTGACTGAGCAATGGCCAAATGAGCAATGGCCAAATGTCAGATGCACCCAGGAACGCCCGCTGGACTCTGCTGTTGCTGGTGCCCCGAGACTTTGGCCAGGTGCCAGCCCGCCCCAAAGAAAGATCGCGAGACAGTGTAGCCTCAGTGTTTCAGGGACCATGGAAAATCGCAACACACATCTGGCACCAGGCTTTACCATCAACAACCTTGCCCCAGAACCAGTGAAGTTGGCTGCCTTCCGGGGTCTGCTGGGACCAGGTGGCTTCAACAGTTGCTACCAAATGTCCTTTCAGCAGTGGAACCACTTTTCCCCATGTGGCCTGAGAACCTCCCAGACCCCGCTCTGTTCCTGGGGATTCACCTTTCCCACCAGAGCACTGCCAGGTATCGAGCTGCAGAGTTGCAGCCTTTGTGCTCCCCTTGTTTACAGTCTTAATTCAAATTAAACCCTCTCCTTTCTCCTTTCTCCCTTTTTAGTTTAGTCCCTGCAGCCTATTCAATTTTCCACTTTCCTCCAGTTGCTTTTGGGGAGGGGTGCTTTTCCCGTATTCTCCGCCCCCACCCCCCCACCCCCCCGCAGTCTCCATCCTCTCTCTGCTCACAAAAGCACCTCCCTTCCTGCACCTTCTCGTTCTCCAAGTTCACTTCTCCATGCCACGTACCTGCTGAATTCTGTGGTTCAGGTTGTGCAGAGTGTTGTGTTAATCCTCCAGTCAGTTTTCTAGGAGTGTAGGATGGTTTAGTGTTGGTCTGGCTGTATTTCATGGATGCAAGACACACGAAAACTTCCATGCTGTTCCGCCATCTTGGCTCCTCTCCTGATTAACAATTTACTTTTTATGGTAATGTGGAACGAAAGTGGAACTAATTGATCAATGTAATGAGTACACCATTTATTCAAATAGTTACTTATAAAATCTCATGACTGGTCTTAAACATGATAAACACACCCCCTGCCAACTTTTGATTTTTTTGAAGATTTCTCTTAAAAATTGCTAAATACTTGGTCTTGACAGGAAACACGTGGTAAGAAAGGATGGACCCGAAAAATGGAAGTTCTTTCACTGGCTTTATCCTGCTGGGTTTCTCTGACCGGCCTCAGCTGGAGCGAGTCCTCTTTGTGGTTCTTCTGATCTTCTATCTGCTCACCCTCCTGGGAAACACAAGCATCATTGCGTTGTCCCGCCTGGACCCACACCTGCAGACTCCCATGTACTTTTTCCTTTCCAACCTAAGCTTTCTGGACCTGTGTTACACGACCAGCACTGTTCCTCAGCTGCTGGTTCATCTCAGGGGACCAGACAAGTCTATCTCCTTTGCTGGCTGTGTAGCTCAGCTGTTCGTCTCTCTAGGTTTGGGATGCACAGAATGCATTCTGTTAGGGGTGATGGCATTTGACCGCTACGCAGCCATCTGCAGGCCCCTGCACTACACAGTGATCATGCACCCCCGTCTCTGTGCCCTGATGGCTTCTGTGTCGTGGTTCATTGGTTTTGCCAACTCCTCGTTGCAGTCGGGACTCATCTTCCTTGTACCACTTTGTGGAAGAAATAAAATAGATCACTTCTTTTGTGAGGTCACCCCGCTGCTCAAGCTTGCCTGTGTTGACACCACTGAGAATGAGAATGAGATCTTCTTTGTCAGTGTGATCATTCTTCTCATACCTGTGGCATTAATCACGTTCTCCTATGGTCAGATAGTCAGGGCAGTGTTAAGAATAAAGTCAGCTTCAGGACAGAGGAAAGCATTTGGGACATGTGGGTCCCACCTCACCGTGGTCTCCCTGTTCTATGGCACAGCCATCTACATTTACATCCAGCCCAGCAACAACTACTCCCAGGATCAGGGCAAGTTCATTTCTCTCTTCTACACCATCGTCACCCCCATGGCCAACCCCTTCGTGTATACCCTGCGGAACAAGGATGTGACAGGAGCAATGAGGAAGGTGTTCTGTCAGGACTATGACTCTAGATGACTGGGGGGGAGGAAGACCCTGTCATGAAAGACTTTGAATGCCACGGTCTTTCAGATTTCTGTGTCCTCACCATTTCCCCTGACAACTCTCATGGGGACTTCCTTAATTCACTCTTTTATGCAAGTGAGTGTTCAAACTCTAAGTTCATGGACGCATTGCAGCCTCCAGAGATACTGAGTTAGTGTTCCTAGACCATCTGCATCCTATTAATATTCAAAATGTTTCTCAGGATTTTCTTGTTTCACCACCTTTGGGAACACTTTTCCATGGCTAATTGCAAATGACAGTTACACACACCATAATACATAGCAAAAGAAGAATAAAAACCGACCAGAACACTGTAATAAATATTAATATTTTAGCATTTTCTAGCAAATGCCGGAGCTTATTGCTTATTCTTGCAGTTTGATCATGGCTCTATTACAACATTCGTAGCCTGACTGGATCACAGCTTTTCCCCAGAAGTAGGAGGGCAACTGTAGGAAAAAAAATTTAGCTGATAGAAATCTTGCTAACATCCATCCTGATAAATTTATTCAGATCTCAGTCTGTGGTGTAATTTCGCCATTGTGATAATGTTTTCCCTTTGAAACACAATTCTTTGTTTTTCAAAAAAATTGTCTATAGAATTGCTTTTTATTATTTTATTTTTAATTAATTTTTTATTGTCATTCCATGAGAGTTAACCTACAGTGTTATATTCCTTTCCGGTGTACAATATAGTGATTCCACATTTCCATCATCACATGTACTCTCTTTAATCTCCATCACCTACTTCACCCATCCCGCAGGCCCTCCCCTGTGGCACCAGTGAGCCCAGAGAAGGGAGGGGAGATTCCGAGTTCATGTGTCCGTACCTTCTACCTTCGCAGCCCTGTCCTGGCCTTAGTACAGTCACGCATTAGCATAACGGCAGGGTGTGCAGTGTAGAGTGACAGCACTCTGAACACGCCCTCTGCATCCTGCTAAACTCACTCCTGGGTCAGTCATCAGAGCACAGTCACCCCTGTGAGACCCTCCTGTACCTCCTAGTCTGCACATTTCGCAGCTACTGTTTGCCAGAGTCCTGCTCTGACCAGGCTCATGGAGGAGGCAAGAACAGGTCACAGACCTCTGCCAACTCCACCCTTCACAGGTGACTGGTTTTGGATGCTTGTTTTGTGATACGGGTGAGAGCCTTCTTTCACCGCAGTGGTCTTGTGGCATGTTTGAGCCCTGATGGTGCAGAGTGGGAACCACCGTGTGTGGACTCGTGGTTTGCAGGGGAAAGGGGGGCTGCGTGTAGATGCGGAAAGGAGAGGATGAATGACTGGAGATCAGTGGGGTCAGGGGAAAGGCTCCCCTAGGTGGCCTTAGACAGAGGACAGTGTCTTCTGGGAGGAGACATTTCCTTTTTTCCCCATGGCTCTTCCTGCTGTTTTGGAATTGAGTTGACATGAGATAGAGTAAATGGAGAAAACACCCAAAGTTTTATTACCACCACACGGAGGCCCAATCTGAACATTAAGACCCAAAGAAATGAAGTACCAGGTGGTTTTTACCCCTTTTACAGAGAGACAACAGATGAGCGTGGAATTGACAGGAGAAAGAAAACTGGGGTTTGGAGCTGCAGTTAGCAGGGAATGCGAAGTGGAATGTGGGCTGAGGTAGTGGGTTAGTAAAAAGTAGCAGGTTTATTTCTATGGCCTTCTCAGCTCTAAGGTGCCTACGTGTGGTGATAGGTGGTCGTTTTTCCTTCTTAGACCTGGGAGGGGACTTTCATTTGGGAGATATTTCCTGCTTCCAGGGGACAGAGGAGGGTGTGATGTCCTCACACCTGCTCTTTCCCTAGTTTCTTCTATTCAAAGTGATCAATATGCTGTTGAGGTCCACGTTGGGGGTCCCCTCTGGGTTCCCACACTTGCTCCATTTAAAAAATTTAATTCTATTGATTTACATTGTTGGGTGGATTTATTTTAACCCCTGGAGGGAATGAAATCTACAGGAACTCTAGGAAGTGTAAGTTCTTCTGTTTCCTGAACCATTTCTGAGAATGGTTTCAACCCCTTTTCAGGATGAGGCTGTTCAGTTGTTGTACTTGTGTGTTGAGTCTCAGGGAAGCATCGTGGACGTTTCTACTGATTGGGTTATTTGGGATCTCCATGATCAATGGCCTGTCTTGATCAGTGGTCAAAGCCTTTGACAGGGCCCCGTCCCCCTGAATCTGTGGTAGCAGGTCACACATAATGCTTTCTCACATTTGTAAGTCGTCATTTCAAGCACTTGGAAACATGAAATAGTTTGAAAGATTCTCTTTGGAGAGCTTCTTTAGTAACTTATCTCAAGTGAGAACTCGGTTTTAATGTATTTAAAGGAAGCAGGTTGGCTAATAATGTGTTCTTTCTAGCATGAAATCAACCTCTCCCAGGTTTCACCCTCCCTCTTAGAAAAACCATCTCTATACCCGCAGAATGATTCTCCTCATAGTCTGCCACAAGGTGTTACATTTTGTTTTTCATTTAGGTAGAAGCAATATATATTAATATATTATTAAACACATACACCCACGGACATGCTCGTGCACAAAATGTGCTCCATATCCAATCACCTGTAGGCCAATCTCTGAACCCTTTTGTGAAGATGATTATTACCAGAAAATATGTTTCCTTGAGCTTATCCTACTTAGAAGTGCCAGACTCATACATGATGTATTTCCAATATGTTCTGAGATACAAACACATCCTAGACTATGTGGAAACAGTTTATCCCTGCAGGTCACATTGAAAGGAAAAAAAAAAACCACTTTCCAGGGGGTGGTGGGGGTATTGGCTATTGGTAGAATCTGGTACCACTGAAGAGCCCCATGGAACAAACTATACGCCTAGAGACACAGTAAGTTAAAAAATTTAGAAGTTACAGTCTTTCAGTGTTTGCTTTGATATTTGGATCACAAAGAGTCGGCTATATTAGAGATAGGACAATGCTAGAACAGCCTCACTTAGTAACTGTCAATGTGTCTAATGCCAAGAATTGTTTTGTCTACGTTGTCTTCTAGGAGCTTTACACTTTCAGGTCTTAGTTTACATGTTAATCCATTTCAAGCTCATTTTTGTGAATGGTGTCCTATCAGCCTCCAGTTTCAGTTCTCAGAATGTATTTACCCAGTTTTCATCTGTTTTGTCTCTTAAACTCCTTATATGAGTGAAGTCATATGATTTTTGTCTTTCTTGACTGATTAATTTCACTTAGCATAATACCTTCCAGTTCCATCCATGTGCTTGCAAATGGCAATATTTCATTTCTTTTGATCGCCGAGTAATACTCCATTGTATGTATGTGTGTGTGTGTGTGTGTGTATATATATATATATATATATATATATATATATATATATATATATATATATATATACAGAGAGACAATAGATGAGCGTGGAATTGACAGGAGAAAGAAAACTGGGGTTTGGAGCTGCAGTTAGCAGGGAATGTGAAGTGGAATGTGGGCTGAGGTAGTGGGTTAGTAAAGAAAAAGGAGGTTTTTTTTCTACAGCTTTCTCAGCTCTAAGGTCCCTACCGTGGGAAACCCAGGACGACGGGAAACCCAGGACAAGAGTGTTGGCTGAAAATCTTTTTGGAAGAAAAAGAACATTTTGTTTTCTCTCTGAAAGAAATCTCACCTGGTTCTTGTCCTCAGAGACAATCAACAGAGGGTGTGCTGTCTCAGGGTTCAGAGAGTGTCCACTCAAAATTTTTATTTTATTTTTTATTTTATTTTATTTTTTTTTAATTTTTTTTTTCAACGTTTTTTATTTATTTTTGGGACAGAGAGAGACAGAGCATGAACGGGGGAGGGGCAGAGAGAGAGGGAGACACAGAATCGGAAACAGGCTCCAGGCTCCGAGCCATCAGCCCAGAGCCTGACGCGGGGCTCGAACTCACAGACCGCGAGATCGTGACCTGGCTGAAGTCGGACGCTTAACCGACTGCGCCACCCAGGCGCCCCTCCACTCAAAATTTTTAGACACTTTTCTGCCAAGCAGGATTCGGGGGAGGAAACCTGCAGCCTCCTCCTCTTCATTCAAAACAGACGTCATTAGTGTTGAATGGGTGACAGCCGGTCCCGTTCAGACAGCACACTGTCCTCTGCTACTTTACTCAGAGGACTTTTGTGCGTGCAGGTGTCCTTTGAAAATGCTGGTAGGTTTGCACCACGTTTCCACTGAATGTCCTTCTCTTCTTGGGCTAACCTCAGAAGAACTGCTACTTGGCCACGTTCTAGAAGTTGCTTCTGGCCCTCAAATTCAGAGGGTAATTCCAGCCTTCCTTTGCACCTTCCTTCTCCACTCTGAGGGTGTTTCGCTTTGAATCCTTATTAATCTCTGACATATCAGCCACCTGCTTTTCAGGGACCCGAGAGCCTTGGCCTGCGGCGAGGGGCAGTCTGCCCTGGGGCCTCGCCAGCACACATGCAGGTCACCTGCGGGTCCTCCTCATGGAGCAGGGTCAGGACCTGGTTGTGCTTCTCACACAAAGGGCTCTGCCCGCCCATTCTCCTTGCTCCTGGTGGATGGGAAGGAGCTGGGCAGTGTCTGTCACCCTTCCCGGCTGACCCTGGACACGGGTGACGGCAGAGGGGCGACGGGACGTGTCCTGTAGATGAGATCAGGATGGCCGGCTGCAGCCACCATGCAGGCTGAGCGCACACGCGGGCTGCTGGGGTCCCCTTTCCTCTAACACACGGAACACATGGCTTCTGCCCGGGGTCCTGCCAGGCTGGGCCCAGCGGGCTTCCTACAGGAGGCTGGGCTCCCCAGGCACAGGTGCATACACCCTCACATGTCAGTCCTCACCGTGCTGGCGCCTCCTAGCATCCTGGGAATCTTTGGGCCTTTGGATTGCAGCTGCGGGGAGGCGCCCTTCCTGGGCCCAGGCCATGGCTCAGCCGGACAGATGCTCCTGCCTGGACCAGTGGCCTCTGCCAACGCCCACTTATCTGCGCAGGCAGCAGAAAACTGGGTTTAGAGTTTATCTAAATTTGATGAGTTTAAATTGACAAAGCTTCCTGTCAATGCAACACTTATAGTAGTATAAGGACAGATATAGAGAAACCAATATTTTGGTATTATACAAAATCTCAGACATCTGTCCACATTACGTCAATGATCACCTTTCTGGGAACTACCTTGCAGAGTTAGTGACACTGGACCAAACACATTCCTAGGTACAAGCCTGGGTGTTGACCATTTTCATCCAATGCTTACTGTAACTGAAGAAGATGAATAGTTCTGACCTAAGAGGCATCAGAAAATGAGTCCTTCGGTTGTATCATATTCAAATGGTTGGGCATACCGTGCATTTTTAATTCTTCTAAGACTTTAAAATCTGAATCAGGTTCAATGGGGAGGACCCATTGGTGTGTGAAAGAAACAGGTGCAAAACGGCATAAAATATTCATAATATTTGAAGAGAGGGTTGGTATTTCACACTATTTTATACCTCCTTTGATTTCGTATAAACATATGATCAGTGGTCTCCACACAAAAAAACCTGTGCAGAAAAATTTTCTTAATGGAAACAATTATAAAGTGATTTGTGACAGGCTAAGTGTGCAACAACAGGACGTGTCCTCTGAGTCACACCAGCTCAGAAGAACAAATGAAACCAAACCATGCTTGAGTCTCATGCACACACTCACATGTATCGATACATTTACCTGAAATAGATTGCCCAGAAACTTTTAATGTGCCTGATAAAGGAAGCACTACCAAAGTGAAGAAGAGCAAAACTAAAATGTAAACTCATCCCAAGAAAACACCGATATACTACTGCACCTTTAGAATAAAATCATGGTATATGTTAACAATATTATGTCAATCAGGACAAAGAAGACAGTTGAGAAAAGATAAAATCCTGGTGAGATGAACACGTACATATGATTTGCTGCTTTCCAGGATCGTGTGTGTGTGTGTGTGTGTGTGTGTGTGTGTGTAAAAGAATACATAATGGATATCTATCTGACAGGTACAAAAATGATTATGATTTTCAGCTGAAAAATAAAATATCAGACAAAGGAGATGCTCACTGAAGAAGACAGAAGAATGTCATCGTCCCTGAGTGGTACAATTGCTCCAAGTGTCATTCTGGAGAGCACACGGGGAGGGAACCACAGCACTCATATCATAGTCTGCCATGTTACTGCTATTGTTGTTCTCATTACAATTCAGGAAAATTATTATCCTTTAGTAACTCCAGACATGGGAAAGATCAGGCTGGGAAGCGCTTTCTCCCATTGATTCTCAGGAGTATGTTCTGTTGATCTGGGTCACTCTGTTCCTTCCTCCTCCCCTTCTCCACATCCACCCCTCTTAAAGCTTGTGCACCACACAGAGCAATCTTCCAAGAGAAAGGACATGTGTCCCCTGAGGTTAATGGAAAATTGCATTTCATTCCCTTCTCACCATATTTAAAGACTGGCGAAATTAGACTTAGAACCATCATCTATGTTTGGTACCATCAAATGACTGATTGCAGTAAGAGGGATGGATTCATCTGGAAAACTATGTAATTGAAACTGGCTGGAAATATTGAACACGTTCTTCCTGAGCAAAGGAGCAAAGTATGGGTCCCTAGCAACTATCATGATATGACAGGATACAGGAAAGTCCAGTGATAAACTACACCTATATTATGACTTTGCATATGAGAGATAAATACTTGGAAAAAGCAAAGATCATATATGAAGAGAAAGAAATGTTATTATTGAAAATAAAATTAAACGGAACTACAAAACAAAGACATTGTCATTCTATGTAATAATTCACATCAAAAAATTATATAATTCAATGACATGTCAGAAGAACGCAATGTTCCAATAATAATTAAGAGAACTGAATCAAATGTGAGAGGTTAAATACTTAGTACTGACACACATAAGGTGATAGAGTAGGAATTTCCAATTACCATAATAGCTCAATGTTGACATACAATTCTAAGTTTTAGTGGAAAAAATACATAGTTTCACAAAACTGGATACTAGTCTATGCACACAACACATGTTAAAGGAAATATCTCAGGATAATGTCTCCATTTAATACACTTCAAATATATAACATTCACTGATATATTTGACATGAATATGCTGCCCTATCTGGTTCCTGAATGAATCTTGAAAAAGTGGGGGCAAGATTTCTGCAGCCTCAGTGCTACGACTGAATTGCTGTTGCTTTCTTGATGCTTCTGTCCCATGGGTCTGAGCTAACCTCAGACATATGAGAACAGGCCCCCGATGATGAGGGAGGAGGAGCAAATGAGGGGATACAGCCATCACTACATAGGAAATGACAGATGTGATGAACACTGACAGGGCTGTAGGGCAGGTTCTGTGGAAGAAGACGATGAAGTAGGATTTCCATGGCGTGTTGTTTATTCAGGGAATGCTCTCGGGATAAACAGGGTGAGGGAAGGAAAACAGTAGAGAATGTTGCTAAGCAAGGATGTCGTCTCTAGTGGAACAGAGCAGGTGCCTGATCCCATGAGAAGTTGGCCAGAAATCTCCAGAAGAACCATCCATCTGTGATGGTAGAAATACTCTGTCCTCACTGTCCAATACTATGCCCACCCTTTACCTGTCATACCTGAGCACTGAAAATGTCCTAGCTAAGAAATTGAATTTTACGTTTTATTTAATTTTAATGAATTTGAATTTAAAAAACTTATGTGTCTACTTACTAAACTATTGGGCAGCACAGCTCTGGAGCATGGATTGCATCAGATTCAGGCCTGCCTTGGCATTGGCACCTTTTCTACATCCCATAACTCTGTCACTGGCTATAAGCTGCCTCCACCATGTCCCCCAGAGCCCTTGGCAATGTAGCTCCCTCTCAGCTGAGGGAAATTCTCTTAAGAAGACAATGGCTCTGAACCTTGGAGCCCACACTCATACCAACTAGGGTTTGGATAGGAGCCCCAGCAGGTAAAGAGCATCTGGGCAGGTCACCAACAGCGTTCATACAAGAGTCCATTCATGATCATGTGCAAGGACAGAAAGACGGGACCTAGAGTACTTTACACATCACCTCAGTGCAATCACACACGCACACACATACACACCACGACACTTCTCTAATTCATCTACATGTAATCGTTTAGGTTTGTTATTACTTTTTTCTTCTCAAAATGGTGTTTTTAAAATTTATTTTCAGAGAGGGAGAGAGAGAGGGAGCGCAAGCAGGGGAGGGGCAGAGAGAGGAATAGAGAGAATCTCAGGCAGGCTCTGCAGTGTCAGCACAGAGACAGATGTGGGTCTCGAACCCACAAGCCATGAGATCATGGCCTGGCTGAAATCAAGAGTCAGACGCTTAACTGATTGAGCCACCAGGCTGCCCGTTCAAATCGGTATTAGAACTCATTGGAAGGATCACCACTTCTTGTGAAAATAAAGTCAAAATAATTTTCCTTGACAAAATATACATAAAATGGAACTTCCCTGTTGTAATTTTCAACACGGTTTTTAAAATTCCATGAACACTTTAGATATTTGGGGAGAAAATACATATTTAATAATGATAGCCACTGACAATAAGTTTTAAGCATAGAGAAGAAATATTATCTAAATTCACACACAATAAGGAACCAAAGGGAAAGTATGAAAGCATATAGTGTCATACTCTAGTATTCTAATACTGAAGGCTATATATTATTCCAGAAACAAGGCATATTTAATTATTTTCCACATGTACACAGAGAGTGCAATGCATGTACTACATTAATCAAAAGTCTAGGAATTACCTGGTGGCATCAGTAAAGAACAATTACACTCAGTTCTTATATTTCATGAACTTTCAGGGTGTGTTACTTTACACAATTCACCATGTAAGCATACAGATAAACCACTTTGTTTTGTGAACAATTGCAACTGAAAATAAAGTAATCTGTTCCTAGAGCAACACAGAGACTTAGTGCCATTTTACTCACCTTTATTCACCTTCTCAGTGGGATCTAAGCCACTTTCCTACCTCATTCCAAGTTACTGCCTAATTATAGCTCTACGGATAGGAACACGGACATGTTTCTGTTTCTGTTGTTTCCTGACTTGATAATTTCAGCCACTCTGACAGGTGTGAGGTTGTATCTCATTGTGGTTTTGATTTGCATTTCCCTGATGATGAATGATGTTGATTATTTTTTGATGTGTCTGTTGGCCATCTGGATGTCTTCTTTGGGAAAGTGTCTATTCATGTCTTCTGCCCATTTCTTCACTGGATCATTTAGGGTTTGTGGGGGGTTAGTGAGTTTGATAAGTTCTTTATGGGTTTGGGATACTAACCATTTATCTGAATGCCATTTGCAAATATCTTCTCCCATTTCATATGCTGCCTCTGAGTTGTGTTGATTGTGTCCTTCACTGTGCAGCAGCTTTTTATCTTGATGAAGTCCCAATAGTTCATTTTTGCTTTTGTTAACTTTTATCTTATGTGTTGTTCCAAAGCTATGTCTAGCAGAGTCTACTTGAAGTTTTTAATTTGAAAAGAAGCTATTTAAACATCTCACCAGGGTATAACCCTTATTCTTAAGGTGAATCATAGTGAGAAGACACTTTTGAATTTTTTTTAAGTTTATTTATTTATCTTGAGAGAGAGTGAACATGAGCGGGGAAGGGGGCAGAGAGAGAAGTTGACAGAGAGAGACAATCCCAAGCAAGCTCCTCACTGTCAGCCCAGAGCCAAACATGAGGCTCAATCTCACAAACCGTGAGATGCTGACCTGAGCCCAAATCAGGACTCCAACGTTTAACTGACTGAGTCACTGAGGCACCTCAAGACGATTTTGAATTTACGTCTAAGTGACAATCACTTATAACTATGCACAACCCCCACAATTCTTGTGCGTGTACAAAGATCCATGAACACACAGCGGCATACACACAGCCTTGATATTAGTTACTATTGTGACTTTTAACAACCCCTTAAATAAAATTTGTATTTCAAAAGTGAGGACATTTACACCCATCCTGATACATTCAGACACTTGTGTTACAATCTTAGTTCTACATTACTCAGCCCTAAAAAGGAATGACATCTTTCTTAAAAATGAGTTTGTTAATGTAAATATAGTTGACACACAATGTGCATTAGTTTCAGGTGTACAACATCGATTCGGCTATCCTATATGCTGTGCTGTGGTCAGAACTGTAGCCGCCATCTGTGACCATACAACATGATTACAATATCATTGACTATAATTTCTGTAGTGTACCCTTTATTCCTGTGATTCACAAAAGAATGAGATCTGGAGGCACATGGGTGGCTCAGTTGGTTGAGCATCCGACTTGGCTTCTGCTGTGGTCATGATTCCATGGCTCGGGGGCTCATGCCCCACATCAAGCTCTGCGCTGACAGCACAGATCCTACTTGGGATCCTCTCTCTCCCTCTCTTTGTCCATTCCATGCTCATGTTCTCCCTCTCTGAAAATAAATAAACTTACCAAAAAATTAAAAAAAAAATTAATGTCTTTGTCTGACTTCTTTCACTTAACATAATGCCCTCCAGTTGCATCCACGTTGTTGCAAATGGCAAGATTTCATTCTCTCTCATTGCCAAGTATATTCCATCGTATATATAAATCACATCTTCCTTATCCATCTGTCACTTGATGGACATTTGGGCACTTTCCATAATTTAGCTCTTGAAAGCACTGCGATAAACATGTGGGTGCATGTGTTCCTATGCATCAGCACTCCTGTGTTCTGTGGATAAATACCTGGCAGTGCTACGGTTGGGTCGTAGGGTAGGTCTAGTTTTAACTTTTTGAGAAATCTCCCCACTGCTTTCAGAGTGGCTGCACCAGTTTGCATTCCGACCAACAGTGCAAGACCCTTCCCATTTGCCCACATCCTTTCCAACTACTCTTTTTGCCTGAGTTCTTAATTTTAGCCACTCTGACTGGCGTGAGGTGGTATCTCAGTGTGGTTTTGATTTGTATTTCCCTGATGATGAGTGACGTTGAGCATTTTTGTTATGCGTCTGTTGGCATCTGGATGTCTTTGTCAAAGTGTCTATTCATGTGTTTTGCCCATGTCTTCACTGCATTATTTGTGTTTGGGATGTTGAGTGTTGAAAGTTCTTTATAGGTTTTGGATACTAACCGTTTATCCGATAGGTCATTTGCAAACATCTTCTCTCATTCCGCTGCTTGTCTTGTAGTTGTGTTGATTGTTTTCTTTGCAGTGCAGAAGCTTTTTACCTTGATGAGGTCCCAGGGGTTCATTTTTGCTTTTAATTCCCTTGCTATTGGAGACAGGTCGAGCAAGAAATTGCTGTGGCTGAGGTCAAAGAGGTTGTTGCCTACTTTCTCCTCTAGGGTTTTGACTGTTTCCTGTCTCACAGTTAGTTCTTTCATCCATTTTGAGTTTATTTTTTTGTATGGTGTAAGAAAGTGCTCTAGTTTCATTCTTCTGCGTGTTGCTGTCCACTTCTGCCAGCACCACTTCCTAAAGAGGCTGTCTTTTTTCCATACGATGCTCTATCCTGCTTTGTGGATATTAGCTGGCCGTAGATTGGTGAGTCCAGTTCTGGGTTCTCTCTTCTGTACCATTGGCCTATGTGTCTGTTTTTGTGCCCCTACCCTACTGTCTGGATGATTACAGCTTTGTAGTAGAGGCTAAAGTCAGGAATCGTGATGCCTCCCCCATTGGTTTTCTTTTTCAACCTAACTTTGGCTCTTCGGGGTGCTTCGTGTTTCCGTACAAATTTTAGGATTGTTTGTTCCTGTTCTGAGAAGAATGCCGGTGCAATTTTGATTGGGATTGCATTGAATGTGTAGATTGGTTTGGGTTGTGCTGACATTTTAACAATATTTGTTGTTCCAATCCATGGGCGTGGAATGTTGTTCCATTCCTTCATGTATGCTTCATATTCTTTCATACATTTTCCGTAGTTTTCAGCATACAGGCATTTTACATCTTTGGTTAAGTTTATTCCTAGGTATTTTATGGTTCCTGATGCAATTGTAAATGGGATTGATTTCTTGATTTCTCCTTCTGCTGCCTCACTATTGGTGTATAGAAATGCAACTGATTTCTGTACATTGATTTCATATCCTGAAACTGCTAAAGTCATGGGTCAGCTCTAGCAGGTTTTTGATGGAGTCTTTCAGGTTTTCCATGTAGAGTATCATGTCCTCTGTGAAAAGTGAAAGTTTGACATCTTCTTTGCTAGTTTGGATGCCTTTTATTTCTTTTGTTGTCTCATTCCTGAGGCTAGGACTTCCAACACTATGTTAAACAACAGTGGTAAGAGTGGACATCCCTGTATTGTTCCTGATCTCACGGGGAAAGCTCTCGTTTTCCCCCATTGAGGATGATATTAGCTGTGGGCTTTTCATATATGGCTTTTATGATGTTAAGTTATGCTCCTTCTATTCCCACTTTCTTGAGGGTATTTATGAAGAAAGAATGCTGTATTTTGTCAAATGGTTTTTCTGCATCATTTGACAGGATCATATGTTTCTTATCCTTGCTTCTTGATGTGATGTATCACACTGAATGACTTGCAAGTATTGAACCAGCCCTGCAGCCCAGGAATGAATCCCACTTGATCATGGTGAATAATTCTTTTAATATACTGTTGAACTCGATTTGGTAGTATCTTGTTGAGAATTTTTGCATCCCTGTAATTCTCCTTTTTAGTGGGGTCTCTGTCTGGTTTGGGAATCAAGGTCATGCTGGTTTCATAGAGTCAGTCTGGGAGCTTTCCTTCTATTTCTATTTTTTGGAACCACCTGAGAAGGATAGTTATTAACTATGCTTTAAATGTCTGGTAGAATTCCCTAGGGAAGCCATCTGGCCCAGGACTCTTATTTGTTGGGAGATTTTTGATAACTGCATCAATTTCCTCACTGATTATGGGTCTGTTCAAATTTTCTATTTCTTCCTGTATGAGTTTTGGTAGTGTATTGGTCCATTTCTTCCAGGTTGTTGGCATATACTTTTTCATAGTATTCTCTAATAATTGTCTGTATTTCTGTGGTGATAGTTGTGATCTCTCCTCTTTCAATCATGATTGTATCTCTTTGGGTTCTCTCTCTGTTTTCTGTTTGAGCACTCTAGCTAGGGGGTTTATCATTTTGTTTATTTCTTCCAAAATAACTCTTAGACTCATTGACCTGTTCTACTGTGTTTAGTTGGATTCCATGTTGTTTATTTCTTCTCTAATCTTTCTTATTTCTCTTCTGTATGCTTTGGAATTTCTTTGCTCTTCTCTACTTCCTTTAGGTGTGCAGTTAGGTTTTATATTTGGGATTTTTCTTGTTTCTTGAGATAGGCCTGGATTGCAATGAATTTTCCTCTAGGAAAGCCTTTGCTGCATTCCAAATGGGTTGGACTGTCATGTTTTCTTTTTCATTTGCTTCCATGTATTTTTTTAAATTTCTTCTTTAGTTGCCTGGTTGACCCATTCATTCTTTAGTAGGATGTGCTTTAACCTCCCTACATTTGGAAGCTTTCCAAATTTTTTCTTGTGGTTGATTTCAAGTTTCCTAGCTTTTAGATTATGGTATTATCTCATTCTTTTACATTTATCGAGGGCCATTTTGTGAGCCAGCATGTGATCTATCTTGGAGAATGTTCCATGTGCACTCAAGAAGAATGTGTGTTCTGCTGCTTTTGGATGAAAACTTCTGAATATATCTGTCCAGTCTATCGGGCCTTTAACTTCTTTGTTGATTGTTTCCTTCTTGAGTTTCTGCCTACATGATTTCTCCATTGTTGTTAGTGGAGTGTTGAAATTTCCTGTAATTACCATATTCTTACCAATCAGTTCATGTATGTTTATCATTAGTGGGTTTATCCATTCGGGTTCTTTCACGTTGGTGGCATAAACATTTACAAATGTTAGCTCTTCTTTTTGGATAGACCCCGTAATTATGATATAATGCCCGTCTTCACCTCTTGTTTCAGTCTTTAGTTTAAAACCTAGTTTTTCTGATATAAGGATGGCTACTCCAGCATTCTTTTGACTTCCAGTGGCATGATAGATGGTTCTCCATCCCCTGACTTTCAAGCTGAAGGTGTCCTCAGGTCTAAAATTGACCTCTTGTAGACAACATATAGATGGGTCTCGTTTTTTATCCATTCTGATATCCTATGCATTTTGATTGGAGCATTTGTCTGTGTACATTCAGAGCTATTATTGAAAGCTATGGATTTAGTGTCATTGTGTTATCTGTAGGTTTCATGCTTCTGGTGATGTCTCTAGTCCTTTGTAGTCTTTGCATAGTTCCACTCACAGAATGCCCTTCAGGATCTCTTGCAGGGTTTGTTTAGTGGTCATGAACTCCTTCAGTTTTTGTTTGTGTGGGAAAACCTTTATCTTTTGTTCCATTCTGAGTGGCGGACTGCCTTGCTGGATAAAGGATTCTTGGCTGCATGGTTTTCCTATTCAGCTCATTGAATATTTCCTGCCACTCCCTTCTGGCCTGCCAAGTTTCAGTGGACAGGGTCAGGTGTGTACTACCCTTATGCATCTACCCTTGTGGGCTAAGGCCCATTTGTCCCTAGCTGCTTTCAGAAGTCTCTATCTTTGTGTTTTGCCATTTTTCACTATGATATGCCATGGAGAAGGCCTATTCCTGTTGAATCTGAAGGGAGTTCTCTGTGCCTCCTGGATGTGGATGGCTGCTTCCTTCCCCAGATTAGGGAAGTTCTCAGCTATAATTTGTTCAGGTAAACCTTCTGCCCCTTTCTCAATCTCTTCCTCTTCTTCTGGAACTCTGATGACATGGACTATTACTACGTTTCTTTGAATCGCTTATTTCTCTAATGATCCCCTCATGGGCTCCTATTTTCTTACCCCTTTTTCGCGGCTTCCTCTTTTCCATTACTTTAACTTCTGTTTCACTAATTTTCCCCTCTGATTCCTCCTTCCTTGCTGTCACTGCCTCTAGTTTATTTTACAGTCATTTACGACATTTCTTGACTCATCATAACTCTTTCTTAGTTCCTTGATGTCTGCAGCAATAGATTCTCTGCTATCTCCTATGTTTTTCAAGCCTGGAGATTAATCTTATGATTATTATGTTAAACTCTTGACCAGATATATTGTTTATATCTGTTGTGAGCAATTCTCTAGGTGTCATTTTCCCTGGAATTTCTTTTGAGGAGAATTCTTCCTTTTTGTCATTTTGGCTAGTTTTCTCTCCTTTATGTATTTTAACAATTTGTTATGTGTCCTGTACCAGCGAGTACTACTATATTTAAAAGGGGTCATAATGCTGTCCAGGGCCTGACACTTCAGGGGGTGTTTTTGAGCATGTTGCTTGCTCTCTCTTGTGAGTCTGGTTCCTTTATGTCCCTAGTTGTAGTGGTGGTTTGGACCTTCCACCAGGTGTGCTTTGATGTGTTCATTAAAGTAACCCTGGAAAATTTTAAAAGGGGGGGGTGTGGTGGTGGAAGAGACCTTACCCCACACAAAGAGAGAAATGACAGGGGAGGGCAAAAAGTAAAGGAGAAAACGTGAAAGAATGGACCCAGGAGAGAATCAGAGAAACTTTGTAACTTAATCCAGAGAGAGAGGAACATTAAAAGGTGATACACAAGAGGTATAAACATAATACATTAAAAATGTCTGTTTAAAGAAACTAACAACTAGAATCGAGAAGGGAAGAAAGAAGAGGAAGAAAAGGAAAAAAATATATATGTATAATAAGAATTTTCCAACAATCAAATCAGAAAATGTAAAAGGGCTGGACCGATATCTGATGGCCCCTTGGAGCCAGTGACAGCGCTGGCCTGGGGGAGGTGCCATCTGGTTCGGTCAGTGGCAATGCCGCTCCTGTGGATCTGCAGTTAGCAGGTGGGGTGCGGTCAGGGTTTGGCCAGGGGTGTGGTCCCGGTCCCCTGTGGCCCTGCTCTCCCATCCCTGAAGCCCCGCCATATGGTGATGGGGAGAACAACGGTGTCACCTCAGCCTCGTTCCCGGGACAGGTTGTCACAAGCCACCCTGTTGAGGCCGTCCTCTCAGTGTCGCGGGGGTGCGAGTGCCCCGGGGTGTCCTACTCTGCGGAACTGGCACCTCCCAGGCGCTCCACTGGGATTCTAGCCCTGATGTCTGGAACAATCCTGCTCCACAGCCCAGTCCAGGTCAGTGCCCCGTACCCCATCCAGAATTCATTCACATTTAAAATTAAGCAACTGAATGGTTCCTCCTTATAAATGTATATGTAAATATTTGGCAATTGTGAAGACAATCTTAACTGCTTTGTAAAACATCTAGGTAAGCACAGATGAAAGCTAGTGTAGCTGGGGTGGTCTAGGCAGTTACTTGTCCTCTGTCAGGTCTGTGAACCAATAGAAGAGACAGATTACGTCTCCTCTGGGCTTGTCCTCCATAGTCATTGTCCCTGAGGATTGCCATGTCTGGGCAGGGCTCATTAAGAGTGTGGGGCATCCGTTCCCCAGAGACGTCAGCAGGGGAAGGGACTTGGTTCTGTGTGCCAGCCCAGCCCCAGCTCAGAGTCACGGCACCCTCTCGCCTGCTCATAAGGGTCTCACTGTCACACCGGCAGGTCATTGTACTCAGGAAACGATACTGAGAGTTTGGGACTGCCTTCATCTTCTACCTCCGAGAGGCAAAGGGCAGATCTCTGGTGTGACATGAGGATCTGTGAAGTCATCCTGAGATAGTGTCCTTTTGCTTAAGAAAAATGCATGGATGACCCAGTGCTGGTATAGTCAGCGTTTGTATTTCCCGGAGACACTGATCCTACATGTCCGTGTCCTATCCGTAGAGCTGTAATTAGGCAGTAACTTGGAATGAGGTAGGAAAGTGGCTTAGATCCCACTGAGAAGGTGAGTAAAGGTGAGTAAAATGGCACTAAGTCTCTGTGTTGCTCTAGGAACAGATTACTTTATTTTCAGTTGCAATTGTTCAAACACAAAGTGGTTTATCTGTATGCTTACTTGGTGAATTTTGTAAAGTATCAGACCCTGAAAGTTCATGAAATATAAGAACTGAGTGTAATTGTTCTTTACTGATGCTACCAGGTAATTCCTAGACTTTTGATTAATGTAGTACATGCATTGCACTCTCTGTATACATGTGGAAAATAATTAAATATGCCTTGTTTCTGGGAATAACATATGGCCTTCAGTATTAGAATACTAGAGTATGACACTATATGCTTTCATACTTTCCCTTTGGTTCCTTATTGTGTGTGAATTTAGATAATATTTCTTTGCTATGCTTAAAACTTATTGTTAGTGGCTATCATTATTAAATATGTATTTTCTCCCCAAATATCTAAAGTGTTCATGGAATTTTAAACATCAATGTTGAAAATTACAACAGGGAAGTTCCATTTTATATATATTGTTTCATGGATAATTATTTTGGCTTTATTTTAACAAGTGGTGACCCTTGAAATGAGTTTTAATACTGATTTGAACGGGCAGCCTGGTGGCTCAATCAGTTAAGCGTCTGACTCTTGCTGTCAGCCAGGCCATGATCTCATGACTTGTGGGTTTGAGACCCTCATCTCTCTGTGCTGAGAGTGCAGTGCCTGCTTGAGATTCTCTCTGTTCTTCTCTCTGCCCCTCCCCCACTTTCCCTCTCTATCTCTCTCTCTCCCTCTCTGACAATAAATTCTAAAAATACCATTTGGAGAGAAAAAAGTAATAACAAACCTAAACATTTACATATTGATGAATTAGAGAAATGACGTGGTGTTATGTGTGTGTGCATGTGTGTGTGTGTGATTGCACTGAGGTGTTGTGTAAAATACACTAGGTTCCATCCTTCTAACCTTGCACACGATCATGAATGGACTCTTGCATCAACGATGTTGGTGACCTGCCCAGATGCTCTTTACCTGCTGTGCCTCCAGTCCAAACCCTACTTACTATGAGTATGGGCTCCTAGGTTCAGAGCCATTCCCTTTTTGAGAGAATTGCCCTCAGCTGTAAGGGAGTCACATTGCCAAGCAGTCTGGGGGACACATTGTGGGGGCAGCTCACAGCCAGTGACAGACTATGGGATGTACAATAGTTGCCAATGCCAAGGCAGGCCTGAGTCTGATGCAATCCATGCTCCAGAGCTGTGCTGCCCAATAGTTTAGTAAGTAGACACATACGTTTTTTAAACTCAAATTCATTAGAATTAAATAAAATGTAAAATCGAATCTCTTAGCTAGGACATTTAAAATGCTCAGGTATGACAGGTAGAGAGTGGGCATAGTATTGGACAGTGAGGACAGAGTATTTCTACCATCACAGATGGATGGTTCTTCTGGAGATTTCTGGCCAGCTTCTCATGGGATCAGGCTCCTGCTGTTCCACTGGAGACCACATCCTTGCTTAGCAACATTTTCTGCTGTTTTCCTTCCTTCACCCTGTTGATCCCAAGAGCATTCTCTGAATAAACAACACCCCGTTGAAATCCTACCTCATCGTCTTCTTCCTACCCTACAGCCCTGTCAGTGTTCATCACATCTGTCATTTCCTATGTAGTGATGGCTGTATCCCCTCATTTACTCATACTGCCTCGTCATCGGGGGCCTGTTCTCATATGTCTGAGGTCAGCTCAGACCCATGATACAGAAGCATCAAGAAAACAACAGCGACTCAGTCGTAGCACTAACGCTGTGGAAACCTTGCCCCTGCTTTTTCAGGATTCATTCAGGAACCAGATAGGGCAGCTTGTTCATGTCAAATATATCAGTGAATGTTTTATATTTGAAATGTCTTAAATGGAGACATTATCCTGAGATCTTTTCCTTTAAGATGTGTAGTGTGCATAGACTAGTATCCAGTTTTGTGAAACTATGTATTTTTTCCACTAAAACTTAGAATTGTATGTCAACATTGAGCTATTATGGTAATTGGAAATTCCTACTCTATCACCTTATGTGTGTCAGTACTAAGTATTTAACCTCTCACATTTGATTCAGTTCTCTTAATTATTATTGGAACATTGCGTTCTTCTGACATGTCATTGAATTATATACTTTTTTGATGTGAATTATTACATAGAATGACGATGTCTTTGTTTTGTAGGTTCTGTGTAATTTTATTTTCAATAATAACCTTTCTTTCTCTCCATATATGATCTGTGCGTTTTCCAAGTATTTATCTCTCATATGGAAAGTCATAATATAGGTGTAGTCTGTCACTGGACTTTCCTGTACCGTGTCATATCATGAGGGTTGCTAGGGAACCATACTTTGCTCCTTTGCACAGGAAGGACGTGTTCAATATTTCCAGCAAGTTTCAATTACATAGTTTTCTCAGATGAATCTATCTCTCTTACTGCAATCAGTCATTTGATGGTACCAAACATAGATGATGGTTCTAAGTCTAATTTCGCCAGTCTTTAAATATGGTGAGAAGGGAATGAAATGCAATTTTCCATTAACCTCAGGGGACACATGTCCTTTCTCTTGGAAGATTGCTCTGTGTGGTGCACAAGCTTTAAGAGGGGTGGATGTGGAGAAGGGGAGGAGGAAGGAACAGAGTGACCCAGATCAACAGAACATACTCCTGAGAATCAATGGGAGAAAGCGCTTCCCAGCCTGATCTTTCCCATGTCTGGAGTTACTAAAGGATAATAATTTTCCTGAATTGTAATGAGAACAACAATAGCAGTAACATGGCAGACTATGATATGAGTGCTGTGGTTCCCTCCCCGTGTGCTCTCCAGAATGACACTTGGAGCAATTGTACCACTCAGGGACGATGACATTCTTGTATCTTCTTCAGTGAGCATCTCCTTTGTCTGATATTTTATTTTTCAGCTGAATATCATAATCATTTTTGTACCTGTCAGATAGATAACCATTATGTATTCTTTTACACACACACACACACACACAGACACACACACACACACGATCCTGGAAAGCAGCAAATCATATGTACAAGTTCATCTCACCAGGATTTTATCTTTTCTCAACTGTCTTCTTTGTCCTGATTGACATAATATTGTTAACATATATCATGATTTTATTCTAAAGGTGCAGTAGTATATCGGTGTTTTCTTGGGATGAGTTTACATTTTATTTTTGTCTTTCCTCACTTGGGTAGTGCTTCCTTAAGCAGGCACATTAAAAAGTTTGTGGGCAATTTATTTCAGGTAAATGTATCGATATGTGTGCGTGTGTGCATGAGACTGAAGCAGGGGTTTTTTTTATTTGTTCTTCTGAGCAGGTGTTAGTCAGAGGACACGTCCTGTTTTGCACACTTAGACTGTCCATTTCTATTAAGAAAATTTTTCTGAATAGATTTTTTTTTGGTGGAGACCACAGATCAGATGTTTATACAAAATCATAGGAGGTAAAAATAGTGTGAAATACCGTATCCTCTCTTCAAATATTATGAATATTTTATGCCCATTTTGTACCTGTTTCTTTCACACACCAATGGGTCCTCCCCATTGAACCTGATTCAGATTTTAAAGTCTTACAAGAATTAAAAATGCACGGTATCCCAGCCATTTGAATATGATACAACCGAAGGACTCAGTTTCTGATGCCTCTTTGGTCAGTGTATAACTATTCCTCTTCTTCAGTAGTAAGCATTGGTGAAAATGGTCATCACCCAGCCTCGTACATGGCAATGTGTTTGGTCCAGTGTCACTAACTCTGCAAGGTAGCTCCCAGAAAGGTGATCATTGACGTAATGTGGACAGATGTCTGAGATTTGGTATAATACCAAAATATTGGTTTCTTTATGCCTTTCCATATACTACTTTAAGTTTTGCATTATAGCTCTTTGACCCGTCATTGCTTTGAGAACATAACTGTCTTTATCTCTGTGTGTTTATCTCTTTATTTTATCCTAGGGAGTGATGTAAAACATGTCAGGTTGTACATAATTACATGGTTGGATAACTTTCTAAAATGTTTATTCTGATTAGGATGTCGATAAGGAATAATCTTACCTCTTTCAGGAATTTTACAAACTCTAATTGGTAATATGTGCAATGGAAATCTGCAGAAGGAAGAGGAAAGTGTTGGTCACTGGATTTTAGAGTTCAGATTCCAGCTGGCTCTGCATGGCCAATGAATTTTCTGAGTTAAGTTGGTATGGTCATTTGAAGCATTTTTCAGGAAAAGTTGATCACTGTAATTGAACAGTGGTTTTTCGGGTTCTGTCTGATTGTTTATTGTTTTACAAATACGAAAAAAATCCCCCCAAAACTGTGTCTTTCCCAAATATAATACATTAGTTAGAGAGGCAATACTGCCAAAATGTTTATGCAGAAATAGCGGTGAGATTTTGAATGTAATTGAATTCTTCATATAAGTACATCCTAGGTAATAATTTCTTATGTCAGAATGCTTGTACACATTAAGTTATATATACATACATATATACACATATATGTATGTAGATATACATATATATGTTTATTTTATATATTTTAATGTTTATTTTATTCTTTATTTAATGTTTATTAATGTTTATTTTATCTTAATGTTTATTATATTTTAGAGGGAGAGAGAGAGTAGGGGAGCAGGGAAGGTGCACAGAGACAGAGAGAGATGGAATCTCAAGCAGTCTCAGTGCTGTCATCAAAGAGTCTGACATAGGGATCAATTCCATGCTGCATGAGATCATGGCCCCAGGTGAAATCGAGTCGGATGCTTAACCCACTGAGCCACTTACGTGCCCCTGTTGTTATATTTTATTACATGTGAGGTGTGTGCAAATCCAATTGTGTAGAATCAGGAGACACATATTTGTATTAACATCTCTCCTTCTCTCTGCATCTCTTTCTGATTCTTTCTGAGCTCTTCCTCTTTTCCCTTATACATTTTATAGAACTTTAAGTCTGGAAGGTACACACATTTTTACAGTACTTCAAGTTCTAGTAAGTGCAGACTGATACACCTTATATTCCTTTGACTGATGCAAACAAAATGTCCATTATTTCACTTTTCTCATATTAAATATTAATAATTACCTTTTGGCGATAATGTGGAACTATATTGATATAAGCTACGTCAATTTCAGGGAGTACAGCATTTATTCACATTATTGCTGATAAATTCCATGCCCTTGTCTTTTCATAAGATCATTTCAACCCCCTACCAACTTGTTTTCTTTTTGAAGATTTCTTTTAAAAATTGCTAAATACTTGGTCTTGACAGGAAACATGTGGTAAGAAAGAATGGACCAGAAAAATGGAAGTTCTCTCACTGGCTTTATCCTGCTGGGTTTCTCTGACCGGCCTCAGCTGGAGCGAGTCCTCTTTGTGGTTCTTCTGATCTTCTATCTGCTCACCCTGCTGGGAAACACAACCATCATTGCGTTGTCCCGCCTGGACCCACACCTGCAGACTCCCATGTACTTTTTCCTGTCCAACCTAAGCTTTCTGGACCTGTGTTACACGACCAGCACTGTTCCTCAGCTGCTGGTTCATCTCAGGGGACCAGACAAGTCTATCTCCTTCGGTGCCTGTGTAGCTCAGCTGTTCATCGCTCTAGGGTTGGGATGCACAGAATGCATTCTGTTAGGGGTGATGGCATTTGACCGCTATGCAGCCATCTGCAGGCCCCTGCACTACACAGTGATCATGCACTCCCGTCTGTGCACCCTGATGGCTTCTGCATCATGGTTCATTGGTTTTGTCAACTCCTCATTGCAGACGGTGCTCATCTTCCTTGTACCACTTTGTGGGAGAAATAAAATAGACCACTTCTTTTGTGAGGTCCCCCCATTGCTGAAGCTTTCCTGTGTTGACACCACTGTGAATGAGTCTGAGCTCTTCTTTGTCGGTGTGATCATTCTCCTCATACCTGTGGCATTAATCACGTTCTCCTATGGTCGAATTGTCAGGGCAGTGTTAAGAATAAAGTCAGCCGCTGGACAGAGGAAAGTGTTTGGGACATGTGGGTCCCACCTCACAGTGGTCTCCCTGTTCTATGGCTTGGCCATCTATGCTTACCTCCAGCCCAGCAACAACTACTCCCAAGATCTGGGCAAGTTCATTTCTCTCTTCTACACCATCGTCACCCCCATGGTCAACCCCTTCATATATACCCTGCGGAACAAGGATGTGATGGGAGCAGTGAGAAAGGTGTTGTGTAGGGGCTATGACTCCAGAAGACTGAAGGAAGACTCTTTCATGAAAGGCTTTGAATACAGAGTCTTTATGATTTCTGTGTCCTCAACATTTCGCCTGACAACTCTCAAGGGAACTTTCTTAATTCATTCTTTTTTTTTTCAACGTTTTTTATTTTATTTTTGGGACAGAGAGAGACAGAGCATGAACGGGGGAGGGGCAGAGAGAGAGGGAGACACAGAATCGGAAACAGGCTCCAGGCTCCGAGCCATCAGCCCAGAGCCCGACGCGGGGCTCGAACTCACGGACCGCGAGATCGTGACCTGGCTGAAGTCGGACGCTTAACCGACTGCGCCACCCAGGCGCCCCTCTTAATTCATTCTTTATGCAAGTGAGTATTCAAACTCTAAGTTCATGGATGCATTGCAGCCTCCAGAGATGCTGAGTTAGTGTTTGTAAACCATCTGCATCATATTAATATTGTAAAAAGTTTCAGAGGATTTTCTTAGTTCACCCCCATTTGGGAACACTATCCCATTTCTAATCACAAAGGACAGTGACACACACACCATGAAAGCATACCAATATAAGAATAAAAATGACCAGAACACGCTAATAAATATCAACATTGTAGAAAATTCTAGCAATTTCTGGAGGCTATTTCTTCTTCTCACAGTCAGATCATGGCTCTATTACAACGTCTGTGGCCTGACTGGATCACAGCTTTTTCCCAGAGTAGGAGGACAACTGTAGGAAATCAAACTTAGGTGAGAGAAAATATGCCAACATCCATCCTGATAGAGCAATTCAGCTATCAAGCCATGGTGTAATCTCGCCCTTGTGATACTGTTTTTGTCTTGAAACACAGTTCTTTGTTTTTCAAAAAAATTTTTTCGTTAGAATTGATTTTTATGATTTTAGTGTTTAATTAAATTTTTATTGTCATTCCATTAGAGTTAACTACAGTATTAATATTACTTTCTGGTGTACAATACAGTGATTCCACATTTCATCATCACATGTACTCTCTTTAATCTCCATCACCTATTTAATCCCTCCCCCCAGGCCATCCACTGTGGCACCAATGAGCCCAGAGAAGGGAAGGGAGATTCTCAGTTCATGCATCCCTAATTCCTAGCCCTGTCCTGGCCTTAGGACAGTCACCCCTGTGATACCCTCCTGTACCTCCTAGTGTGCACATTTCGCAGCTACTGTTTGCCAGAGTCCCGCTCTGACCGGGCTCACGGAGGAGGCAGGAACAGGTCACAGACCCCTGGCAACCCCTCCTTTGCAGGTGACTGCTTTTTGGATGCTTGTTTTGTGGCACGAATGAGAGCTCTCTTTCACCACAGTGGTGTTGTGGCATGTTTGAGCCCTTATGGTGTAGACTGGGAACCACCATGTATGGACCTGTGGTTTCCTGGGAAGGGAGGCTGGGTGTCAAAGTGGAAAGGGGAGGGTGAATGACTGGAGATCAGAGGATCAGGGGCAGGTGTTCCTGAGGTGGCCTTAGAACAGGACCTGGTTTTGGGGAGGAGAAATTTCCTTTTTCCCCAGGGCTTTTCCACCTGTTTTGGAATCAAACTGATATGAGACAGAGTAACTGGAGAAAACACCCAGAGTTTTATTACCTGCACAGGGAGGCCCAATCTGGAAATTGAGACCCAAAGAAATGACCAAAGCAAGCTGAAATGGAGATCCATTTCCTGGTTATTTCCAGTAATCAGACATTAATACAACTCTGTTTTAGGGAGGAGAGCCCAGAGTCCTCCTACATTTCCATCCCCTTAACTCTTCCTACTGCTTTCCGTTGTTTTTGAGAAAGAATATTGCATGTTTGTGTGAGCCAGGCAGGGTCAGAGTGAGAGGGGGAGAGAGAAAATACCAAGCAGGCTCGGCACCATCATCACAGAGCCCAGTGTAGAGCTCAAACTCACAAACCGTGAGATCATGACCTGAGCTGAAATCAACAGTCAGTTGCTCAACCAAATGAACCACCTAGGCACACCCTCCCTCCCCTGGCAAAACCCTATTTTCACATAAATTCTCATTAACGTGAACTGGGCATTAGGATTTCACACAGCATTCAACCCCATAGCAATAGTTAATGTGATTATCTGAGCAGATTTCAAAATTCTTTATTATACACAAATTCCTGCATGCAGTAGTAAGACCAAGATGCAAGTATTATTTCTATCCTGTTCCAAGTTCATAAATGAGGTACATTGTGGTCATGGTAATTGCTAAGATTCTTATTGAGAATGTTGGGATTTCTTTTATTCTTATTGTTGTCTAGATAGCAGAAACCCTCAGCAATAAGACCAGATTCCCCTTATCTGGCTTGATTGCCAAAAAAGGCTATTCTCCTGACTCCCATTTGTTATGCTTACAGATAAAAGACAGACACAGATTGCATGCTGGAAAGACCTGCCCCTGAGCATTTGGTTTGAGCTGGAAGAGAAAATACTTAGTCTTTCCTTCTCCAGTGAAGTGGTAATTGGCTAATTGGGAGTTCAGATTTCACTTCCTTCTAGAACTTGGTCTAAAGAAGAGCAGCCTCATCCATAGACACAAGTTCTGCAGGTCGTGCCACACCTTTTTGGGTCTAAGCAATCAGTAGGGAAGGGAAGAAGGTCATGTCATTGTAGGAACATTTGAATGGATGTTTAGGTAAGAATGTGGCCTCTCCTTCCAAGGAAGAATAACAAAGATTGCAGATATCCACCTAAATTTTGGAAGCAGCCACTGGTCTTTGAAGAACCACTACAGTTGTAAGAAGTGAAGAGATTGGCATATAGATGGGAAAGTGAAGGTCCTGCAGATGAAAGTACATGACCGCTGTCCCCGTGAAAGCTAGCACACTCAGACACTGCCCGGTGGTGTGTGGTCGTGGATCTGTAGGAAAGTGTTAGGGAATGCGATAGGTAGAACAGAGCCCTTAGAATAAAGACAGATTCGTGTATTTACTATATGGCAACCTTGGACAGGATAGTCTTGGGAAATGGTGAATCTGAAAGGCAAGGGAAGTCACATTGAAGGGAAGGGAAGTCACAAGGGACAACTTTATTCAGGCTCTGTTCAAGGTAATAATGCTTCTCTCCATCATTACTGTTAGCATAAGTTCTGTCATCCCCAGGGTTTACCCAGAAAGATTGTCCACTCATTGCAGAGTGTTTTGGCACAAGCGAAGAGGTGTAGTTTAGAGTGGACAATGGAGCCTGGAGGTAAACAGAAATTGGAATTTATGATTCTATGGAATTTGCCCATGAATAAAAGGGCTAATGTTATATCTGAGGGATATTTTTATAAGCACCAAAGTCAAAGTATGTGCTCTAGGGACCGAGGATGTGTGTATTTTTAGGGCCCCAGGAGGGGCCTGCCCCATGTAACTATTTGTCTCAGTCCAAGGAGCCTCAGAATTTGACTCCCCAGAGGCAGCCAAAGAGGATGGAAGGCTCTGGAGGCGTGAGATGAGCAGGTAGTCAATCTTTCCCCGCCAAATTGACTAGGAGTGAAACAATTGTCTCTTTTTAACTTCCATTTACCAATGCTATTTCATATTTTTGACTAACATATTTTGGGTAGTCTTCGGATTCATTTTTTAAATGACATACAATTTTCACATAACATGTATTAGATTTTGAAAAGTTTATTGTCAAGTTAGCTAACATACAGTATAATCTTGGCTTCAGGAATAGATTCCTGTATTTCATCCCTTTCATACAAAACCCAGTGCTCATCCCAAGTGCCCTCCTCAATGCTCATCACCCATTTTCCCCACCCCCTCAACCTCCCACCTCCCTCAACCTCAATTTGTTCTCTGTATTTAAGAGTCTTTTACGGTTTGCCTCCCTCTCTGTTTATAACTTAGTTTTCCTTCCCTTCCCTGTGGTCTTGTGTTAAGTTTCTCAAATTCCACATAGGCACGAAATGATGTGATATCTGTCTTTCTCTGACTGGCTTGTTTTCCTTAGCATGCTACCTTCCAGTTCCATCCACGTTGTTGCAAATGAAAAGATTCCATTCTGTTTTTCTTGCTGGGATGTCTTCCATTGTGTACCTATATCACATCTTCTTTATCCATTCATCAGTTGATGGATACTCAGGCTCTTTCCATAATTTGGCTCTTGTTGATAGCACTGCTATAAACATCAGAGTACATGTGCCCCTACAAATCAGCCCTCCTGTATCCTTTGGGTAAATTCCTAGTAGCTTTATTGCTGGGTTGTAGGGTAAACCTATTTTTAATTTTTTGAGGAAACTCCACGCTGTTTTCCAGAGTGGCTGAACTGTATGAATTCCTAACAATGGTTCAAGAAGGTTCCCTTTCTCCACATCCTTGCCAACAGCTGTTGGTTCCTGAGTTGTCCATTTTAGCCATTCTGACCGGTGTGGTTTATCTCAGCGTGGTTTTGATTTGTATTTGATTTGCTCCCTGATGGGGAACATTTCTTCACATGTCTGTTGGCCATCTGGATGTCTTCTTCGGAAAAGTGTCTATTCATATCTCCTTTCCATTTCCTCACTGGACTGTTTGTTTTTCTGGTGTTGAGTTTGGCAAGTTCTTCTTCATAGATTATGGATACTAACCCTTTATCTGATATGTCATTTGCAAATATCTTCTACCATTTCATCGGTTTCCTTTAGTTTTGTTAATTGTCTCCTTTGCTGTGCTGAAAGTTTTTATCTTGATGAGTCCCACTAGTTCTCTTTTGCTTTTATATCCCTTGTCTTTGGAGACATGTCAAGTAAGGAGTTGCTGTGGCCGAGGTCGAAGAAGTTGCTGCCTGCTTTCTCCTCTGGGGTTTTGATGGTTTCCTGTCTCACATTTAGGCCTTTCATCCATTTTGAATTCATGTTTGTGTATGGTGTAAGACAGTGGTCCAATGTCATTTTTCTGCATGTTGCTGTCCAGTTCTTCCAGCGCCATTTGCTGAAGAGACTGTCTTTTTCCCATTGGATACTCTTTCCTGCTTTGTTTAAAATTAGTTGGCCATGTATCTGTCAGTCCATTTCTGGGTTACCTATTCTATTCCACTGGAGTATGTGTCTGTTTTATGCCAATACCATACTGTCTTGATGATTACAGCTCTGTAACAAAGACTAGGTCCCGGATTATGATGCCTCCTGCTTTGGTTTTCTTTTTCAACGTTACTTTGGCTATTTGGTGTCTTTTATGGTTCCATACAAATTTTAGGATTGTTCTAGCTCTGTGAAGAATTCTGGTGCTGCTTTGATGGGGATTGCATTGCCTGTGTTGGTTGCTTTGGACATTATTGACATGTTAATATTAGTTCTTCTTCCAATTCATGAGCATTCAATGTTTTTCCATTTCTCTGTGTCTTATTCAATGTCTTTCATAAGCTTTCACTAATTTTTAGCATACATATCTTTTACCTCTTTGGTTAAGTTTGTGCCTAGGTATTTTGTGGGTTTTGGTGCATTTGTAAACGGGATCGATTCCTTGATATCTCTTTCTGTTCCTTCATTATTGGAATATAGCAATGGAACCAATTTCTGCACATTGTTTTCACATCCTGTGACTTCATAAATGCATGGATCAGTTCTTGCAGTTTTTTCGTGGAGCTTTCAAGTTTTTCACCTAGAGTATCATGTCATCTGCGAAAAGTAAAAGTTTGATTCCTTCTTTGTCAATTTGTATTCCTTTTATTTCATTTTGTTGTCTGATGGCTGAGGCTCGGACTTCCAACACTATGTTAAACAACAGTGGTGAGAGTGGACATCCCTGTCGTGTTCCTGATCTCAGGGAGAAAGCTCTCAGTTTTTCCCCATTGGCGATGATATGAACTGTGGGCCTTTCATATATGGCTTTATGATACTAAGGTACGTTCCTTCTATCTCGACTTTCTTGAGGCTTTTTCTTTAGAAAAGATATTCTATTTTGTCAGATGCCTTTTCTGCATCTATTGACAGGATCACCTGGTTCTTATCCTTTCTTCTATTAATGTGAAGTATCACGTTGCTTGATTCATGAATATTGACCCAGCCCTGCAGCCCAGGAATAAATCCCACTTGATCATGGTGAATAATTCTTTTAATGTACTGTTGAATTCAACTGCCTAGTATCTTCTTGAGAATTTTTGCATCCACGTTCATCAGGGACATTGGCCTGTAATTCTTTTTAGTGGGGTGTCTGTCTGCTTTGGGAATCAAGGTCATTGTGGCCTCATCCAATGAATCTGGGAGCTTTTCTTCCAGTTCTATTTTTTGGAACAGCTTGAGAAGGATGGGTATGAACTCTGCTTTAAATGTCTGGTAGAATTCCCCAGGAAAGCTGTCTGGCCCAGGACTCTTATTTGTTGGGAGATTTTTGATAAACGATTCAATTTCTTCATGGATAATGGGTCTGTTCAAATTTTTTATTTCTCCCTGTTTGAATTTTGGCATGTGTAAATGTCTAGAAATTTGTCGATTTCTTTCAGATTGTCCTGTTTGCTGGCTAAAATTGTTTCATAGTATTCTCTAATAATTGTTTGTATTCTGCGGGGTTGATTGTGATCTCTCCTTTTTCATTCATGATTTTATCATTTTGGGTCCTCTCTCTTTTCTTTTGAGATATTTGGCTAAAAGTTTCTCAATTTTGTTTATTCTTCCAAAAAAAAGAAAAGAAAAGAAAAAAACCAGACCAACTCTTAGATTCCTTGATTTCTTCTACCATTTTTAAAAATTCTATATTGTTTATTTCTGCTCTAATATTTATAATTTCTTTTCTCCTGCTGGCTTTGGACTTTGTTTGCTAATGTTTTTCTAGCTCCTTTCAGTGTGATATTCGGTTCTGCATTTGGGAGCTTTCTTGCTTCTTGAAATAAGCCTGGATTGCAATGTATTTCTCCTTAGGACTGCCTTTGCTGCATCCCAAAGGATTTGGACTGTTGTGATTTCATTTTCATTTGCTTCCTTGTATGTTTAAATTTCTTCTTTAATTTCCTGGCTGACCCATTCATTCTTTTGTAGGATGTTCTCTAACCACCATGTATTTAACTTTTAACATCTATTCTCTTGGCAATTTTCAAGTACACAATTTAGTACATCACGAATTCTGCCTTTAAATCTGGATCAGCTCATGGAGCTTGATGGCAGCATGAGACAGGACAGCACATGATAAGTGACTCTAGGGGAATTATCAGGGATCCCCGGTATGATCACAGATGCCAGAGGTGGTGACTGAGAGGTCAGTTGGTCCCTTTCTAGGAGTAGAGAATCAAGAGAAAAAACTCCTGTGTGTGTTGAATTGTGCCTGCCCCCTGCCAAGATATGATCATAATCTAATACCTGGTGCATATGAAGACGATTTTATTTGAAAATAGAGTCTTTGCAGATGTGATCAAATTCAGATGAGGCCATACATGAATAAGGTGGCTTTCATCCAGAATGGCCTGTTTCCTGAGAATAAGAAGGGAAAACAGAGACAGCAGGCACAGGGAGAAGGCTAGGTGACGATAGAGGCCGAGCTGGAGCAATGATCAATTTACAACCAAGGATGCCAAGGATTTCTGGCAACATCTGAAACTCTAAGAAAGACATAGAACACATCATCCTTTAGAAGCTTCAAGGAGAGGGTGTCCCAGATGACACGTGATTTTGGACTGGCCTCCAGAGCCATGAGAGAATAAGTGTCTTGTTTTAAGTCCCCAGTACTGTACTTTTTATGGAAGCCCCAAGGAATGTGTACAGCTACTATGGGTGGGGAGACATTTACTGAAATCATCCAAGTAGATTTGCCAGATTGGGCCCTGGGAAGTATGAGATTGTCCTTGGAGAGAGGGCTAGGATCTTGATACACTGGCACAATGATCTCTGGTGGTTCAGTTGAAGTGTGATTATTTTTAAAGGGGAAATGGGTAAAGACAGAATTAAAGGTAAAGGACTTCAGGCTGTAGAAGAATCAGAAAGCAATGGTCACTGATATGTGAGACTATTAGGCCGTATAGTTTCATAAAAGCTGCATGAAAGCCATTTTAGCAGAGAGTGGCTGATAGCAAGGTTCGATGGATGGTGATGGGGAAAATGGACTGAGAATAGATGTGACTTTATCCAGAACTGCTAGTAGTTATTTGCATTTACACAGCACTTTACAGTTTTTCATGCCTTTTCATATACTCTTGTTTATGTCCCATAGCACCGAGAGATATTATCCTTACATTATAGCCGAGCACACTCTGGAACTGAGAGGTTAAGTTCTTAGTTGAAATGACAGAATTTAAAATGATGGGGCCACGATGTGAACCTACACATACAGACTTCCAAATATGCTCTTTCCAGGGCACTATGGAGTATTTCTGAAAATTGCTTTTAATAAGCCCACCCCTCCTACCAGGTGAAGACTACAGGTTACCAAAAGGCCGTGATCAACTGTTCTTAATGATTTAGTCAGCTTACTGAACTAAGATTTCCTAACTGTGATCACAAGCATTATATTTATAATTATCCACTTAAAGTTATTAATTTTGTTCAGAGTTTATTTACACAATAATTGTAGCATTGGTCCCCAAATGGCCAATGGTAAAATAATTCTAATATGGGAAGATAGAAATTGGTTCATACTGTTTTAATTTTTCTTGTATATTTAGTAGCCTGAACAGCAATTTGTTCATTGGTTAAATATTCTAAGACATAGTGAACCAAATGCTGGCATCTTCTCAATGCACATGATGTGTGCGTGACGACTGTGTGTTTTCAGTGTGGAGGGGATGTGCTGGATGACAGCAACATAGCAAGTGACCTATGGCTTCTTTCCACATGTCTGGGCCTCTAGTGCTCACAGTTCCTTCCTCGTTAGTGTCATGGACCCAGTTGGTTTAGATTCCAGGAGATTCCCACGAATATGAACTGGTTTGGGAGGACCTGCCCCCCAGAACCGCATGGGAGCAATGGAGTGTGCAGCGCCAGCCTGGGAGCACTGCTTCTCCAGGGCCTCCAGAGTCTCTTCTTCTGCAAGAGAGGGCGCAGGGCTGTGTGTGTGCCAAACAGGGAGCCACCAGGTGTCGTTACCGATGATTCTGGGTGGACATGTGGGTGCACACATCCCACCTGTTGTGTGAGACGTCCTTGGGGGTAATGGTCCCTTCAGAAACAACTCCTTCTCAGTGTGGAACCATGGCAACAGATGCCTGCTTTGCAGTCTGGCCCTTTGTTACCGCACTTGTGATTACTTCAACCTTTTCTGAGCTTTTCGAACTTTGAGACTGTCTTGCCCATCAATGTATTGTTTTTGCTGCCATTTTCCTTCTGTTTTCACTTTTAGTGAGTTTTCTGTTCTCTGTTTAATGCGAATCTCTGTATGTGTTTCCTGCCTCAGCTTCTGATATTTGTCTGTCTGTATTTGTCTTCTGTCTCTTTCCCTCTTTTTGAGACTTTCCCTCTTCACTGTCCCCACTTAAGCTCTTTACCCATTTATCCAGTGGTGACCATGGAAATCAAATGCAGGGCAGCAGTGCAGGACGGTCGTGTCTCCCTTAGGAAGGCCGGACTGTTCCCGCTACTTCTCTCCGATGGAGGATGATGGTGAGGAAGAGGGTCAGATGGCTGGGACAATCAGAGACTAGAAATGGCCCGTTTGAGAATTTATTAAACTGGTGACAATTTGCATCTTTCTGATGAAGTCCTGTCCCGACGATTTTGGCTTCACAGAGAGGATGGTGTCAGGTCCCTGCTGGAGAAGCTTCCTGCTCCTTCCTTTCTCTATCACGTTGCTTTTCTGTAAAATCATAGTTCGATTAGCATTCTTTTGGTGCACATTTCTGATTGCTTAGAACTCCCTAATAATGTTTCTCTTTTGCCTAAACTTAGCCTTTCTAAATGTGATTTTATCATTCTCATTTCATCCATTTAAAAAACTACCTGAGATCATATATCTATTGCTCTTATTAGCCTCCGTGTTTCCTGCTGTCTTATGGTCATAGTTATAATATTGGGCACCACACTGTTATGTAAAATATGTTCAGTTTAAAGAATAATTAACAAGGGTCGCTCATGCTGTCGCCTCCCTTGTAAATTAGAACCTCGCACGGAACCTCGACTGGCCTGTCCCCAACTGCAGACTGTCTCTTCGCGTTTATGGTGACTTGTTATAAGCAACCCTTTGTTACCATTTTTAGATTTAATTACAATTTTTTACTGTGACTACAGTCTTATCACCCATATGTGAGTCCATCAACAGCCATTCTTTCTACCTGTTTTTTATGCGGAGGGATGGATTTCTTTGTAACTTGCATCATTTGCTCAGCACCTTTATGTGAACAGCATTGTTTCAATATGTTTAGCTGTGGTTTCATTCTATTGTTGTAGAGCACACACTTTTGTATGAACACACCACAGTTCACCCAGTATGGTTGTTGGGCATTAGGATGGTTGCACGTTTTGGTTGATACAATGGTGCTGCTCACTGTTCTTATATACGTGTCTTCCGACAGGTGACCGAGCGTTCCCCTAGGTCATATCGCATCTAGGAATGTCAGTGTGGGTCAGCATCACTCGATAATGCCACACTGTTATCAAAGTGATTTGAGCATGTACGACTGGCAGCAGTGAGTGAGGCCTGGGATGAAAAGCATAATAGCAGGTGTGACACCGGGGGGTATTGTCTTTGCCAGTTTTCCCCATAACCCTCAGGATAGGACCTAGCTGGTATGGGAATAACGTAGAAAATTCAAATGTAAGAATGGCTTTGTAGAATTTCTGTTTGTGTGTTTATTTATTTTTGAGAGAGCAAGAGAGAGACAGAGCATGAGCAGGGAGAGGCAGAGAGAGAGAGGGAGACACAGAATCCGAAGCAAGCTCCAGGCTCTGAGCTGTCAGCACAGAGCCCGACAAGGGGCTCGAACCCAGGAGCCACTAGATCATGACCTGAGGCAAAGCCGGATGCTTAACCGACTGAGCCCCCCAGGCACCCCCAAATGTAAGAATGTTTTTAGCAGGAGGTAGTTTATCTCTTTAGGCAGAACATGACAAAGGAAACTGGAAGCTATAGATCTTTGAGAAACAGCCATAAAGTACCCATCAACTTCCTTCCATTTTTCTCAGTAATTATTTATAACTCTCCTGATAATTCAAAATCAATTTGATCTTAACAGCAAGACTAGCTGAATTTAAGGAAATCACATCCATTTTATTAAAAAGACATAAATTTTTAAATTCTTTGAGAACATCATTAAAACCTATAGATATAAACAGAACAGTGGTGTAGAGAAATTGAGTTTTTTCCCGACAACAGCATTAGAAGTTTCGTAGAATTTGGTGGCTTTTCTTTACATTCAAGCTAAAGATTAAAATGTGCCTAATTATTAGCTGTGTGATTCCATACAAGTTGTCAATGAATGAAATTAAATAAAAAATTTATTCATATATTTACATTTAAAATGAAGTAACTGAATGGATTCTTCCTTATATATTTATATGTAAATATTTTGGGCAATGGTGAGAAAAACATCTGAAGTCTTCTAAAACATGTAGGTCATTCACAGATGGGAGCTAAGGTAGCTGGGAGGTCTAGGGAGTTACTTGTCCTCTGTGAGATATGTGAACTAAAAAAAGAGTCAGATTGGTCTCCTCTGGCATTGTCCCCCACAGTCATTGTCCCTGAGGATTGCCATGTCTGGGCATCTCAGTGACAGGGCTCATTAAGAATGTGGGGCATCCTTTCCCAGGAGACACCAGCGAAAGAAGGGACTTGGTTCTGTGTGCCAGCCCAGCCACATCTCAGAGTCATGGCACCCTCTCGCCTGCTCATAAGGGTCTCACAGTCACAGAGGCAGGTCATTGTATTCGGGAAACCATACTGAGAGTTTGTGACTGCCTTCACCTTCTACCTCCGAGAGGCAAAGTGCAGATCTTTGGTACCGCATGAGGATCTGTGAAGTCATCCTGAGAAAGTGTCCTTTTGCTTCAGAAAAACATATGGATGACCCAGTGCTGGTAGAGTCAACCTTTGCATTTACTGCAGACACTGATTCTACATGTCTGCGTTCCTATTCCTAGAACTGAATTTAGGCAATAACTTGGAATGAGGTAGGGAAATAGCTTAGACCAACAGAGAAGGTGAGAGAAGGTGAGTAAAATGGAACGAAGTCTCTGTGTTGCTCTAGGAATTGGCAAATTAGGTTATTTTCAGATGCAAATGTTCTTGAAACAAAAATGCTAAATGGTTTGCATGTATGGTCAGTTGTCTAAAGGAACCGACTATGAAAGTTGTCAAATAATATAACTGAATTTAATTGTTCATTAGAAATGCCACCAAGTCATTCCTAGACTTTTCATTCTATTTCAGTACATTCATTATACCTCTGGATGCATGTGTAGAAAATTGTTAAATATTCATGTTTAGTGATAATAAAATGTGCCCTTTCTGCATAAGTGTAAAAGTATTAGATTACATGCTCCCATGCTTTCTCTTTGTTTCCTTACTGTCTGTGAAATGGGACAATATTTGTTCTCTATGTAAAAACTCATTATCAGTATTTATATTTTCTAAATGCTCATTTTCTCCCTTATGGGTTACCAAAATATCTAAAATATGCATGGAGATTTTAAAAGGTATGTTGAAAATTACAACAGGGAAGTTCCATATTGTGACTATTATCTCATTGCATCTTTATGTTGACTTTATTGTTAACAAGGTATGATGACCACTCATGGGAATACAAATACCAATATGAAAGAGACAAAGTTATGAAGAGAGTTGAATGTTCATTCATTTATCATTGCCACTCGAGACCACATTGTCAAATGACAACTTGTGTGCATGTGTATGTGTGTATGTGTGTGTGTGTGTGTGTGTGTGTGTGTTCCTGTGTGTGTGTGAATGCACTGAGGTGATGTGTAAAGTACACCATGTTCCGACCTTCTATCCTTGCACACGATCATGAATGGACTCTTGTATGAACACTGTTGGTGACCTGTCCAGACGCTCTTTACCTACAGGGGCTCTAATCCAAACCCTACGTGGTATGAGTTGGGGCTCCAGAGTTCACGGCCATTCCTTTCATGAGAGAATTTCCCTTAGCTGAAAGGGAGGCACATTGCCAGGTGGTCTGGGGAAACTGGTGGGGGCAGCTCACAGCCAGTGACAGACTATGGGATGGATAGAAGGTGCCAATGCCAAGGCAGGACTGCAATTCATGCTCCAGAGCTGTGCTGTCCAATACTTTAGTAAGTAGCCACGTTACCTGCTTACATTTAAATTCATTAAATTAAATAAAATAAAATTCAGTGTCTCAGCTAGGACATTTAAATGCTCAACTATGACAGGTAGAGAGTGGGCATAGTATTGGACAGTGAAGACAGAGTATTTCTACCATCACAGATGGATGATTCTACTGGAGAGTTCTGTCCAACATCTCATGGGATATGGCTCCTGCTCTGTTCCACTGGAGACCACATCCTTGCTTAGCAATATTCTCTGCTGTTTTCCTTCCCTCACCCCCTTTATCCCGAGAGCATTCCCTAAATAAACAACACGCAGTGGAAATTGTACTTCATCGTCTTCTTCTATAGAACCTGTCCTACAGCCCTGTCCGTGTTCATCACATCTGTCATTTGCTTTGTAGTGATGGCTGCATTCCCCTCATTTTCTCATCCCCCCTCGTCATTGGGGGCCTGTTCTCATATGTCTGAGGTCAGCTCAGACCCATGAGACAGAAGCATCAAGAAAGCAACAGCTATTCATTTGTAGCACTGAGGCTGCGGAAATCTTGCCCGCACTTTTTCAGGATTCATTCAGGAACCAGATAGGGCAGCGTGTGTATGTCAAATATATCAGTGAATGTTATATATTTGAAATGTCTTAAATAGAGACATTATCCTGAGATCTTTTCCTTTAAGATGTGTAGTGTGCATAGACTAGTATCTAGTCTTGTGGACATATGTATTCTTCCACTAAAACTTAGAATTGTATGTCAGCATTGAGTTATTATGGTAATTGGAAATTCCTACTCTATCACCTTATGTGTGTCAGTACTAAGCATTTAACCTCTCACATTCGATGCATTTCTCTTAGTTATTATTGTAACATTGTGTTCTTCTGAGATGTCATTTGAATTATATACTTTTCTGATGTGAATTATTACATAGATTGGCAGTGTCTTTGTAGCTTCTGTTAATTTTTCTTTTCACTAATAACATTTCTTTCTCTCCATCTATAATGTGTAGTTTTTTTCAAGTATTTATCTTTCATATGGAAATTAATATTATAGGTGTAATCTATCACTGGGCTTTCCTGTACCGTGTCATATCATGGTAGTTGCTAGGGACACGTACTTTGCTCCTGTGCCCAGGAAGCACATGTTCACTATTTCCAGCCAGTTTTATTTATATAGTTTGTCTCAGATGAATCAATGCATCTTACTGCATTTATTTGTTTCATGCTACCAAACAAGATGATGGTTCTTTGTCTAATTACACCATTCTTCAAATTTTAAAAATGTTTATTTGGTTTTGAGAGATAGTGTCGCGGCCGGCGCGACAAACACCGAGGTCAGGGTCCTGAGGGTAGGGGAATGCAAGAAAAAAAGAGAGAAGAGAAAGTTTGGGAACAGGAGGGTCCCCTGGGCTGATGGCCCAAGTGACGGCTTTATTGTTGCTGTACACAATCTTTTATAACCAGACTCTTACGGGTTAGGTCATTCTAAGAATAAACAGGTTTCACATAATTGCTGCCCACCAAAACATTTAGTTCTGTGTTTCTTGTGCATTTTCTAGACGGGTCACAACAAGACCTTGTTGATAAGATTGCTAGCAAAACACAATTCCCATGTTTGTTTCTATCTGACTCGGGGTAGAAAAAGGGAGGTAGCATTACTGCCAACACCTGCAGACCACAGGCTTCAGGAATTAACTTTCTCAGCCTTGACAAGGCTTTCGTATGCCCTTGAGAGTGGGGGAATGGGAGGGGGAACCACCGGGTTGGTTGCTTGACCCGGTCTCAGCCTGGCACCGGGGCCCGGCCCCCCACAAGATAGAAAGACTGAGTGCGAGCAGGGGAGGGGCAGAGAGAGAGAAGGAGACACCGAATCTGAAGCAGGCTTCAGGCTCCAAGCTGTCATCATGGAGCTCAAAATGGGGTTTGAACCCATGAACTGAAAGATCATGACTTGAGTTGACGTGGGCGCTTAACCGACTTAGCCACCTGGGTGCCCCCAATTACAACATCTTTTTAAATGTGGTGAGAAGGAAATGAAATGTAATTTCCCATTAACCTCAGTGGACACATGTCCTTTCTCTTGGAAGATTGCCTGTGTGTGGTGCACAAGGTTTAAGAGGTGTGGATGTGAAGAAGGGGATGAGGAAGGAACAGAGTTGACCCAGATCAGCAGAACATACTCGTGAGAATCGATGGAAGAACACATTTCGCAGCCTGATCTTTCCTATGTCTGGTGTCACTAAAGGATAATAATTTTCCTGAATTGTAATGAGAAAAACAATAGCAGTAAGATGGCATACTATGATATGAGTGCTGTGGTTCCCTCCCCGCGTGCAATCCAGCAACACACTGGGGGCAATTGTTCCATATAGGGACGATGACATTCTTGTGTCTGCTTCAGTGCACATCTCATTTGTCTGATATTTTATTTTTCAACTGAAAATCATAATCATTTTTGTACCTGTCAGATAGATATCCATTATGTATTCTTTTACACACACACACACACACAAACGATCCTGGAAAGCAGCAAATCATATGTACCTGTTCATCTCACCAGGATTTTATCTTTTCTCAACTGTCTTCTTTTTCCTGATTGACATAATATTGTTAACATATACCATGATTTTATTCTAAAGGTGCAGTAGTATATCGGTGTTTTCTTGGGATGAGTTTACATTTTAGTTTTGCCTTTCTTCACCTTAGTAGTGCTTTCTTAATTAGGCACATTAAAAAGTTTGTGGGCAGTTTATTTCAGGTAAATATATCGATACGTGTGTTTGTGCGTGAGACTCAAGCATGGTTTGTTATTTGTTCTTCTGAGCAGGTGTTAGAGGACACGTCCTGTGGTTGCACACTTAGCCTGTCACAAATAACTGTATAATGACTTCTATTAAGAAAATTTTTCTGCACAGATTTTTTGTGTGGAGACCACTGATCATATGTTTATACGAACTCAAAGGAGATATAAAATAGTGTGAAATACCGTATTGTCTCTTCAAATATTATGAGTATTTTATGCCCGTTTTGTACCTGTTTCTTTCACACATCAATGGGTCCTCCCCCAAACCTGATTCAGATGGTAAAGTCTTAGAAGAATTAAAAATGCATGGTATGCCCAAGCATTTGAATATGATACAACTGAAGGACTCACTTTCTGGTGCCTCTTTGGTCAGTGTATAACTATTCCTCTTCTTCAGTAGTAAGCATGGGTAGAAAATGGTCATCACCCAGCCTCGTACATGGCAATGTGTTTGGTCCAGTGTCACTAACTCTGCAAGGTAGCTCCCAGAAAGCTGATCATTGACGTAATGTAGACAGATGTCTGAGATTTGGTATAATACCAAAATATTGGTTTCTTTATATCTTTCCTTATACTGCTATAAATGTTTTGCATTATACTTCTTTGACCCATCATTGCTTTGAGAATGCATCTGTCTTTATCTCTGTGTGTTTATCTCTTTATTTATTTTATCATGGGAGTGATGTAAAACATTACAGATTGTACATACTTACATGGTTGGGTAAATTTTTAAAATGTTTATTCTGATTAGGATGTCGATAAGGAATAATCCTACCTCTTTCAGGAATTTTATGAAATTTAATGGGTAACGTGTGAGATGGAAATCTGCAGAAGGAAGAGTAAGTGTTGGTCAATGGATTTTAGAGTTCAGATTCCAGCTGGCTCTGCATGGCCAATGAATTTTCAGAGTTCCTGTTAAATTGGTATGATAATTTGAAGCACGTTTCAGGCCAAAGTTAAGCAATGTAATTGAACGGTACCGTTCTTGGGTTCTCTCAGATTGAGTGTTTGTTTTACTACGTACAAAAAAACCATGTTGCTTTCCCAAATATAATACATTAGTTAGAGAGGCAATACTGCCAAAATGGTTATGTAGAAATAGTTGTGACATTTTGAATGTAATTGAATTCTTCATATAAGTACATCCTAGGTCATAAGTTCCTATATCGGCATGTTTTTTTCCACAGTAAGTGGTCATATATATACATGTATTTTTAAATGTGTATTTATGTATTTTGAGAGAGAGACAATGAGGGAGCAGGGGAGGTGCAGAGTGAGAGGGAGAGACACGGAATCCCATGAAGGCTCAGTGCTGTCAGTGAAGAGTCCAACACAGGGCTTGAACCCACGACACATAAGATCATGGCCCCAGCTGAAACCAAGAGTCGGGTGCTTACCCACTGAGCCACTCAGGTGTCACCATATTATATTTTAATGCATGTGTGGTGTGTGCAAATCCAGTTGTGTAGAATCATGAGACACATGTTTATAATAACATCTCTCCTTCTCCCTTATACATTTTTCCATAACTTAAATCTGCAACATACATATATTTTTATAGTACTTTAAGTTATAGTAAGTGTGGACTGAAAGACCCTTATATTCCGATGACTGATGCAAACACAAGGTCCATAATTTGATTTTTCTTACATTAAATAGTAATGATTTACTTTTTATGATAATGTGAAGTGTATTGGTATAAGCTATGTCAATTTCCATGAGTATATCATTATTCAAATTATTACTGATAAAGTCCATGACCGTGTGTTTTCATATGATCGATTCAACCCCCTGCCACCTTTTTTTCTTTTTGAAGATTTCTCTTAAAAATGGCTAAATACTTGCTGCTGACAGGAAACACATGGTAAGAAAGGATGGACCTGAAAAATGGAAGTTCTTTCACTGGCTTTATCCTGCTGGGTTTCTCTGACCGGCCTCAGCTGGAGCGAGTCCTCTTTGTGGTTCTTCTGATCTTCTATCTGCTCACCCTGCTGGGAAACACAAGCATCATTGCGTTGTCCCGCCTGGACCCACACCTGCAGACTCCCATGTACTTTTTCCTGTCCAACCTAAGCTTTCTGGACCTGTGTTACACGACCAGCACTGTTCCTCAGCTGCTGGTCCATCTCAGGGGAGCAGACAAGTCTATCTCTTTCAGCGGCTGTGTAGCTCAGCTGTTCGTCTCTCTAGGATTGGGATGCACAGAATGCATTCTGTTAGGGGTGATGGCATTTGACCGCTATGCAGCTGTCTGCATGCCCCTGCACTACACAGTGATCATGCACCCCCGACTCTGTGCTCTGATGGCTTCTGCATCGTGGTTCATTGGTTTTGCCAACTCCTCGTTGCAGACGGTGCTCATCTTTCTCGTACCACTTTGTGGGAGAAATAAAATAGACCACTTCTTTTGTGAGATCCCCCCACTGCTCAAGCTTGCCTGTGTTGACACCACTGTGAATGAGTCTGAGCTCTTCTCTGTCAGTGTGATCATTCTCCTCATACCTGTGGCATTAATCACATTCTCCTATGGTCGGATTGTCAAGACAGTGTTAAGAATAAAGTCAGCTTCAGGGCAGAAGAAAGCCTTTGGGACATGTGGGTCCCACCTCACCGTGGTCTCCCTGTTCTATGGCACAGGCATCTACATTTACCTTCAGCCCAGCAGCAACTACTCCCAGGATCAGGGCAAGTTCATTTCTCTCTTCTACACCATTGTCACCCCCATGGTCAACCCTGTCATATATACTCTGAGGAATAGGGATGTGATTGGAGCAATGAAAAAAGTGTTCTGTAGGGATATGACCCTAGATGAATGAGGGGAAGACCATTTGACAGAAGACTTTGGATGCCAGGTTCTTTCAGGTTTTTGTGTCCTCCATATTTCCCCTGATAACTCTCAAGGGAAATTCCTTAATTCATTCTTTTATGCAAGTGAGTGCTCAAACTCTAAGTTCATGCATGCATTACAGCCTCCAGAGATGCTGATTTAGTATTCCAAGGCCATCTGCATCATATTAATATTTTAAAAAGTTTCAAAGGATTTTCCCATTTCACCCTCATTTGGGAACACTATTACATTTCTAATCGCAAAGGACAATGACACACACACCCTAAAAACATAGCAAAATAAGAATAGAAACCACCAGTACACTATAATAAATATTGTAGCATTCTCCAGCAATTGCTGGAGCCTATTGCTTATTCTTGCAGTTTGATCACGGCTCTATTACAACATTTGGAGCCTCACTGGGTCACAGCTTTTTCCCAGAAGTAGGAGGGCAACTGTAGGAAAAACAAACTTTAGCTGAGAGAAAGCCTGCAAACATCCATCCTGATAAAGCTGGTCATATATCATTCTGTGGTGTAATGTTGCCATTCTGACACTGTTTTCGTTTTGAACACAATTCTTTGTTTTTCAAGTGTTCTTGTTTGAAATTAATATTTATTATTTTATTTTTTAATTAAAAATAATTTAATTTTTAATAATTTAATAATTAAAATAAATATAATTTATTTATTATAAAAATAAAAAAATTAATTTTTATTGTCATTCCATTAGAGTTAACTTACAGCATTATATTATATTACTTTATACTTTAATGGTACTTTATAAAGTACTTTATAGTACTTTACTGTGCAATATAGTGATTCAACATTTCCATCATCACAGGTGCTCTCTTTAATCTCCATCACCTTTTTAACCCCTCCCCCCAGGCCATCCACTGTGGCACCAGTGAGCCCAGAGAAGGGAAGGGACATTCTCAGTTCATGCATCCCTACCTTCGTAGCCCTGTCCTGGCCTTAGAATTGTCACATGTTAGCATAACGACAGGGTGTGCAGTGTAGGTGACTGCACTCTGAACACACCCTCTGCATCCTGCTAAACTCACTCCTGGATCAGTCATCAGAGCGCAGTCACCCCTGTAAGTCCCTCCTGTACCTCCTAGTCTGCATATTTTGCCACTACTGTTTGCCAGAGTCCCGCTCTGACCAGGCTCATGGAGGAGGCAGGAACAGGTCATGGACCACTGGCAACCCTACCTTTGCAGGTGACTGCTTTTTGGATGCTTGTTTTGTGACACGGGTGAGAGCTCTCTTTCACCCCAGTGGTGTTGTGGCATGTTTGAGCCGTGATGGTGCAGACTGGGAACCACCGTGTGTAGACATGTGGTTTGCAGGGACAAGGGGGGCTGGGTGTCAATGCAGAAAGGAGAGGATGAATGCCTGGAGATCAGTGGGGTCAGGGGAAGGGCTCCCCTAGGTGGCCTCAGAGACAGGACAGTGGCTTCTGGGAGGAGACATTTCCTTCTTTCCCCATGGCCCTTCCTGCTGTTTTGGAATTAAGTTGACATGAGACAGAGTAACAGGAGAAAACACCCAAAGTTTTATTACCACCACACGGAGGCCCAACCTGGACATTAAGACCCAAAGAAATGAACAACCAGGTGGTTTTTACCCTGTTTACAGAGAGACAACAGATGAGCGTGGAATTGACAGGAGAAAGAAAACCAGTGTTTGGAGCTGCAGTTAGCAGGGAATGCGAAGTGGAATGTGGGCTGAGGTGGTGGGTTAGTAAAAAGTAGCAGGTTTATTTCTACAGCCTTCTCAGCTCTAAGGTCCCTACCTGTAGTGATAACTGGTTGTTTTTACTTCTTAGACCTGGGAGGAGACTTTCATTTGGGAGATATTTCCTGCTTCCAGGGGGACAGAGGAGGGTGTGATGTCCTCACACCTGCTCTTTCCCTAGTAGCTTCCATTCAAAGTGATCAATATGCTGTTGAGGTCCATGTTGGGGGTCCTCCCTGGGTTCCCACACTTGCTCCATTTAAAAAATTTAATTCTATTGATTTACATTGTTGGGTGGATTTATTTTAACCCCTGGAGTGAATGAAATCTATGAGGTCTCTAGGAAGTGTAAGTTCTTCTGATTCGTGAACCTTGTCTGAGAATGGTTTCAACCCTTTTTCAGGATGAGGCTGTTCAGGTGTACTTGTGTGTTGAGTCTCAGAGAAGCGTCGTGAACGTTTCTACTGATTGGGTTATTTGGGATCTCCATGATCAATGGCCTGTCTTGATCAGTGGTCAAAGCCTTTGACAGGGCCCCATCCCCCCGAATCCATGGTAGCAGGTCACACATAATGCTTTCTCTCATTTGTAAGTCGTCATTTCAAGCACTTGGAAACATGAAATGGTTTTGAAAGACTCTCTTTGGAAATCTTCTTTAGTAACTTATGTCTAATGAGAACTCAGTTTTAATGTATTTAAAGGAAGCATGTTGACTAAGAATGTGTTCTTTCTAGCTTGAAATCAATCTCTCCAAGGTTTCACCCTCCCTCTTAGAAAAACCATCTCTATTCCCACAGAATGATTCTCCTCATAGTCTGCCACAACGTGTTACATTTTGGTTTTCAGTTAGGTAGAAGCAATATATATATTAATATATTATTAAACACATACACCCACGGACATGCTTGTGCACAAAATGTGCTCCATATCCAATCACCTGTAGGCCAATCTCTGAACCCTTTTGTGAAGATGATTACTACAAGAAAATATGTTTCCTTGAGCTTATCCTACTTAGAAGTGCCAGGCTCATACATGATGTATTTCCAATATGTTCTGAAATACAAATACATCCTAGTGTATGTGGTAACAGTATCCCTGCAGATCACATTGAATGGAGAAAAGAAAAAACTCTTTCCAGGAGGTGGAGGGAGCAATGGCTGTTGGTAGAATCTGGTACCACTCAAGAGCTCCATGGAACAAACTATACCTCTATAGACACAATAAGCTAAGAAATTTAGAAGTCACCGTGAAAATTCTTGACTCCTTTTTCAAATATTATTTGTCCGTATGTGGATGGGTTTATTTCTGTGCTCTTGTGTTCCTTTGGTGTATGTGTCTGTTTCTTGATCTAGTACCACGCTGTTTTGACTCCTAGATATTTATAATATGGTTTGAATCAGGAAGTAGGCTGCCTCCAGCTTTGTTCTTCTTTGTTGGAATGGTTTTGGCAGTTGGGACTTTTGTGGCTCCATACACATTTCAGGGTTGTTTCTTATTCTATCTGTGAAATATGCCACTCAAATTTTGATAGGGATTCCATTCAATCTAGAGATGATTTTGAATACTGGGAAAATTTTTCAATCTTAATATTTTTAAATATAATTTATTGTCAAGTTGGCTAACATACAGTGTATACAGTGTGCTCTTGGTTTCAGGGGTAGATTCCCATGATTCATCGCTTACATTGCAACACCCAGTGATCATCCCAACAAGTGCCCTCCTCAATGCCCAATTCATGAACACAAGATATCTTAATTCTCTTCAATTTGTTCCATCAACTTATGCAGTTTTAAATGTAGAGATATTTTGCCTCCTTGGTTAAATTTAATCCTATGTATTTTATCGTTTTTGATGCTATTGTGAATGTGGGATAAAAAAATCTTTTCATGTTTTTGGAAATGGCAAGACTTAATTCTTTTTATTGCTGAGTATTATTCCATTGTGTGTGTGTGTGTGTGTGTGTGTGTGTGTGTGTGTATCACAGTTGCTTTTTTTTTTAATTTAATTTTTTTTTAACTTTACATCCATACTAGTTAGCATATAGTGAAACAATGATTTCAGGAGTAGATTCCTTAATGCCCCTTACCCATTTAGCCCATCCCCCCTCCCACAACCCCTCCAGCAACCCTCAGTTTGTTCTCCATATTTATGAGTCTTATCTATTTTGGCCCCCCCGTTTTTATATTATTTTTGTTTACCTTCCCTTATGTTCATCTGCTTTGTCTCTTAAAGTCCTCATATGAGTGAAATCATATGATTTTTGTCTTTCTTGACTGATTTATTTCACTTAGCATAATACCCTCCAGTTAAATCCACGTAGTTGCAAATGGCAATATTTCATTCCTTTCGATTGCCGAGCGATACTCCATTGTATATGGAGTATGTGGTAATATATACCACATTTTCTTTACCTATTCATCCATAGATGGACATTAGTGACCTTTCCATACTTTGGCTATTGTTGATAGTGCTGCTCTAGACCTGGGGGTGCATGTGTCCCTTCGAAACAGCACACCTGTATCCTGTGGATAAATGCCTAGTAGTGCAATTGCTGGGTCATAGGATAGTTCTATTTTTAGTTTTTTTTGGAACCTCCTTACTGTTTTCCAGAGTGGCTGCACCAGCTTGCATTGCCACCAACAATGCAAAAGAGTTCCTCTTTCTCCGCCTCCTGGCCATCATCTGTTTTTGCCTGAGTTGTTAATGTTAGCCATTCTGACAGGTGTAAGCACCACAGTTTCTTTATCCATTCATTCATCTTCTTTTTTCATGCAAATGTTTATGGCCATTTGGGCTGTTTCCATAAATTGGCTATTGTTGATAGCACTGCTATAAACATTGGGGTACATATGCCCCTACAAATTAACACTCTTGCATCCTGTGGATAAATTCCTAGTAGTGCTGTTACTGGGTCATAGGGTAATTCTATTCCTAATTTTTTGAGAAATCTCCACAGTGTTTTCCAGAGTGGCTACAACAGTTTGCATTTGCACCAGCAGTGCAAGAGGGTTCCCTTTTCTCCACATCCTTGCCAACATCTGTTGTTTCCTGACTTGTTCATTTTAGCCACTCTGACAGGTGTGAGGTGGTGTCTCATTGTGGTTTTCATTTGTATTTCCCAGACAATGAGCATATCACATGTGTCTTTCAGCCATCTGTGTCTTTTTTTTGAGAAGTGTCTGTTCATGTCTTTTGCCCATTTCTTAGCTGGATGACTTGATTTTTAGGTGTTGAATTTGATAAGTTCTTTATAGATTTTGGATACTAACCCTTTATCTCGTATGTTGTTTGCAAATACCTCCACCCATTCCGATGGTTGCCTTTTAGATTTGTTGATTTTTTTTTCCTTCGCTGTGCAGAGGCTTTTTATCTTGATGAGGTCCCAATAGTTCATGTTTACTTTTGTTTCCATTGCTTCTGGAGACACGTCTGGTAAGAAGTTGCTACAGCCTAGGTTAAAGAGGTTGTTGTCTGTTTTCTCCTCTAGCATTTTGATGGTTTCCTGTCTCACATTTAGGTCTTTCATCCATTTTGAGTTTATTTTTGTGTATATGGTGTAAGAAAGTGGTCCAGGTTCATTCATCTGCATGTCACTGTCCAGTTCTCCCAACACCATGTGCTGAAGAGACTGTCTTTTTTTCCACTGGATATTCATTCCTGCTTTGTTGAATCCACTGAAACCTATGGAAAGCTTAGGAAAGAAATTACAGAAGACACAAAGAAATGGAAAAACATTCCATTCTTGTGGATTACTAGAGCAAATACTGTTAAACTGTAGTTACTACCCAAAGCAATCTACACATTCAATGCTATCCCTATCAAAATTACACCAGCATTCTTCACAGAGCTAGAACAAACAATTCCAAAATGTGTGAAACCAGAAAAGATGCCAAATAGCCAAAGTAATGTTGAAAGAGATACCTATAGCTGGAGGCAGCACGATTCCAAACTTCAAGCTGTATTACAACGCTGTTATCATTAAGACAGTATGGTACTGGCACCAACACAGACGTATAGATCAATGGACCAGACTCGAGAATCCAGAAATGGACCCACAGATCAATGGCCTATTAATCTTCAACCTACCAGGAAAGATATCCAGTAGAGAAAAGAGAGTCTCTTCAGCAAATGACTGGACTTTCCATACTATGTTCTGTAAGAGTAATGAGGGTGAGCATCCTTGTCTTGTTCTGATCTTACAGGAAAAGCTTTCAACCTTTTGCCACTGAGTATGTTACCACGAGTTTGTCATATATGGCCTTTCTTATGTTGAAGCACATTCCATCTACAACTAATTTGTTGAGAGTGTTTTCCATGAAAATATATCATGTTTTCTCAAATGCCTTACTGCATCTATTTGGAAAAACATGAATTTTTTATTCCACTCTAGTCATGTGATGTATTGCATTGACTGATTTGTGTATGTTGGTTTGTCCCGTATCCCTACTACATCCCTCTTGATCATGGTGTTTGAAACTTTAAATGTGCTGCTGAATTCGATTTATCAGTATTTTGTTGAAAAATTTTGCATCTATATTTTGCAGAGATACTGGTCTATAGGTTTCCTTCTTTTTTTCTTTCTATGACTTATCTGTGTTTTACATAAGGTTAATGCTAATCTTGTGAAATGTGTTTGGGAGTGTTTTGTCTCTTCAATTTCTTTGAAGAGTTTGAGAAGGGTTGGTGCTAGCTGTTTTATAAATATTTATGAGGGAAGAGGTAACTATATTTGTATCAGACAAAATAGACTTTAAGCTAAAAATGAAAACAAGGGATAAAAACTTCAGTATATAAGGGGGTCAATTCATCAAGAAGTTATAACAAGGGTAAATATATGGGAACCAACATGGGAGCACCCAAATGTATTAGGCAAATGCTAACAGTTATGAAGAGAGAAATAGACAACAATATAATAACAGTAGGGACTTCAATATTCTAATATTAACAATGGACAAATCATTCTGACTGAAAGTCAACAAGGAAATATTGGACTTGAGCCATAATTAAAAACATTCAATACACATATATGGAACTTTCATCCAACAGCAATGCAATGCATATTCTTACCAAGAACACCAGGAGCATTCTCCAGGATAGACCATAAGAAAATTTATATAACAAGTCTTTGCAAATTGGGGAAAATTGCCCTCTTGCAAGTGTCTTTTTTGATCACACTCCAATGAAAATGAACATCGACAACAAAGAAAAGCCAAAAAAAAAAAAAAAAAAAAGGAAAGCTCAATTTTGCAAAGATGTAAAAATAAATAACATACCTCCCCAAAACCAATGGGTCAAACAAGACATCAAAGGGAAATCAAGAAACATCTTGAAAAAACGAAGAGAAAACACTACTTAGTAAATTATAGGATGCTGCTAAAGCAATGCTAAAGGGAAAGTTTACAGCATTTAAAGGACTACAGTAAGACAAAATATTCTTATATAAACAACCTAGCTTTACTCCTCCAATAACTAGGAAAAGACCAAAATAAGCTCCAAGTTGGCAGAAGGAAAGAAATCACAAAGATCAGAGCTGAAATAAATGAAATGGACACCATAAAACAATTGCAAATCAACTTAGAAGGAAGAAGAGAACCAGAACTCACTGTACAAATGATCTTGGATTGAGGTCTTCAAAGGAAAGTTAGGTAAGGCTCATTCTACTAGACTAAATATTATTAAGGTCATAAGCACTGTGTAGTCTACTGGTTCACTACACTGGAAAGAAGTAACATAGCTCAGTTGCAATACAAAGCCAATCACGTGTGAAAGGAACACAAATCTTTATGTGATTATTTAGTATCATACTATTCTGATCATATCGGGTTTGCTTCAAACCCATTAAAATTAAGTGATTCGAAGCACATCATGCACACGAGAGTGGAAGTAGCTTCAGGGTAAAGTCTGATGACATTTCCCATGTTGTACACCTTCTATCAACGGCGCTCAGATCCATGATCAGAATATAAGCACAACCCCGAATTCTCCTCCCCCACGTCTCCTTCCAATCGTGACTCTTCTGGGCAACCACCATTCTGGCTTCCAATACCACAGATTCATTGTGCCTGCTTTTGAATTTCACATGAATTAAAAATAAATTTTATACCATTCAATTCGAACAGTATGAACTGTTTTGCAGCTGGCTTCCTTCACTCAGCAGTGTGCTTGCAAGAGGCATTCATGCTGATGTATGTAGCTATTATTTGTTGATTCTCATTATTGTATATATTCCAATAGAGGATACATCATAGTTATTTTTACATTCTTTTATTGAACCCATGTTCTCCCCACGAGAATATTGAGCTCCATGGAGACAGGGCTGAGTGTTGTGATTGCTGATCACAGTCGAGGTCAGTGGAACAATGGCCTAGACAGAGGAGGTGCTTTATAAGGATTTGTTGACTTCAGTGACAACCGGGTTGTAGTCACCACCCAGAATCTGCAAACCCTGTATTAGCTCCCTCTGGAGCCTGTGGTTCCTCTCAGCAGTCTCCTCAGCGCCCCCTTGACCTCCTTGTTCCTCAGAGTGTAAATGAGGGGATTCAGTAGGGGAGTCACCAGAGTGTAGAAGAGCGCAATGCTTTTGTTGACATCCTGCGAGTAGCTGGAGGGAGGCTGGAGGTACATGGAGATGAGTGTGCCAAAGAAGATGACCACCACCATCAGGTGGGAACCGCAGGTTCCGAAGGCCTTCCGCCTGCCCCGGGCCGACTTGATCTTCAGGACGGCCCTGGTGATGTGGCCGTAGGACACTAAGATGAGCGACAGAGGCACCACGAGGAAGAAGACACTGACCGCGAAGACTTCAGCTTCGATGATGGAGGTGTCGGCGCAGGCCAGCTTGAGCATCACCGGCACTTCACAGAAGAAATGGTCCACCTGGTTTCTCCCGCACAGGGGCAGGGTCATGGTCAGGGCCGTCTGTAGCACCGAGTTGCCGAACCCTGTGAGCCAAGCAGTTAGGACCAGGCGCAGGCAGAGCTGCGGGTGCATGATGATCAGGTAGTGCAGTGGGCGGCACACGGCGGCGTAGCGGTCATAGGCCATGACCGACAAGAGCACACACTCCACGCCCCCGAGCCCCAGGGCGATGAGGAGCTGGCTCACGCAGCCGCCATAGGTGATAGTCTTGTCCCGCCCCTTGAGGTTGGCCAGAGTCTGAGGGACGGTGCAGGTGGTCAGACACAGGTCCATGAAAGAGAGGTTGGAGAGGAAGCAATACATGGGGGTGTGCAGGCGAGGGTCCCGCAGCGACAGGAGTATAATGGTGCCATTGCCTAGGCAGCTCAGGACGTAGCCCATCAGGATGACCACAAAGAGAGGCGTCTCCAGCTTTGGCCTGTCGGAGAAGCCCAGGAGGAGGAATCCTGAGGAGGTGCTGCCATTCGCTCTTTCCATGGCACTCAGTCTGCACAGTTAGCAGGACTCCCTGTTTTCTCTTGCAGCTTCAGTCCAGCCCTGTTTTCCCAGAGTGGGCGCGTGGAGTCTGGGTGGAGGCCTGAGAGTTTGCACACACCCTTCCTTGCTGGGGAGCGACGGGGTGATAAACAGCCCCTGAACGGGAGCATCTTCTGTGTTTCAGGCACTGCCCTAGACGTGGGTGCACTTTCTCCCAGTGACTGTCTGAGGTTGGCACGTTCCTGATCTCTGTTGACTGGATGAGCGAGGTGAGTGTGAAGGAGGTTCAGTAAGTTTCCCAGGGGCACTCACCAGGGTTCAGACTGACTCCCCAACCTGGGCTTTTGAGCAGCAGGGACAGTGTCTTTTCGTGAATGCATGAACACTGAAGGTAACTGTAGTTTCTCAAAAAAATTAATCTAGTCGTTCTGAGTAAGGTGCAAATTTGCACTGTCCCTTCCCTCTATGTTTGTTTGCCATCAAGAATTGAAATACGTGCGTCTCGCTCCCCTACGTCTAATTTGTGGGGAGAAAAAATGTGTTTTCTGAAAGTGCCTAGAGAGAGAAATTTCCCATTACCAATTTTATACAAGGGGAACAATACATTTTGATGCATAAACCAATGAACGCTGGGAATGGAGCCTGAAATCGTGGCTATGATTGGGAAGCATCTATTGGAAATGATTGAAGAATTCATCGTGCCCAGTGTTCACTTTGCAGGATGACTAAGCCTGACTAATTATCACTGACAGCAATTTCAGTAACATAGCAGGAAATCATCAATCCAATGTTTCATTTTCTTTTGTCTCACATTACAACTCCCTTTCCAACTTTTTTAGTGTAGTGGAGAAATATTTTATCAGGTTCTCAGTCTGTACTTCCTATAAAGGCCAACCTCGTAGGAATCATTCTGTTTTTTACCAAAATCATTGGGCTTGCTCTTAGAAATAACCTCCCTTCACCCTTTGCACCGTGAGGCAAACTTAATAATAAATACAACCTGGAGAAGAGTTATAACTCATAAAGTGATGGAAAAGAATCTGGCATTTACTAGAGTCACAAAGAGTCTTTGTTGAATGAATCAGAATAGTCAAGAAAATTATGAACTTGAACACGTTATTGAAAATGAGTCCAGGGTTTATAGACACTCAGAGACCTTAGCAAAGGAAATCCTGAACAACAAGTAGATAGTCTTGGTTATTCAAATTCTAGGATTTTTCCCCAAATGCTATGTTGTATGGAAACTTGCAGAACTCTATATTTTTAAAAGTAACTTTTCTAATAGCAAAATCAATGACGAGCCAAGAGGATCTCCGGTCACCTCTCTATTATGCTTCCTTTAGGATTCTTGGTCCATTTATCTTTTTATTCCTAAATCCTCTCACTGCTTGTTTGGCTGTTGTTGCTGTGTTGCTGAAGGGTAAAATGAATTTGAGAAAATAAGTTTAAAAATGCAGTAAAGTAAGAAACAGAATACCAGGATCATAAGTATAAGTCTACCAGTAATAAGCTTTGAGATTCTCAAGACTACTCTCCCACCCCAACTGTCTCCTTCAAATAAATGACATGATGTTTCTAGCTTTCAATAGGAAATAGGAGATATGATGATTTCAGCTGTTTGTCGAACCCTGGGAGATTTATGTTCCAATAGATCCATTGTCTCATACTGAAGAAGCCTCCTCAGTCCTTGCTTGTCTGTAGCAACAGCATGGCTCTTAACGTCTATATCTTCCACATGATCAGGCCTTGGTCCAATATATCCAGAATCATACAAAGGGCACTAGTCAGTAGAATTTGTCACATGTTTTTGGGACTTACCTCTGCTTCTTCCCTCTATCCATGTGCTGTAAGGGTGAGAGAAGGGGCTTCTGCAGGCCATCGTGGTGACCAGAAGAAGGCTCCCACAGCTCCCATAGGCTGTTATTTCTGGGAGATCAACAAAACAGCTCATCACTCAGCCAAGAACTTGATTCTCAATGATTTTGTTCTTCTCAGTGATGCAGAGAAAGTGATCGGAACCAAGAAACCATAGATTCTGCTAAGAAGCGTGTAAAATGCATTGTGCCTAGAAGGGAAGAATTAAGTTGACATAGACATTTTCACATGAATTTCCATAAGCTGTATTATTTTCCTAGTCTTGATAACCAAGCTCCACTAACCAGGTCCATCCTCAGGACAGCAGGAATCCATTGTCTCATATGTCAGGAGGACACAAGTCCAACACGAAGATATTGGCAGGACCTCTGAAACCTGTTGGGGAGAATATACATCTTTGGACCCTTCTAGTCTCTGGTGGCTTGTTTGCTGGAAGTTTTGGGATTTCCGTGAGTTGTGGCTGCAGGATTTCAACTACTGCCTCTGTAGGCAGATGGCATTCTCCTTCACCTGTCTACTCTGTCCTTCTTATAGAAATACCAGTCACTTTCAGCTCAGAGCCTGGAGCCTGTTTCAGATTCTGTGTCTCCCTCTCGCTGACCCTCCCCTGTTCATGCTCTGTCTCTCTCTGTCTCAAAAATAAATAAAACGTTAAAAAAAAAAAAAAAAAAAAAAAAAAAAAAAAAGAAATACCAGTCACTTTGTGTTAGAGCACGCCCTGATGAGTGTAACCTCATCTGAACTTGAATATATTTGCAGAAACCGTGTTTTCACATAAAGTCCCATATTAATCTGAACTGAGGTTTAGGGTTTCAACCACTTTTCTGGTGGGGGAGGTTTGCAAGGGTCACAATTCAACCGAATTGCAATAGTAGAATGCACATATACCTGTGAAATGATAACAGTTCTTTATTATAAATGAATACCTGCATGCAGTGGTAAGACCAAGATGCAGCTCTGAGTTCTATCTGATTTCAAGTTCTCGTATTCTCTTATTCCTGGAGCAGAAGCCTACAGTAGTGGGAAACACTGACTCCCCGTATCTGGCATGAATATCCAATGAAGGCAATTGTCCTATAGACCTGTTTGTTACACTCACAGATCTGAAACATAAACACAGATTCCATGCTTGTGGGATCTGCCACCGAGCATTTGGTTTGAGCTGGAAGAGAAAACACTTACAGTCTTTCACTCTCCAGTGAAGTGGTAATCAGCTAACCTGGAGGTCACATTGCTCCTCCATCTAGAACTTACTGTCGGGAAAGAGCAACTCACCCACAGACACCAGTTCTGCAGGCAGCACCATCAACTTCCTGGGTGCAAGGAATCAGCAGCAAAGGAAAGAATCTCACATCTTCTTAGTAACATTTGAATGAGCGTTAGAGTGAGAGCATGGCCTCTCTTTCCAAGGAAGAATAACAAAGATTACAGATATCCACCTGACTTTTGGAAGCAGCCACTGGTCTTTGAAGAACCACTACAGTTGTATGAAGTGAAGAGATTGGCATATGGATGGGAAAGGGAAGGTCCTGCAGATGAAAGTATATGACCACTGTCCCCGTGAAAGCTAGGACACTTAGACACTTCCCAGTGGTGTGTGGTCATTGATCTGTAGGAAAGTGTTAGGGGATCTAATAGGTAGAACAGAACCCTTAGAATAAAAACAGATTCGTGAATTTACAATATGGCAACTTTCAACAGGACAAACCTTGAGAATGGTGACTCTGAGAGGCAAGGGCAGACACAATTACTCACTGCTCAGGCTCTGTTCAAGGTAGTAACGCTTCTCTCCATTATTACTGTTAGCATAGGTTCTGTCATCCCCAGGGTTTACCTGGAAGATCGTCCACTCATTGCAGAGTGTTTTGGCACATGCGAGGAGGTGTAGTTGAGCGTGGACGGTGGGGCCTGCAGCTAAACACACTTTGGAATCTGCCCATGAATGAAAGGGCTAGTATTATATCTGAGGGATGTTTTTTTGTAAGCCACCAAAGTCAAAGTACGTGCTCTAGGGACTGAGGATGTGTGTATTTTTAGTGGCCCCAGGAGGGTCCTGCCCAATGTAAGTCATTAGCCTCAGTCGAAGTATACAGAGTTTGGCTCCCCAGAGGCAGCCAAAGAGGAAGGGAGGCTCTGGAGATGAGCAGGTAGTCAATCTTTTCCCACCAAATTGACTAGGAGTGAAACGACTGTCTCTTCCTAGCTTCCATTTACCAGTACTATTTAATACTATTGGTTACACTACTTTTTGTTAGGTACAATTTTGAGGTACAAGTTGAGGTACAATTTTCATACAACGTACTTTTAGTTTGAGGCATACAACGTAATGATTCGATCCTGGTATATATTGTGGAATGATCACCACAAGAAGTCTGGGTAACATCTGTTCCTGCACATAGTGGCCTTTTGTTCTTGTGAGGAAAACTTCTAAGATCTCTTCTCTTAGCAATTTCCGAGTATACAAGATAGTGTTATTGACTGTAGCTCCCATACTGTACATTATATCCCCAGGGCCGGTCTTTAGAGTCCCCCCCTTGTTTTCAGAACTGTCATCTTTTCCTACTTAGAAGAAGAAATTCCTGAGCCTTTCCCCCTCATGTTGGTCATATTCTTTCTTTGTTACTGAGTCACTGAAGAAAATTATTTTCCAATGGTGTAATCAACTCTATTACCTTCCAACTTTATGAGAGAGACCTTTTTACCCTGTGATCTCCCCATTTACTTCTAGCTGTCCTCTTCCATTAATTTCATCTTTTTGTGACTGGACACAAAGTATTCATGCTTTTTCTCCTTCTATCATCACTTCCAAATGTTCTTTGTTCCTTCTCCCCCTACCACTCTGTTGAAACGGTTTTCTGTAAAACCTTTACTGTTCTTCCATTGCACAAAGCAGATGAGCTCACCGTTGTCTTACTTGGTGTAGTATGGAGTTAAGCACGTCCCCTCCTTCATGAAACTGTGCTGTCCATTGGCTTCTCTCTCTTTTCCTGTTATTTCATGGGCCCTTGATTCTCATTTCTTTCTACCTGGGCACAAACTTCAATGTTTTAATTTCCTAACGTTCTATCCTTGCTTCTCTTCTGTCTCTACACTGTTCCTGAGATACATTGCAATTTCCATGGCTTGAACTACCGTCTATCTAGAAATCTTTGTCAATAAATCTGCAATCTACATCCACAGTTTAGACCCCCTCTTGAGTTCCATCCTAAAGCAAATGGAATCTTGGCTATATACATGTGGATTATTTGTGAACTCTAAAATTTCTGATGTTCCATGTTCTGAAAACAACTGCTTTTCTACAGGTTAGGATTTCAGAATCTCAATACCAAACTCTCAGTAACCTCAGTGAGAACCCCCTGAGCTATTATTTTTTAAATTAATTTATTTATTTTGATTGAAAGAGATAAAGCATTAGCTAGGAAGGGGAAGGGGGGAAAGCAGGAGAATTCCAAGTAGGCTCCATGCCGTCAGCACAGAACCCAATGCAGGGCTTGATCTCATGAACCATGGGATCATGACCTGAGCCAAAACAAAGAGTCGGACACTTAACCAACTGAGCCACTGAAGCACCCCCCCCTTAAGTATTCTTGATATTTCCCTCCATTTTCATCCTAACACTGAACCTAAGCCTTGTTCATTCTCTCCGACATATTTTTAGAATACATTCACTCTCCAGCACACATTTGTCAGTTGTTATCCATGTGTCAGTAAGATCTTTGTATCCTTGCCCAAACCATTTATTTCTTAAGCAATCTTCGAACCAAACCAACTCTAAGCTTCTACAGCATTATCTGAATTATTTTTCCTCAAACAACACAACCACATCAATCCTTGCTTAAAAATCTTTATGGCAACCATTGTCTGCAAGATTAAATAAAAGGCACACCTTTAACATATGAAGTTGTATTTATTCTCTGGACCCTCTAGTTGTGGGAACAAACTCACAATGTGTTAACCACCGGATACACCATATCAGCTTGGGGCCAGCGTTTTATTATGCATTTATGATTCTACTGCTTTGCTTCATTTGAAAGGTACTCTCTTGTCCCATTTTCCCATACACCATGTTCCATTGCTAATTCAAGACATTGATCAAGGATCACGTTCTTTTTCTGTATAATTTTTAATAAGTGGTTTTTATTATGCAAAAAATGTCATATCCCCAATACATAACCTTTTTCTATAATGGTGCTTAAATGTGCTGTTTAAAACCTGCTGTTTGTTACCAAAAACATTCGTCTTCCCCCCCCTCACCTTTAAGGAGGCATAATTGACAAATAAAACTAAGATTTTTAACATGTACAGCATGATGTTACACATATACCTTGTGAAAGGATTTGCCCATTGAGTTAATTAACACATCCATCTTTATGTTTATCTTTTTGCTTCTGTGTGAGAACATTTAAGTCTATTCTGTATACAATACAGTGGTACGTACCAATGATAGTCACCATGCTACATGTTAGATGGCCAGACCTTTTTCGTCTTATAACTGAAAGTCTGTACCATTTTATCAACTTCTCTTTATTCCCCCTCCCATTCCCCAGCCCCTGGCAGACACTTTTTTATTATTCTGTTTCTAGGAGTTGTACTTTTTCCCTCCTACATGTGAAGGATATCACGTGGTATTTGTCTTTCTCTGTCTGGCTTATTTCTCTTAGCTTAATGTCCTCCAGGTACATCCATGTTGTCATAAATGACCGGATTTCCTCTTTCTTAAAGGCTGAATGATATTCCATTGTATATACACACCACAATTTCTTTATTCATTCATTCCCCGGTGGAAACTTAGTTGTTTTCCCATACTTTGGGATAGCGAATAATACTGCTATGAATATGGGAGTGCAGACATCTCTTTCAGATAATGAGTCATTTCCTTTGGATAAAAGCCCAGGAGTGGGATTGCTGGATTATATGGTAGTTCTGTTTTTAATTCTTTGAGGACCCAGCCTACTGTTTTCCACAGGGGCTGCACCAATTTATGTTCCCACCAACAGTGCCCAAGGGTTCCTTTCTCCACATCCTGGCCACCACTATTTGTCTCTTGTCTTTTTGATTCTAGTCATTCTAACAGGTGTGTCCATTGATAGGTGAGTGGATAAAGAAGACGTGGTGTATATATACACAATGGAATATCACTCAGCCATAAAAAATAATGATATCTTGCCATTTGCAATGATGTGGATGGAGCTAGAATGCATTACGCTCAGTGAAATAAATCGGAAAAATAGAAGTACCATATGATTTCACTCAGAAGTGGAATTTAAGAGAGAAAACGAATGAACATATGGGAAGGGGTGGAGGAAGAGAATAAAGGCAGACAAACCACGAGAGACTCTTCACCATAGAGAACAAACTGAGCATTGATGGAGGGAAGGTGGGTGGGGATGGGCTAGAGAGATGATGGGTATCAGGAGAGCACTTGTTGTGATGAGCGCTGCGTGTTCTATGTAAGTGATGAATCACTGAATTCTACTCCTGAAACTAATATTGCACTGTAGGTTAACTAACTAAAATTTAAATAAAAAAGAAACAAAGATGTGGCATCTATATACAATGGGATATTATTTAGCCATAAAAAAGGACATTTTGCTGTCTGCTGCACGATCGGTGAATCTTGAATGCACTACACCAAGTGAAATAAATCAAACAGAGAAATAGAGACAAATAGTGTATATTCTCACATCTAAGGTAGTTTTCAAAACCAGTGCTGATAGATACAGAGAAGAGATTTAACGGCTTGCTCCTTGCCAGGTAGGAGGGTGGGGGTGAGCATCATGGGTAAAAGGGGTCAAAATCTATCAACTTGCAGTTACAAAATCAATGTCATAAAGGTATAATGTACATCGTGGTGACAAGAGTTAATAATATTGTATTGCCTATATGAAAGTTGCTAAGAGAGTAATGTGAAAATTTCTCATCATAAAAATAATTTATTAGGTGTTTATGGTGATGGATGTTAATTATGTTTATTGTGGTGATCATTTTGCCATCTACACAATTATCGAATCATATTGTATCCCTGAAACTAATATAATGTTATGCTAATTGTATCTCAATTCAAAGCAAGAAAATTATTTTTTTAATTTACTTTATTTATTTATTTATTTACTTATTTATTTATTTATTTTTATTTTAGAAAGAGACAGAGTGCAAGTAGGGGAGAAGGGCAGAAGGAGAAAGAGAGAGAGAGAGAATTTTAAGAAGGTTCCATGATGAAAATGGAGCCCAATGCAGGGCTTGATCCAACAACCCTGGGGAACCCATGTCCTGAGTTGAAAAGAAGAGTGGGACACTCAACCATCTGAACCACCATGGCGCTCCAAGAAGAGAATATTTTTTTTCAGTTTATTTATTTGTTTGGAGAGAGGCAGAGAGCACAAGTAAGGGAGGGGCAGAGAGAGAGGGAGAGAGAGAGAATCCTAAGCGGACTCAATGCTGTCAACACAGAGCCCAACATGGGACTCAACTGTGAGATCATGACCTGAGCCTAAATTAAGAGGTGGACACTTAACTGGTGACGCCACCCGGGCACCCTGAGAATTATTTTTTAAAAAGCTGTCAGACACAGTGTGTGTATATACCACATCTTCTTTCTCTGTTCATCAGTCAATTGATACTTGGGTTCTTTCCATAATTTGGCTATTATTGATAGTACTGCTTTAAACATTGGGGTGCATGTACCCCCTTTGAGTCAGCAGTTTTGTATTCTTTAGAAAATAACCAGTAGTGCAATTGCTGGGTCGTTGGGTAGTTCTGTTTTGAATTTTTTGAGGAAAGTCCATCCTGTTTTCCAGAGTGGCTGCACCAGTTTGCATTCCCACCAGCAGTGCAAAAGGCTTCCCCTTTCTCTACATCCTCACCAACATCTGTTGTTTCCTGACTTGTTCATTTCAGACACTGTGACAGGTGTGAGGTCGTATCTCATTGTGGTTTTGATTTGCATTTCCCTGATGATGAATGATGTTGATTATTTTTTGAAGAGTCTGTTGGCCATCTGGATGTCTTCTTTGGAAAAGTATCTATTCATGTCTTCTGCCCATTTCTTCACTGGATTATTTGGGGTTTTGTGGGGGGGGGGCTAGTGAGTTTCATAAGTTCTTCATGGGTTTGGGATACTAACCCTTTATCTGAATGCCATTTGCAAATATCTTCTCCCATTTCATATGCTGCTCTGAGTTGTGTTGATTGTGTCCTTCACTGTGCACCAACTTCTTATGTTGATGAAGTCTCAATAGTTCATGTTTGCTTTTGTTAACGTTCATTTTATGTATTGTTCCAAAGCGATGTCTAGCAATGTCTACTTGAAGTTTTTAATTGGAAAAGTAGCTATTTAAACGTCCCACCAGGGTATAACCCTTCTTCTTTTTTTTTTTAATTTTTTTTTAATGTTTATTTATTTTTGAGACAGAGAGAGACAGAGCATGAACGGGGGAGGGTCAGAGAGAGAGGGAGACACAGAATCCGAAACAGGCTCCAGGCTCTGAGCCGTCAGCACAGAGCCCGACGCGGGGCTCGAACTCACGGACTGTGAGATCATGACCTGAGCCGAAGTCGGACGCTCAACCGACTGAGCCACCCAGGCGCCCCATAACCCTTATTCTCAAGGTGAATCGTAGTGAAAAGACACTTTTGAATTTTTTTTTAAGTTTATTTATTTATCTTGAGAGAGAGAGTGTACATGAGCAGGGAAGGTGGCAGAGAGAGAGGTTGACAGAGAGAGACAATCCCAGCAAGCTCCTCACTGTCAGCCCAGAGCCCAACACGAGGCTCAATCTCACAAACCATGAGATCCTGACCTGAGCCCAAATCAAGACTCCAACGTTTAACTGACTGAGCCATTCAGGCACCTCAAGACGATTTTGAATTTACGTCTAAGTGACAATCACTTGTAACTATGCACAACCCCCACAATGCTTGTGCGTGTACAAAGATCCATGAACGCATAGCAGCATACAGACAGCCTTCATATTACTTATTATTGTGACTTTTAACAACCCCTTAAATAAAATTTGTATTTCAAAAGTGAGGACATTTATACCCATCCTGATACATTCAGACACTTGTGTTACAATCTTAGTTCTACATTACTCAGCCCTAAAAAGGAATGACATCTTTCTTAAAAATGAGTTTGTTAATGTAAATATAATTGACACACAATGTGCATTAGTTTCAGGTGTACAACATCGATTCGGCTATCCTATATGCTGTGCTGTGGTCAGAACTGTAGCCGCCATCTGTGACCATACAACATGATTACAATATCATTGACTATAATTTCTGTAGTGTACCTTTTATTCCTGTGATTCACAAAAGAATGAGATCTGGAGGCACATGGGTGGCTCAGTTGGTTGAGCATCCAACTCTTGGCTTCTGCTGTGGTCGTGATCCCATGGCTCGGGGGTTCATGCCCCACATCAGGCTCTGTGCTGACAGCACAGATCCTGCTTGGGATCCTCTCTCTCCCTCTCTCTGTCCATTCCATGCTCATGTTCTCCCTCTCTGAAAATAAATAAACTTACCAAAAAATTAAAAAAAATTAATGTCTTTCTCTGACTGACTTCGTTCACTTAGCGTAATGCCCTCCAATTCCATCCACGTTGTTGCAAATGGCAAGATTTCATTCTTTCTCATTCCCAAGTAGTATTCCATGGTATATATAAATCACATCTTCTTTATCCATTCACCAGTTGATGGACATTTGGGCACTTTCCAAAATTTGGCTATTGTTGAAAGCACTGCGATAAACATGTGGGTGCATGTGTTCCTATGCATCAGCACTCCTGTGTTCTTTGGATAAATACCTGGCAGTGCTACGGTTGGGTCGTAGGGTAGGTCTAGTTTTAACTTTTTGAGAAATCTCCCCACTGCTTTCAGAGTGGCTGCACCAGTTTGCGTTCCCCCCAACAGTGCAAAAGAGTTCCCATTGTCCACATCCTCACCAACACCTGTTTTTGCCTGAGGTCTTAAATTTAGCCACTCTGACTGGCGTGAGGTGGTATCTCAGTGTGGTTTTGATTTGTATTTCCCTGATGATGAGTGACGTTGAGCATTTTTGTTATGCATCTGTTGGCATCTGGATGTCTTTGTCAAAGTGTCTATTCATGTGTTTTGCCCATGTCTTCACTGCATTATTTGTGTTTGGGATGTTGAGTGTTGAAAGTTCTTTATAGGTTTTGGATACTAACCGTTTATCCGATAGGTCATTTGCAAACATCTTCTCCCATTCCGCTGCTTGTCTTGTAGTTGTGTTGATTGTTTTCTTTGCAGTGCAGAAGCTTTTTACCTTGATGAGGTCCCAGGGGTTCATTTTTGCTTTTAATTCCCTTGCTTTTGGAGACAGGTCGAGCAAGAAATTGCTGTGGCTGAGGTCAAAGAGGTTGTTGCCTACTTTCTCCTCTAGGGTTTTGACTGTTTCCTGTCTCACAGTTAGGTCTTTCATCCATTTTGAGTTTATTTTTTTGTATGGTGTAAGAAAGTGCTCTAGTTTCATTCTTCTGCGTGTTGCTGTCCACTTCTGCCAGCACCACTTCCTAAAGAGGCTGTCTTTTTTCCATACGATGCTCTATCCTGCTTTGTGGATATTAGCTGGCCGTAGATTGGTGAGTCCAGTTCTGGGTTCTCTCTTCTGTACCATTGGCCTATGTGTCTGTTTTTGTGCCCCTACCCTACTGTCTGGATGATTACAGCTTTGTAGTAGAGGCTAAAGTCAGGAATCGTGATGCCTCCCCCATTGGTTTTCTTTTTCAACCTAACTTTGGCTCTTCGGGGTGCTTCGTGTTTCCGTACAAATTTTAGGATTGTTTGTTCCTATTCTGAGAAGAATGCCGGTGCAATTTTGATTGGGATTGCATTGAATGTGTAGATTGGTTTGGGTTGTGCTGACATTTTAACAATATTTGTTGTTCCAATCCATGGGCGTGGAATGTTGTTCCATTCCTTCATGTATGCTTCATATTCTTTCATACATTTTCCGTAGTTTTCAGCATACAGGCATTTTACATCTTTGGTTAAGTTTATTCCTAGGTATTTTATGGTTCCTGATGCAATTGTAAATGGGATTGATTTCTTGATTTCTCTTTCTGCTGCCTCACTATTGGTGCATAGAAATGCAACTGATATCTGTACATTGATTTCATATCCTGAAACTTTGCAGAATTCATGGGTCAGCTCTAGAAGTTTTTTGATGGAGTCTTTCAGGTTTTCCATGTAGAGTATCATGTCCTCTGTGAAAAGTGACAGGTTGACATCTTCTTTGCTAATTTGGATGCCTTTTATTTATTTTTGTTGTCTGATTCCTGAGGCTAGGACTTCCAACACTATGTTAAACAACAGTGGTAAGAGTGGACATCCCTGTATTGTTCCTGATCTCACGGGGAAAGCTCTCGTTTTTCCCCCATTGAGGATGATATTAGCTGTGGGCTTTTCATATATGGCTTTTATGATGTTAAGTTATACTCCTTCTATCCCCACTTTCTTGAGGGTATTTATGAAGAAAGAATGCTGTATTTTGTCAAATGGTTTTTCTGCATCATTTGACAGGATCATATGTTTCTTATCCTTGCTTCTATTGATCTGATGTATCACACTGAATGACTTGCAAGTATTGAACCAGCCCTGCAGCCCAGGAATGAATCCACTGGATCATGGTGAATAATTCTTTTAATATACTGTTGAACTCGATTTGCTAGTATCTTGTTGAGAATTTTTGCATCCCTGTAATTCTCCTTTTAGTGTGGTGTCTGTCTGGTTTGGGAACCAAGGTCATGCTGGTTTCATAGAGTCAGTCTGGGAGCTTTCCTTCTATTTCTATTTTTTGGAACCACCTGAGAAGGATAGTTATTAACTATGCTTTAAATGTCTGGTAGAATTCCCTAGGGAAGCCATCTGGCCCAGGACTCTTATTTGTTGGGAGATTTTTGATAACTGCGTCAATTTCCTCACTGATTATGGGTCTGTTCAAATTTTTTATTTCTTCCCGTTTGAGTTTTGGTAGTGTGTTGGTCCATTTCTCCCAGGTTGTCTGACTTGTTGGCATATACTTTTTCATAGTATTCTCTAATAATTGTCTGTATTTCTGTGGTGATAGTTGTGATCTCTCCTCTTTCAATCGTGACCTTATCTCTTTGGGTTCTCTCTTTTTCAGTTTGAGCACTCTAGCTAGGGGTTTATCAATTTTGCTTATTTCTTCCAAAATAACTCTTAGACTCATTGATATGTTCTACTGTGTTTATTTGGATTCCATATTGTTTATTTCTGCTCTCATCTTTATTATTTCTCTTCTTCAGCAAGCTTTGGGATTTCTTTTCTCTTCTGTTTCTACTTCCTTTAGGTGTGCAGTTAGGTTTTATATTTGAGATTTTTCTTGTTTCTTGAGATAGGCCTGGATTGCAATGAATTTTCCTCTAGGACAGCCTTTGCTGCATTCTAAATGGTTTGGACTGTCATGTTCTCATTTTCATTTGCTTCCATGCATTTTTTAAATTTCTTCTTTAGTTGCTTGGTTGACCCATTCATTCTTTAGTAGGATGTGCTTTAACCTCCCTACATTTGGAGGCTTTCCAAATTTTTTCTTGTGGTTTATTTCAAGTTTCCTAGCTTTGAGATTATGGTATGATCTCAATTCTTTTATATTTATTGAGGGCTGTTTTGTGAGCCAGCATGTGATCTATCTTGGAAAATTACCATATGTACTCAACAAGAATGTGTGTTCTGCTGCTTTTGGATGAAATTTTCTGAATATATCTGTCCAGTCTATCGGGCCTTTAACTTCTTTGTTGATTGTTTCTTTCTTGAGTTTCTGCCTACATGATTTCTCCATTGTTGTTAGTGGAGTGTTAAAATTTCCTGTAATTATCGTATTCTTACCAATCAGTTCATGCATGTTTATCACTAATGGGTTTATACATTCGGGTTCTTTCAAGTTGGGGGCATAAACATTTACAAATGTTAGCTCTTCTTTTTGGATAGACCCCGTAATTATGATATAATGCCCGTCTTCGCCTCTTGTTTCAGTCTTTAGTTTAAAACCTAGTTTTTCTGATATAAGGATGGCTACTCCAGCATTCTTTTGACTTCCAGTGGCATGATAGATGGTTCTCCATCCCCTGACTTTCAAGCTGAAGGTGTCCTCAGGTCTAAAATAGACCTCTTGTAGACAACATATAGATGGGTCTCGTTTTTTATCCATTCTGATATCCTATGTATTTTGATTGGGGCATTTAGTCTGTGTACATTCAGAGTTATTATTGAAAGCTATGGATTTAGTGTCATTGTGTTATCTGCAGGTTTCATGTTTCTGGAGATGTCTCTAGTCCTTTGTATTCTTTGCAGAGTTCCACTCACAAAATGCCCTTCAAGATCTCTTGCAGGGTTTGTTTAGTGGTCATGAACTCCTTCAGTTTTTGTTTGTGTTGGAAAGCCTGTATCTTTCCTTGCATTCTGAGTGACGGACTGCCTTGCTGGATAAAGGATTCTTGGCTGCGTGTTTTTCCTATTCAGCACATTGAATACTTCCTGCCACTCCCTTCTGGCCTGCCAAGTTTCAGTGGACAGGTGTGTACTACCCTTATGTGTCTATCCTTGTGGGCTAAGGCCTGTTTGTCCCTAGCTGCTTTCAGAAGGCTCTCTTTGTCTTTGTGTTTTGCCATTTTCATAATGATATGCCATGGAGAAGACCCACTCCTGTTGAATCTGAAGGGAGTTCCCTGTGCCTCCTGGATGTGGCTGTCTGCTTCCTTCAGCAGATGAGGGAAGTTCTAAGCTATAATTTGTTCAGGTAAACCTTCTGCCCCTTTCTCAATCCCTTCCTCTTCCTCTGGAACTCTGATTATATGGACTATTACTACGTTTCTTTGAATCTCATATTTCTAATGATCCCCTCATGGGCTCTTATTTTCTTACCTCTCTTTTTCACAGCTTCCTCTTTTTCCATTACTTTAACTTCTGTTTCACTAATTTTCCCCTCTCCTTCCTTCTTCCTTGCTGTCACTGCCTCTAGTTTATTTTACATGTCATTCACAGCATTTCTTGATCCATCATAACTATTTCTTAGTTCCTTGATGTCTGCAGCAATAGATTCTCTGCTATCTCCTATGCGCTTTTCAAGCCCAGCGATTAATCTTATGATTATTATGTAAAACTCTCAATCAGATATATTGTTTATATCTGTTGTGAGCAATTCTCTAGGTGTCATTTTCCCTGGAATTTCTTTTAAGGAGAATTCTTCCTTTTTGTCATTTTGGCTAGTTTTCTGTCCTTTATGTATTTTAACAATTTGTTATGTGTCCTGCACCAGCGAGCACTACTGTCTTATAAAGGGGTCATAATGCTGTCCAGGGCCTGGCACTTCAGGGGGTGTTTTTGAGCGAGTTGCTTGCTCTCTGTTGTTGTGAGTCTTGTTTCTTAATGTCCATACTTGTAGTGGTGGTTTGGACCTTCCACCAGGTGTGGTTTGATGTGTTCATTAAAGTAACCCTGGAAAAATATTAAAAGGGTGGGAGTGGTGGTGGAAGAAACCTTATCCCGCGCAAAGAGAGAAATGACAGGGGAGGGGAAAAAGTAAAGCAAAAAACGGGAAAAAATTGACCCAGGATAGAATCAGAGAAACTACATAGCTTAATCCAGAGAGAGAGGAAAATAAAAAGGTGATAAACAAGAGGTATAGACAGAATAGATTAAAAATGTCTGCTTAAAGTAACTAATAACTAGGATCGAGAAGGGAAGAAAGAAGAGGAAGAAAAGGAAAAAAAATAATATATGTATAATAAAAATTTTCCAACAATCAAATCAGAAAATGTAAAAGTGCTGGACCGATATCTGATGGCGCCTTGGAGCGTGTGACAACGCTGACCTGGGGGAGGGGCCATCTGGTTCGGTCAGTGTCAATGCTGCTCCTGTGGATCTGCAGTTAGCAGGTGGGGTGCAGTCAGGGTTTGGTGTACGGGACCCACCTCCTCTGTGGCCCTGCTGTTCCATCCCTGAAGCCCGGGCGTATGGTGATGGGGAGAACAATGGTGCCACCCCAGTCTCTGCTCCCCAGACTGGGTGTCACAAGCCACTCTGTTCAGGCCAACCTGGCAGTGTCGCCGGGGTGCGAGTGCCCCGGGGTTTCCCACTCTGCTCAATAGGCACCTCCCCAGTGCTCCACTGGGATTCTAACCCTGATGTCTGGAAGAATCCTGCTCAACAGCCGAGTCCGTGTCAGTGCCGCATCCCCCAGCCAGAATTCATTCACATTTAAAATTAATAACTGAATGGTTCCTCCTTATAGCTGTATATGTGAATATTTGGGCAAATGTGAAGACAATCTTAACTGCTTTGTAAAACATCTAGGTAAGCACAGATGAAAGCTAGTGTAGCTGGGGTGGTCTAGGCAGTTACTTGTCCTCTGTCAGATCTGTGAACCTTAGAAGAGACAGATTACGTCTCCTCTGTCATTGTCCTCCACAGTCATTGTCCCTGAGGATTGCCAAGTCTGGGCCGCTCAGTGACATGGGCTCATTAAGAGTGTGGGGCATCCGTTCCCCAGAGACGTCAGCAGGGGAAGGGACTTGGTTCTGTGTGCCAGCCCAGCCACAGCTCAGAGTCACGGCACCTTCTCGATTACTCATAAGTGTTTCACTGTCACATCAGCAGGTCACCATACACGGGAAACGATACTGAGAGTTTGTGACTGCCTTCATATTCTACCTCCGAGAGGCAAAGGGCAGATCTCTGGTGTGACATGAGGATCTGTGAAGTCATCCTGAGATAGTGTCCTTTTGCTTAAGAAAAACGTATGGATGACCCAGTGCTGGTATAGTCTGCGTTTGTATTTCCTGGAGACACTGATCCTACATGTCCGTGTCCTATCCGTAGAGCTGTAATTAGGCAGTAACTTGGAATGAGGTAGAAAAGTGGCTTACATCCCACTGAGAAGGTGAATAAAGGTGAGTAAAATGGCACTAAGTCTCTGTGTTGCTCTGGGAATAGATTAGTTTATTTTCAGTTGCAATTGTTCATGAACAAGGTGGTTTATTTGTATGCTTACATGGTGAATTGTGTAAAGTAACAAACCCTGAAAGTTCATGAAATATAAGAACTGAGTGTAATTGTTCTTTACTGATGCCACCAGGTAATTCCTAGACCTTTGATTCTATGTAGTATATGCATCGCACCGCTCTGTGAACATGTGGGAAATAATTAAATATGCCTTGTTTCTGGGAATAACATATGGCCTTCAGTATTAGAATATTAGAATATGACACTATATGCTTTCATACTTTCCCTTTGGTTCCTTATTGTGTGTGAATTTAGATAATATTTCTTCCCTATGGTTAAAATTTATTGTTAGTGGCTATCTTTATTAAATATTTATTTTTCCCCAAATATACAAAATATTCATGGAATTTTAAAAATCTATGTTGACAATTACAACAGGGAAGTTCCATTTTGTGTATATTTTGTCAATAAAAATTATTTTGGCTTTATTTTAACAAGAAGTAGTGATCCTTCCAATGAGTTCCAATACCGATTTGAATGGGCAGCCTGGTGGCCCAATCAGTTAAGCGTCTGACTCTTGATTTCAGCCAGGCCATGATCTCATGGCTTGTGGGTTCGAGACCCGCATCTGTCTCGGTGCTGAGAGTGCAGTGCCTGCTTGAGATTATATTCCTCTCTCTGCCCCTCCCCTGCTTGCACTCCCTCTCTCTCTTTCTCTCTAAGTAAATTGTAAAAATACCAATTTGAAGAAGAAAAGTATCAAACCTAAACGTTTACATATTGATCAATTAAAGAAATGACGTGGTGTGTATGTGTGTGTGCATGTGTGTGTGATTGCACTGAGGTGATGTGTAAAGTACACTAGTTTCCATCCTTCTATCCTTGCACATGATCATGAATGGACTCTTGTATGAACACTGTTCGTGACCTGCCCAAAAACTACCTGCTGGGGCTCCTATCCAAACCCTACTTGGTATGAGTGTGGGCTCCAAGGTTCAGAGCCATTCTCTTCTTAAGAGAATTCCCCTCAGCTGAGAGGGAGCCACATTGCCAAGGGCTCTGGGAGACATGGTGGGGGCAGCTTACAGCCAGTGACAGACTTATGGGATGTACATAAGTTGCCAACGCCAAGGCAGGACTGAGTCTGATGCAATCCATGCTCCAGAGCTGTGCTGTCCTATAGTTTAGTAAGTAACACATAAGCTGCTTACATTTAAATTCATTAAAATTAAATAAAATGTAAAATTCAATTTCTTAGCTAGGACATTTTCAGTGCTCAGGTATGACAGGTAGAGGGTGGGCATAGAATTGGACAGTGAGGACAGAGAATTTCTACCATCACAGATGGGTGGTTCTTCTGGAGTGTTCTGGCCACCTTCTCACAGGATCAATCTCCTGCTCTGTTTCACTGGAGACCACATCCTTGCTTAGCAACATTCTCTGCTGTTTTCCTTCCTTCACCCCATTTTCCCGAGAGCATTCCCTGAATAAACAACACGCAGTGGAAATTGTACTTCATCGTCTTCCATAGAACCTGCCCTACAGCCCAGTCAATGTTCATCACATGTGTCATTTCCTATGTAGTGATGGCTGCATTCCCCTCATTTGCTCATCCCCCATCATCCGAGGGCTCTTCTCATATGTCTGAGGTCAGCTCAGACCCATGAGACAGAAGCATCAAGAAAACAACAGCGATTCAGTCATAGCCCTGAGGCTGTGGAAATCTTGCCCCCACTTTTTCAGGATTCATTCAGGAACCGGATAGGGCAGTGTGTGTATGCCAAACATATCAGTGAATGTTATATATTTGAAATGTCTTAGAGACATTAGCTTGAGATCTTTTCCTTTAAGATGTGTAGTGTGCATAGACTAGTATCCAGTTTTGTGAAACTATATGTTTTTTCCACTAAAACTTAGAATTGTATGTCAGCATTGAGCTATTATGGTAATTGGAAATTCCTACTCTATCACCTTATGTGTGTCAGTACTAAGTATTTAACCTCTCACATTTGATTCAGTTCTCTTAATTATTATTGCAACATTGCGTTCTTCTGACATGTCATTTAAATTATATACTTTTTTGATGTGAATTATTACATAGAATGGCAATGTCTTTGTTTTGTAGGTTCTGTGTATTTTATTTTCACTCGTAACCTTTCTTTCTCTGCATATATACTCTGTGCTTTTTTCAAGTATTTATCTCTCATATGCAAAGTCATAATATAGGTTTAATCTATCACTGGACTTTCCTGTACCTGTCATATCATGATACTTGCTAGGGACCCATACTTTGCTCCTGTGCCCAGGAAGAACGTGTTCAATATTTCCAGCCAGTTTCAATTACGTAGTTTTCCAGATGAATCCATCCCTCTTACTGCAATCAGTCATTTGATGGTACCAAACATAGATGATGGTTCTTTTTTTTTTTTCAACTTTTTTTTTTTTTTTAATTTTATTTTTGGGACAGAGAGAGACAGAGCATGAACGGGGGAGGGGCAGAGAGAGAGGGAGACACAGAATCGGAAACAGGCTCCAGGCTCCGAGCCATCGGCCCAGAGCCTGACGCGGGGCTCCAACTCACGGACCGCGAGATCGTGACCCGGCTGAAGTCGGACGCTTAACCGACTGCGCCACCCAGGCGCCCCTGATGGTTCTAAGTCTAATTTCGCCAGTCTTTAAATATGGTGAGAAGGAAATGAAATGCAATTTTCCATTAACCTCAGGGGACACATGTCCTTTCTCTTGGAAGATTGCTCTGTGTGGTGCACAAGCTTTAAGAGGGGCGGATGTGGAGAAGGGGAAGAGGAAGGAATAGAGTGACCCAGATCAACAGAACATACTCCTGACAATCAATGGGAGAACACATTTCACAGCCTGATCTTTCCCATGTCTGGAGTTACTAAAGGATAATAATTTTCCTGAATTGTAATGAGAAAAACAATAGAAGAAAATGGTAGACTATGATATGAGTGCTGTAGTTCCCTCCCCGCGTGCTCTCCGCATGACACTGGGAGCAATTGTACCACACAGGGACAATGACATTCTTGTGTCTGCTTCAGTGCCCATCTCCTTTGTCTGATATTTTATTTTTCAAATGAAAATCATAATCATTTTTGTACCTGTCAGATAGATAGCCATTATGTATCCTTTACACATGCACACACACACACACACACACACACACACACACACACACAAAATCCTGGAAAGCGGCAAATCATATGTACATGTTCATCTCTCCAGGACTTTATCTTCTCTCAACTGTCTTCTTTGTCCTGATTGACATAATATTGTTAACATATCATGATTTTATTCTAAAGGTGCAGTAGTATATCGGTGTTTTCTTGGGATGAGTTTACATTTTATTTTTGCCCTTCTTCACTTAGGTAGTGCTTCCTTTATCAGGCACATTAAAAAGTTTGTGGGAAATTTATTTCAAGTAAATGTATCCATATGTGTGCGTGTGTCTATGAGACTCAACACGGTTTGTTTTTATTTGCTATTCTGAGCAGGTATGAGTCAGAGGACACGTCTTGTTTTTGCACACTTAGCCTGTCACAAATAACTGTATAATTATTACTATTAAGAAAATTTTTCTGCATAGGTTTTTTGTGTGGAGACCACTGATCATATGTTTATACGGAATTAAAGGAGGTATAATATAGTGTCAAATACCAAATCCTCCCTCCAAATATTATGAATGTTTTATGCCCGTTTTGTACCTGTTTCTTTCACACATCAGTGCGTCCTCCCCCAAACCTGATTCAGATTTTAAAGTCTTAGAAGAATTAAAAATGCACGGTATGCCCAACCATTTGAATATGATACAACCGAAGGACTCACTTTCTGGTGCCTCTTTGGTCAGTGTATAACTATTCCTCTTCTTCAGTAGTAAGCATGGGTAGAAAATGGTCATCACCCAGCCTCGAACCTGGCAATGTGTTTGGTCCAGTGTCACTAACTCTGCCAGGTAGCTCCCAGAAAGGTGATCGTTGACGTAATGTGGACAGATGTCTGAGATTTGGTATAATACCAAAATATTGGTTTCTTTATGCCTTTCCTTATGCTACTTTAAGTTTTGCATTATAGCTGTTTGACCCGTCATTGCTTTAGAATGTATCTGTCTTTATCTCTGTGTCTTTATCTCTCTATCATAGGGAGTGATGTAAAACATGTCAGGTTGTACATAATTACATGGTTGGATAACTTTCTAAAATATTTATTCTGCTTAGGATGTCGATAAGGAATAATTCTACCTCTTTGAGGAATTTTACAAACTTTAATTGGTAATATGTGCAGTGGAAATCTGCAGAAGGAAGAGGAAAGCGTTGGTCAATGGATTTTAGAGTTCAGATTCCAGCTGGCTCTGCATGGCCAATGAATTTTCCGAGTTCCTGTTAAATTGGTATGGTAATTAGAGGCATTTTTCAGGGAAAAGTTGAGCACTGTAATTGAATGGTGGTTTTTGGGGTTCTCTCTGATTTTTTTAATTGTTTTACTACCATACCAAAAAAAAAAAAGAAAAGAAAAGAAAAACAAAAAGAAAAGAAACTTTGTCTTTCCCAAATATAATACCTTAGTTAGAGAGTCAATACTGCCAAAATGTTTATGCAGAAATAGTGGTGAGATTTTGAATGTAATTGAATTCTTCGTGTAAGTACTGTCTTGTTCATAAGTTCCTATATCAGAATGCTTTTTCCACAGTGTGTGGTCTTTTATATACGTGTATATATATACATATATCTATCTATCTATCTATATATATATATGTGTGTATATATCATATATATATATATATATATATATATAGAGAGAGAGAGAGAGAGAGAAGAGAGAGAGAGAGAGAGAGAGATGTATATATGTTTTAATGTTTATTTATTTTAAGAAAGAGAGAGAATGAGGGAGCAGGGAGATGCAGACAGAGAGGGAGAGACACAGAATCCCCAGCAGGGTCAGGGCTGTCAGTGAAGAGTCCAACACAGGGCTTGAACCCTCAAAACATGAGATCATGGTCCCTGCTGAAATCAAGAGTCAGATGCTTAACCCACTGAGCCACCCAGGTGTCATCATATTCTGTTTTACTGCACACGTGGTGTGTGCAAATCCTATTGTGTAGAATCATGAGACACATATTTATAATAACATCTCTCCTCTCTGTATTTCTTTCTGATTCTTTCTGATAGCTCTTCCTGTCTTCCCTTATACATTTTTACATAACTTAAGTCTGGAACGTACATACATTTTATAGTACTTTAAGTCCTAGTAAGCACAGACTGAAAGAACTTATATTCCTATCACTGATGTAAACACAAGGCCCATTATTTGATTTTGCTGACATTAAATATTAATTATTTACTTTTTTGAGTCTTTCTTCTTTTTTTAATTTTATTTTTTATATTTTTAAATTTACATCCAAATTAGTTAGCATCTAGTGCAACAATGATTTCAGGAGTAGATTTCTTAGAGTCCCTTACCCATTTAGCCCACCCCCCCACACACACAACCCCTCCAGTAACCCTCAGTTTGTTCTCATATTTATGAGTCTCTTCTGTTTTGTCCCCCTCCCTGTTTTTATTTTTGTTTCCCTTCCCTTATGTTCATCTGTTTTGTCTCTAAGTCCTCATATGAGTGAAGTCTTATGATTTTTGTCTTTCTCTTACTAAGTTTACTTAGCATAATACCCTCCAGTTCCATCCATGTAGTTGCAAATGGCAAGATTTCATTGTTTTTGATCGCCAAATAATACGCCATTGTGTATATATATACCACATCTTCTTTATCTATTCATCCATCGATAGACATTAGGGCTCTTTCCATACTTTGGCTATTGTTGAGAGTGCTGCTATAACCATGGGGGTGCATATGTCCCTTTGAAACAGCACACCTGTATCCCGTGGATAAATGCCTAGTAGCGCAATTGCTGGGTCATAGGGTAGTGCTATTTTTAGTTTTTTGAGGAAACTCCATACTGTTTTCCAGAGTGGCTGCACCAGCTTGCATTTCCACCAACAAAGCAAAAGAGATCCTCTTTCTCCACATTCTGGCCAACATCTGTTGTTGCCTGAATTGTTAATGTTAGCCATTCTGACAGGTGTCAGGTGGTATCTCATTGTGGTTTTGATTTGTATTTCCTTGATGATGAGTGATGTTGAGCATCTTTTTCATGTGTCGGTTGGCCATCTGGATGTCTTCTTTGGAGAAGTGTCTATTCATGTCTTTTGCCCATTTCTTCACTGGATCATTTGTTTTTTGGGTGTTGAGTTTGATAAATTCTTTGTAGATTTTGGATACTAACCCTTTAGCTGATATGCCTTTTGCAAATATCTTCTCCCATTCAGCCTGTTGCCTTTTAGTTTTGCTGTTTGTTTTCTTCGCTGTACAGAAGCTTTTTATTTTGATGAGGTCCAGTAGTTCATTTTTGCTTTTGTTTCCATTGCCTCCAGAGATGTGTTGAGTGAGAAGTTGCTGTGGCCAAGATCAAAGAGGTTTTTGTCTCCTTTCTCCTCAAGGATTTTGATGACTTCCTGTCTTACATTGAGGTCTTTCATCCATTTTGAGTTTATTTTTGTGTCTGGGGTAAGAAAGTGGTCCAGGTTCATTCTTCTGCATGTCGCTATCCAGTTTTCCCAGCATCACTTGCTGAAGAGACTGTCTTTATTCCATTGGATAGTCTTTCCTGCTTTGTCAAAGATTAGTTGCCCATACATTTGTGGATCCATTTCTGGGTTCTCTATTCTGTTCCACTGATCTGAGTGTCTGTTCTTGTGCCAGTACCATACTGTCTTGATGATTACAACTTTCTAGTAGAGCTTGAAGTCTGGGATTGTGATGCGTCCTGCTTTGGTTTTCTTTTTCAAGATCACTTTGGCTATTCGGGGTCTTTTCTGGTTCCATACAAATTTTAGGATTATTTGTTCCAGCTCTGTGAAGAACACTGGTGCTATTTTGATAGGGATTGCATTGAATATGTAGATTGCTTTGGGTAGTATCGACGTTTTAACAATATTTGTTCTTCCTATCCAGGAGCATGGAATCTTTTTCCATTTTTATTTTCTGTCTTTTTCAATTTCTTTCATAAGCTTTCTATAGTTTTCAGTGTATAGATTTTTCACTTCTTTGGTTAGATTTATTCCTAGGTATTTTATGGTTTTTTTGTGAAACTGTAAACGGGATAGATTCCTTGATTTCTCTTTGTGTCACTTCATTGTTGGTGTTTAGGAACGCAACTGATTTCTGTGTGTTGATTTTATATCCTGCAACTTTGCTGAATTCATGAATCAATTCTAGCAGTTTTTTGGTGGCATCTTTTGGGTTTTCCATATAGAGTGTCATGTCATCTGCAAAGAGTGAAAGTTTGACCTCCTCCTGGTCGATATGGATGTTTTAAATTTCTTTGTGTTGTCTGATTGCAGAGGCTAAGACTTCCAGTACCATGTTGAATAACAGTGGTGAGAGTGGACATCCCTGTCTTGTTCCTGACCTTAGGGGGAGAGCTCTCAGTTTTTCCCCATTGAGGATGATATTAACGCTGGAGCATTCATATATGGCTTTTATGATCTCGAGGTATGCTCCTTCTATCCCTACTTTCTTGCGGGTTGTTATCAAGAAAGTTTGCTGTAGTTTGTCAAATGCTTTCTCTGCATGTATTGAGAGGATCATATGGTTCTTGTCCTTTCTTTTATTGATGTGATGACTCACATTCATTCTTCTGTGGATATTGAACCAGCCCTGCATCACAAGTATGAATCCCACTTGGTCGTGATGAATCATTTTTTTAATGTATTGTTGGAGCCGGTTGGCTAATATCTTGTTGAGGATCTTTGCATCCATGTTCATCAGGGATATTGGTCTATAGTTTTCCTTTTTAGTGGGGTCTCTGTCTGGTTTTGGAATCAAGGTAATGCTGGCTTCATAGCAAGAGTTTGGAAGTTTTCCTTCCATTTCTATTTTTTGGGACAGTTTCAAGAGAATAGTTGTTAACTCTTCCTTAAATATTTGGGAATTCCCCTGGAAAGCCATCTGGCCCTGGACTCTTGTTTTTTGGCAGATTTTTGATTACTAATTCGATTTCCTTACTGGTTATGGGTCTGTTCAAATTTTCTATTTCTTCCTGTTTCAGTTTTGGTATTGTATATGTTTCTAGGAATTTGTCCATTTCCTCCAGATTGCCCATTTTATTGGCATATAATTGCTCATAATATTCTCTTATTGTTGTTTTTATTTTTGCTGTGTTTGTTTTGATCTCTCCTCTTTCATTCTTGATTGTATTTATCTGGGCCTTTCCTTTTTCTTTTCGATCAAACTTTCTTTTTGATCAAACTTTTTGATCAATTTTTTTAATTCTTTCAAAGAACGAGCTTCTGGTTTCATTGATCTGTTCTACTGTGGGGTCTTTTTGGTTTCGATTGCATTAATTTCTGCTCTAATCTTTGTTATTTCCTGTTTTCTGCTGGTTTTGGGTTTCATTTGCTGTTCTTTTTCCAGCTCCTTAAGGTGTAACGTTAGGTAGTGTATCTGAGATCTTTCCTCCTTCTTTAGGAAGGCCTGGATTGCTGTATACTTTCCTCTTATGTCTGCCTTTGCTGCATCCCAGAGGTTTTGGGTAGTGCTGTTTTGATTTTCATTGCCTTCCCTATACTTTTTAATTTCCTCTTTCACTTCTTGGTTAGCTCATTCATTCTTTAGTAGGATGTTCTTCAGTCTCCAAGTATTTGTTACCTTTCCAAATTTTTTCTTGTGGTTGATTTCAAGTTTCATAGCATTGTCGTCTGAAAATATGCACAGTATGATCTCTATCTTTTTGTACTTACTTAGGGCTGATTTGTGTCCCAGTATGTGGTCTATTCTGGAGAATGTTCCATGTGCACTGAAGAATGTATATTCTGCTGCTTTAGGAAGAAATGTTCTGAATATATCTGTTAAGTCCAACTGGTCCAGTGTGTCATTCAAAGACATTGTTTTCTTGTTGGTATTCTGTTTAGATGATCTGTCCATTGTTGTGAGTGGAGTGTTGAAGTCTCCTCCTATTATGGTATTACTATCGGTGAGTTTGTTTATGTTTGTGATTAATTGCTTTATATATTTGGGTGCTCCCACATTTGGCACATAAATATTTACAATTGTTAGTTCTTCTTGGTGGATAGACCCCATGATTACAATATAATGCCCTCTGCATCTCCTGATAGAGACTTTATTTTAAAGTCTAGATTGTCTGATGTAAGTATGGCTACTCTGGCTTTCTTTTGTTGACCATTAGCATGATAGATGGTTTTCCATCCCCTTATTTTCAATCTGAAGGTGTCTTTAGGTCTAATGTGTGTCTCTTGTAAACAGGATATAGCTGGGTCTTGTTTTCTTATCCATTCTGTTGCCCTATGTGTTTTGATTGGAGCATTGAGTCCGTTGACATTTAGAGTGAGTACTGAAAGATATGAATTTATTGCCATTATGATGCTTGTAGAGTTGGAGTTTCTGGTGGTGTTCTCTGATCCTTTCTGATCTTTGTTGCTTTGGGTATTTATTTATTTATTTATTTATATTTTCCATTGTTTCTTGCCTCAGAGAGTCCCCCTTAAAATTTCTTGCAGGGCTGGTTTAGTGGTCACAAACTCCTTTAATTTTTGTTTGTCTGGGAAACTTTTAATCTCTCCTTCTATTTTGAATGACAGCCTTGCTGGATAAAGAATTCTTGGCTGCCTAGTTTTCTGATTCAGCACACTGAATATATCCTGCCACTCCTTTCTGGCCTGCTGAATTTCTGTAGATAGGTCTGCTGCAAACCTGATCTGTCTTCCCTTGTAGGTTAGGGGCTTTTTCCCCTTGCTGCTTTCATGATTCTCTCCTTGCCTGAGTAATTTGTGAATTTGACTATGATATGCCTTGGTGATGCTTGGTTTCGGTTGAATTTAATGGGGGTCCTCTGTGCTTCCCGGATTTTGATGTCTGTGTCTTTGCCCAGGTTAGGAAAGTTTTCCGCTATTATTTGCTCCCATCTCCTTTCTACCCCTATTTCTCTCTCTTCCTCTTCTGGGACCCCCTATGATTCTGATGTTCCTTTGAATGGTCACTGATTTGTCTACTTCTTAAATCATGCTCTTTGGCCTCAATCTCCCTCTTTTTTCTGCTTCCTTATTCTCTATACGTTTGTTCTCTATATCGCTGATCCTCTGTTCTGCCTCATCCATCCTTGCTGCCGCTGCATCCATCTGTGATTGCAGCTCACTTATAGCATTTTTCATTTCATTCTGGCTACATTTTACTCCCTTTGATCTCTGCAGAAAGGGTTCTATTTTTTTTTCAATATATGAAGTTTATTGTCAAATTGGTTTCCATACAACACCCAGTGCTCATCCCAAAAGGCGCCCTCCTCAATACCCATCACCCACCCTCCCCTCCCTCCCACCCCCGATCAACCCCCAGTTTGTGCAGAAAGGGATTCTAATCTATTTTTGACTCCAGCTAGTTTTCTTGTTATCGTGATTCTAAATTCTGGTTCGGACAACTTGCTTGTATCTGTGTTGGTTAAATCCCTGCCTGTCGTTTCTTCGTGCTGTTTCTTTTGGGGTGTATACCTTTATTTTGTCATTTTAAAGGGAGAACAGGAATTAATGAAGTAGAAAAATTAAAATTAAAAAATTTAAATTTAAAAACTATTAAAATTAAAAAATTAAAAACACACACAAATTGAATAAATGATGCTAGATCCTAGGTGTGTTTTGGTCTGGGTGTTGAAAGTGGTTTGACAGATTAGAGAGAAAAAAAGGGGGAGGGAAGGAAATCGTTTGAGAATTTGTAAAAATGAATACACTGAAGTAGACTTAAATGAGATGATGGGCATAAAATAGAATTTGAAAAAATATACCCAAAGTAAATAATATAGTAGAAAAAAATAAAGAAAAATATTTTTAATAAAAATTAAAAATAAAAATGAATGTTTCTTTTTCTATATTCAAGAAAAAGAAACGAAAGAGAGAAGAAAGAAACAAGAAAAAAAAGAAATTGTTTGAAAATGTGAAATAGTGAATACACTGTATTAGACTAAATAAAATGATGGAAGTAAAATAGAATGTGAAAAATTTACATAAAAGCACACATATGGTAAAAAAAATTAAAGAAAAATATTTTTAATAGAAATTGAAAGTAAAAATGAAGTTTTTCTCTTTCTGCATTCAAGAAAAAGAAACAAAAAAGGGAAAAAAGTGAAAAAAAGGAGATCATTTGAAAATTGGAAAAGTTGAATACACTGAAGTAGACTAAAATAAAATGATGGATGTAAAGTAGAATTTGAAAAAACTTAGACAAAAGTAAAAAATATAGCAATAAAAATTCAAGAAAAATATTTTTAATAAAAATTGAAAATAAAAATGAATGTTTTCTCTTTCTGTATTCAAGAAAAAGAAGTGTAAAAGAGGATAAAAAGAAAGAAAGAAAACTGAATAGATGGACCTGCTAAGAGACTGAAGTAGGACTGAAACTACTTCGTTTTCCCTTAGAGGTCAGTCCATGTAGCTCTTTATAGTCCTTAAATTAAGCTGGTGGTGAGGTTTTGTTCTTGAAGAGCAAAGTCCGCCCAGTTGGGCAGGGCTTGGTGTAACAGCTCCACTCTCCACTAGATGGCGCTGCTAGCCTACTGGGGTGGATTGTTGCGGTGCTCATAGGTGCATATGTGCATGTGCAGGAATGGTGAAAATGGCGCCACCCAGCTACCCAGTCTGTTCTCCCAGAGCAGCAATCATGCCTCGGTCCTCTGTCTTCAGGTCTCCTCCACTCCATGCTTTTTCACTCTCAGTGACCAGGCCCCAGGCAGCACCTCTCTCCCGAGTTTTGTCTCAGATGCGGCTGCTTTCCCTGGCCCCTTACTTCCGAAGGACTGCGTACTTGACCCATTCAGCCCCTCTGCGAGAGGGTCTCCCTGAGCAATGGCTGAATGAGCAATGGCCGAATGTCAGCTGCACCCAGGAACGCCCACTGGACTCTGCTGTTGCTGGTGCCCCGAGACTGTGGCCAGGTTCCAGCCCACCCCTAAGAAAGATCGCAAGACAGTGTAGCCTCAGTGTTTCAGGGACCATGGAAAATCGCAACACACATCTGGCACCAGGCTTTGCCTTCAACAAGCTTGCCCCACACTCAGCGAACATGGCTGCCTTCCGGGGTCTGCTGGGACCAGGTGGCTTCAACAGTCTCTACCAAATATCCTTCCAGCAGTGGAACTGCATTTCCCCGTGTGGCCTGGGAATCTCCCGGACCCCACTCTCTTCCTGGGGATTCACCTTTCCCACCAGAGCACTGCCAGGTATCAAGCTGCAGAGTTGCAGCCTTTGTGCTCCCCTTGTTTAAAGTCTTAATGGAATTTAAACCCTCTCCTTTCTCCTTTCTCCCTTTTTACTTTAGTCCCTGCGGCTGTTTCCAATTTTCCACTTTCCTCCAGCTGCTTTTGGGGAGGGGTGCTTTTCCTGTATTCTCCGCCCCCACCCCCCGCAGTCTCCATCCTCTCTCTGCTCGCAAAAGCACCTCCCTTCCTGCGCCTTCTCGTTCCCCAAGTTCACTTCTCCGTGCCACGTACCTGCTGAATTCTGTGCTTCAGGTTGTGCAGATTGTTGTGTTAATCCTCCAGTCAGTTTTCGAGGAGTGTAGGATGGTTTAGTGTTGGTCTGGCTGTATTTCATGGATATGAGACACACAAAAAACTTCCATGCTGTTTCGCCATTTTGGCTACTCTCCTCATTAGTCATTGACTTTTTATGGTAATGTGGAATGAAAGTGGAACTAATTGATCAATGTAATGAGTACACCATTTATTCAAATAGTTACTTATAAAATGCCATGACCAGTCTTATAACATGATAATTCCACCTCCTGCCAACTTTTGATTTTTTTTGAAGATTTCTCTTAAAAATTGCTAACTGCTTGATCTTGACAGGAATCAGGTGGTACAAAAGGATGGACCCGAAAAATGGAAGTTCTTTCACTGGCTTTATCCTGCTGGGTTTCTCTGACCGGCCTCAGCTGGAGCGAGTCCTCTTTGTGGTTCTTCTGATCTTCTATCTGCTCACCCTCCTGGGAAACACGAGCATCATTGCGTTGTCCCGCCTGGACCCACACCTGCAGACTCCCATGTACTTTTTCCTGTCCAACCTAAGCTTTCTGGACCTGTGTTACACGACCAGCACTGTTCCTCAGCTGCTGGTTCATCTCAGGGGAGCAGACAAGTCTATCTCCTTTGCTGCCTGTGTAGCTCAGCTGTTTGTCTCTCTAGGTTTGGGATGCACAGAATGCATTCTGTTAGGGGTGATGGCATTTGACCGCTACGCAGCCGTCTGCAGGCCCCTGCACTACACAGTGATCATGCACCCCCGTCTCTGTGCCCTGATGGGTTCTGCGTCGTGGTTCATTGGTTTTGCCAACTCCTCATTGCAGACGGTGCTCACCTTCCTTGTACCACTTTGTGGGAGAAATAAGATAGACCACTTCCTTTGTGAGGTTCCCCCACTGCTCAAGCTTGCCTGTGTTGACACCACTGTGAATGAGTCTGAGCTCTTCTTTGTCGGTGTGATCATTCTTCTCATACCTGTGGCATTAATCACGTTCTCCTATGGTCGAATCGTCAGGGCAGTGTTAAGAATAAAGTCAGCTGCTGGACAGAGGAAAGCCTTTGGGACATGTGGGTCCCACCTCACGGTGGTTTCCCTTTTCTACGGCACGGCGATCTATGCTTACCTGCAGCCCAGCAACAACTACTCCCAGGATCAGGGCAAGTTCATTTCTCTCTTCTACACCATCGTCACCCCCATGGTCAACCCCTTCATATATACCCTGCGGAACAAGGATGTGACGGGAGCAATGAGGAAGGTGTTCTGTGGGGGCTATGACTCCAAATGACTGGGGGGCAAGACCCTCTGATGGAAGAATTTGAGTTCAGAGTCTTTATGCTTTTGTGTCCTGCACGTGTCATCCAACATTTTTTCTGACAACTCTCAAAGGGATTTTCTTATCTCCTTCTTTCGTGCAAGTGAGTGTTCAATCTCTGAGTTCATGGATTCATTGCAGCCTCCAGAGATTCTGATTTAGAGCATCTGCATCATATTATTATTTCAAAACCTCCACAAGATTTTGTTATTTCACTCCCTTTTGGGAGCACTATTTCTTTCTTAATTGCAAACAGACATCTACACATATATAATAAAAACACAGCCAATCAGAATATGTTCCACCGATACAGTGTCAGAAACATTAATATATTAAATTTGTTTTAATGCTTGTATATTTATTTTGAGAGAGAGAGACAGAGACAGAGACAGAGACAGAGACAGAGAACAGAAGTGAACTAGAGGCAGAGAGAGCCAAAGAGAGGGACAATCCCAAGGTGGATCTGCGCGGCCGGCACAGAGTCCCACTAGGGGTTGGAACTCACAAACTATGAGATCATGACCCCAGCCAAAATCAAGATTTGGATGCCTAACTGACTGAGTCACCCAAGCACACCAGAAATATTAATATTTTAGTATTTTTTAGCAGTTGCTGGAGGCGTATCCCTTTTTCTTGTATTTTGATCATGGCTTTGATTGAAGGTCCGTAAGTTGACTGTATCACAGCTCTTTCACACAAGTAGGTGGGGCAACAGTGTAAAAAAACTTTTAGGTCAAAGAAGAACCTATTAACATCAATCCTGATAAAGCCATTCAGATGTCAGGCCCTCGTGTGACCTCACAGGAATGACAATGGTTTTCTGTGGCCTTCATGTCTCAGAGGGGGAGGGTGGGATGCGTACCTGCCAGTGACACTGGGACCTTGAGCTGGTAACACGCCAGGTGGTGCTCACGTGTCATTACGTGCAAAGTCGGAGAAGCACCAATGTGCGGTGTGCACGTTGGTGAGATTCAGTTCGTGAGCCAACCCGTTTATTACAAATGACTTTTGGGGACATTATCATGGAGGAACAATACATGACCCAAGTCCTATTTCATATTCTACATATTTTACCTATAGTAACACAGGAAACGTTTTAAAGGGTAAAAGATATTTAGATCCTCTTTTCATACCATTTTCAAATTCTTTTATCCAGGCTTCAAGTGATCAAGGCTTTTATATCTCACATCCTCCAAGGGCCCCATGTATTTGAATGCGGTGACATACTATGAAAATATGGGAAATGAATACTATTTCCAGGAAATCCCATGTCACGTGCAGATTGCTCAGATTCCCCAGGAGGAAACTTAAACAAAATAAAATTGTATGTTGGGGCGCCTGGGTGGCGCAGTCGGTTAAGCGTCCGACTTCAGCCAGGTCACGATCTCGCGGTCCGTGAGTTCGAGCCCCGCGTCAGGCTCTGGGCTGATGGCTCGGAGCCTGGAGCCTGTTTCCGATTCTGTGTCTCCCTCTCTCTCTGCCCCTCCCCCGTTCATGCTCTGTCTCTCTCTGTCCCAAAAAATAAATAAAAAAACGTTGAAAAAAAAAAGAAAATTTAAAAAATAAAATTGTATGTTAATTGTAAAAAAATCTCCATATGTCTTATGTTTACAAGTAGCCATCTCATTATGAAATAAGTGTTATACAATTCTGAGTGATGAGTAAGAAATAGAAACATCCCATAACAAGTGAATGTGACATTGTAGTCTTTCTTTTATTTTTCAATGTATTAATTTTTTTTTATTGCATCCAAGTTACTTAAGGTATGGTGCAGTAATGATTTCGGGAGTAGATTCCGGTGATTCATCCCACACATGGAACACCCAATGCTCATGCCGCAAAGTGTCCTCCATAAAGACCCTTGCCCAATTAGCCCATTCCCCTCCCCAAAACCCGTGCAACAACCTCAGTTTGTTCTATGTATTTAACAGTCTCTTATGTTATGTCCTCGTACCCATTTTCATATTATTTTCCTTCCCTGCCTTATGGTCACCTGTTTTCTGTCTTAAATTCAACATATGAGTGAAGTCATATGATATTTGTTTTTCTTTGACTAATTTCGCCTAGCATAATGGGCACTTCTGTATCCTTGCAATAAATACCTGGTAGCACTACTGCTGGGTCATAGGGTATTTCTGTTTTTAATTTTTTCAGGAACCTACATACCGATTTCCAGAGTGGCTGGACCAGTTTGCATTCCCACCAGCAGTGCAGGAAGGTTGCTCTTTCTCTGTACTCTCGCCAATATCAGTTCTCTCATTCTTGGATCATGCTCTTTTGCCTTAGTTTCCTTCTTTTTTCTTTTTAAAAAGTTTTTTAATACTTATTTATTAAAGAGGGAGACGAGGCAGAGAGAGAGAGTATGATATGACCCTGAAACAGGCTGCAGGAGCTGAGCTGTCAGCAAAGGTCCTGACACAGTGCTCTGACTCATGGACCTTGAAATAAAGACCTGAGCCATCTCCGGAGGCAAGGGAAATAGAAGCAAAAATGAACTATTGATTCATAATGAACTCCAGATAAAAAGCTTCTGCACAGTGAAGGAAACAATCAGCAAAACTAAAAGGCAACCAGTGGAATGGGAGAATATTTTTGCAAATGACCTATCAGATAATGGGATAGTATCCAAAACCTATAAAGAACTTATCAAACATAACACCCAAAAAGACAAATAACCCAGTGAAGAAAAGGGAAAAAGACATGAATAGACACTTTTCCAAAGAAGACATCCAAATGGCCCACGGACACACGAAAAAATGCTCAATATCACCCATCATCAAGGAAATAGAAAGTAAAACCACAATGAGATACCCCCTCATGACTGCGAGAATGGCTAAAGTTAACACCTCAGGCAACAACAGATGTTGGCAAGGATTTGGAGAAAGAGGATCTCTTTTGCACTGCTGGTGGGAATGCAAACTGGTGCAGCCTCTCTGGAAAATAGTATGGAGGGTCCACAAAAAGGTAAAAATAGAACTGCCCTAAAATACCACAATTGCACTACTAGGTATTTATCCAAGGGACACAGGTATAGTGTGTTGAAGGGGCACATGCACCCCAATGTTTATTGCAGCACCATCAACAATAGCCAAATTATAGAAAGAGCCCAAAGATCCATCAACAGATGAATGGATAAAGAAGATATATACAATGGAGTATTACTCAACAATCAAAACGAATGAAATCTTGCCATGTGCAGCAACGTGGATGAGGGTATTATGCTAAGTGAAATAAGTCAGAGAAAGACAAAATTCGTATGACTTCACTCATACGAGGAGTTTAAGATACAAAACAGATGAACTAAAGGAAAGGAAGCAAAAGTAATGTAAAAACAGGGAGGAGCGCAAAACATACGAGACTGGTAAATACAGAGAACAAACTGAGGTTGCTGAAAGGTTGTGGGAGGGGGGATGGGCTAAATGGGCAAGGGGCATTAAGGAAGACATCTGTGACGAGCACTGGGTATCATGTGTAGGGGATGAATCACTGGCTTCTATTCCTGAAATCACTGTTGCACTATAGACTCACAATGTGGATGTAAATTAAAATATATATATTTATTTTAAAAAGATTTGGAATTTGATTGCAGAGACTAGCTGAGTTTCAAAAAACCCATGCACATTGTATTAAAAAATAGATATTGTAAAAATTTATTTCAGTTAATCGTTAAAACCCGCGGGTACAAACTGAACAGTGTTTTAGAGGATTTAAGACTTTTTCCCCATAACTATATTGGAAGTTTGGTAGAATTTGGTTGCCCTCCTTTATATTCATGCTAAAGATTAGAATGTCCTTCATTATTAGCTCTGTGATCCAATATAAGGTCATTATGAATGAGATTGAATGAAGAATTTATTCCCATATTTAAAATTAAAATTAAGTAAGGGAATGGATTCTTCCTTACATATTTATATGTAAATATTTTGGTCAGTTATGAGGAAAAAATCTCCAGGGCTCTATAAAACATGTGGTTCATTCACAGATGGGAGCTAAGGTATCTGGTGAGGTAGGGAGTTACTTGTTCTCTATGAGATACGTGAACTAAGAGAAGAGACAGATTAGGTCTGTCTGGCATTGTCCTCCACAGTCATTGTCCCTGAGGATTGCCACGTCTGGGCAGCTCAGTGACAAGGGCTAATTAAGAGCGTGGGGCATCCGTTCCCCAGAGACGTCAGCAGGGGAAGGGACTTGGTTCTGTGTGCCAGCCCAGCCACAGCTCAGAGTCATAGCTCCCTCTCGCCTGGTTGAAAGGGTCTCATAGACACACAGGCAGGTCACCGTTCTCAGGACACCATACTTAGAGTCTGTGACTGCCTTCATCTTCTACCTCTGAGAGCCAACGTGCAGATCTCTGGTGTCACACGAGGACCTGTGAAGTCACCCTGAGAAAGTGTCCTTTCTCTTAAGAAAAACGTACAGATGCCCCAGTGCTGGTCGAGTCAACCTTTGCGTTTCCTGCAGGCACTGATCCTACATGTCTGCGTTCCTATCCCCAGAGCTGTATTTAGGCAGTAACTTGCAGTGGAGGTAGGGAAATAGCTTTGAATCCACAGGGAAGGCGAATAAAGGTGAGTGAAATATAACTTGGTCTCTGTGTTGCTCTAGGAATGGGCAAGTCAGTTTATTTCCAGTTGGAATTGTTCTTGAAAGAAGCAAATCTGTACTGATTTGCATACATGGTTTATTGTCTACAATAACAAACTGTGGATATTCACCAAATAGAAGAACTGAATTTACTTGTTGATATAGATGTCAACAGGTCGTTCCTAGATATCCATTCTATAGTATACATTCATTATTCCTCTGTATGCACAAGTGGAAAATAAATATTCATATTGAGTGGTAATAAAATATGCCCTTCAGTATTAAAACAGTAGAGTATGCATATGCGTAAAAATATTACAATATATGCTTTAATTCCCTCCTTTCATTCCTTATTATCTGTGAAATTAGATTCTATTTGTGCTCTATGCTTAAAACAGTGTCAGTATTTATACTACTTGTTCATTTTGTCTCTTGGGAGTTACCAAACTATCTGAAATAGATCTGGCGTTTTATAAACACTGTGTTGAAAATTACAAGGGGGAAGTTACATGTAATGAATATCGTGTTGGTGCACCTTTATTTGAATTTATTGTTAATAAGAAATGATGATCCCTCAAGTGGTACAAATAGCAATATGATGACGACAAAGCAGTAAGAAACCTGAATGTTTACTTAACTGATGAATTAGGGAAATGACATGATGTTTGTATATGTTTATGTGTGTGTGATGTGCATGTGTGCATGTGCGTGTGTGTGCGTGCGCGCACGCATGTGTGATTGCACTGAGATTTTGTGTAAAGTACACTAGGTCCCGTCCTTCTATCCTTGCACACGATCATGAACGGACTCTTGTATGGATGCTGTTGGTGACCTGCCCACACGCTCTTTACGTGCTGGGGCTCCAATCCAAACCCTAGTTGGTAAGAGTGTGGGCTCCAAGGTTCACAGCCATTCCCTTCGTGACAGAATTGCCCTCAGCTGAAAAGGAGCCACATTGCTAGGTGGTCTGGGGAACCCACTGGGGGCAGCTCACAGCCAGTGACAGACTGTGGGAGGTACAAAAGGTGCCAATGCCAAGGCAGGCCTCAGTCTGATGCAATTCATGTTCCAAAGCAGTGGTGTCCAAGAGAGTAGAAAGTGCCCACAGGAAGCTTTGTCAATTTAAACTCATCAAAATTAGATAAACTCTAAACCCAGCTTTCTGCTGCCTGCGCGGATAAGCAGGCGTCGGCAGAAGCCACTGATCCAGGCAGGAGCATCTGTCCAGCTGAGCCATGGCCTGGGCCCAGGAAGGGCGCCTCCCGGCAGCTGCAATCCAAAGGCCCAAAGATTCCCAGGATTCTAGGAGGCGCCAGCACGGTGAGGACTGAGATGTGAGGGTGTATGCACCTGTCTCTGGGGAGCCCAGCCTCCTGCAGGAATTCCACTGGGCCCAGCCCGGCAGGACCCCAGGCAGAAGCCAAGTGCCCCGTGTGCTGGACGAGCGGGGACCCCAGCAGCCCGCGTGTGCGCTCAGCCTGTGTGGCGGCTGCAGCCGGCCGACCTGGGCTCACCTACAGGACAGGTCCCGTCGCCCCTCTGCCGTCACCCCTGTCCAGGGGCAGCCTGGAATGGTGACAGACACTGCCCAGCTCCTTCCCATCCACCAGGAGCAAGGAGAAGGGGCGGGCAGAGCCCTTTGTGTGAGAAGCACAACCAGGTCCTGACCCTGCTCCATGAGGAGGACCCGGAGGTGACCTGCTTGCGTGCTGGTGACGCCCCAGAGCAGGCTGCCCCTTGCCGCAGGCCAAGGCTCCCGGGTCCCTGAAAAGCAGGTGGCTGATATGTCAGAGATTAATAAGCATTCAAAGCAAAACACCCTCAGAGCGGAGAAGGAAGGTGCAAAGGAAGGCTGGAATTACCCTCTGAATTTGAGGGCCGGAAGCAACTTCTAGAACGTGGCCAAGAAGCAATTCTTCCGAGGATAGCCCAGGAAGAGAAGGACATTCAGTGGAAACGCGGTGCAAACCTACCAGCATTTTCAAAGGACATCTGCACATCCACTGGTCTGCTCAGTAAAGTAGCAGAGGACAGTGTGCTGTCTGAATGGGACCGGCTGTCACCCATTCAACACTAATGCCGTGTGTTTTGAATGAGGAAGAGGCTGCAGGTTTCCTCCCCCGAATCCTGCTTGGCAGAAAAGTCTCTAAAAATTTCGAGTAGACACTCTCTGAACACTGAGACCGCACACCCTCTGTTGATTGTCTCTGAGGACAAGAACCAGGTGAGATTTCTTTCAGAGAGAAAACAAAATGTTCCTTTTTTTCCAAAAATATTTGCAGCCAACACTCTTGTCCTGGGTTTTCCATGGTTCTATCATGGCATCTCTGGGAGGTAGAAGTGGGACACAAGTCTGAACGGGCTCCCAGGGATGGCACAGACTCTCCTCCCACAAAGGCCAGGAGGTCTCGGTCAGCCTGGTGGGGTGCTGCACGCAGGAGGGTCCCAGTGCCAGCCTGGGACTGTCAGACGTGACACCCAGAGACGTTGGCATTTTCCTGGACCGTGAGCTGGGTGAACTCTCATTTCATAACGTGACTCAGAAATCTCACGCTTTTACTAGACCTCTTGAGCCTCATTTCTGCAAAGGACCCGATTCGAAGCCTCTCAGAATGTGTACAGGTCCAGGTTGTGAGTGAAAACTCCCTGAGCCATCTTCATTGTTTGTTTTAAAGAATGCAAGGTGGGTAGGTTCCTGTTTTCATGTGCCAGGAAAGCGAACTCCTTCTCTCCCCCGAGTTTTTTCCTTCATCGCACAAGAAGGCTTTGTTTCATTTCAACAACTATCTAGAAACCAGAGCTTCTCTCCAGGAGTGTCGCAGGGGGTTGCTGGGTGTGAGGGTGATTACCTTGGCCAGAAAGCGCAGATGGAGTTTGCAGGGGATTCACCAAAACAGAACCGCTCAGCTTCGCCTCTGCTGGTTCAGAGCCGTGCTGTTAACATACGGTGCTGTTCCTGCCTCGTATGGGTTATGTAGCAGACAGCAGCAAGCTGTGACCTTAGTTTTACGGAAGGGCACAACTGAAAGGGATGTGGGGGACATCAGAGAAAGCCTTTAGCGTATCAGGGTTTGAGTGTTTTTTCCCTCCCCTGAAAGTGGCCAGCCACTGGCGGCCCTCACCGCACCTGCCTTCTTAGAAACAGAGTTCATCTCATCCTAAATTCTTTGTTATTCTGCGTTGTATTTTATAGCATGTCACTTGTAGCGTTGTAGACAATTGGAAAGGCTTATTAATAACAGACATTGCAGTTAGACGCCGTGTCAGAAAACACAAGAGGAATCACCAGGTAGTAAAAATGATTAGGGCATGACGGCGTATCTATTTGTAGTCAACAGTTTCGTACCAGTATAGCTGACATTTACTGAGACCTAACTGTGTCCCAGGAGTTCTAGCATTTTCAAAGCAAATACTGGGTGGAAAGCACGAGACCGTTAATGAAAGAGGCTCACAAGAGTGCATGTCTAAACTCTGGGATGCTACGCTGACTTCACCAGAAGGACCCAGGTTCTGTTCATTTTCTATGGTGGACTGAAACTAATTTGCAAAATGTAGTAACACTTATTTCCATGAAGATGAAATTATATACGTGTGTGCCTATGCTCCAAAGTTACCTTTCATATCTTTTCCTATTTTGAATAGAACTTGACACCTTAGCCTCTCATTTCCACTGGTTATTGAGGTCATTTCCGGTTGTTTTTTCTCTTCCATCGAAAATCTTTGTATTTTTGAAAAAAATAGATACAGTCAACGTGGGGATCATTTTTTGGAGCCTGACTTGTTGAACAACTGAAAAAGACATTCCTGGCTCAGTACAGGAAATGTGAGTGCAGTAGGGTGGTAGGTGATTATCAGGAACCTATTAATTGTTTTAGGTGCGATAAAATTATGATTCAGGAAATGTCCATAGTTTACAGATTGCTAGTGAAATGTATTTGGATGCAAATTTGTTTTTACGATTTCCACTCAAGAACTCCAGCAAACAAAAGCGGAGGATGTGAGGCAAAAAATTAAGCCAAGTGTGACAAAATGCTGATAAGTCTGGAATCCAGGCGATGGCGTACGGACATTCACTTTAGGTCCTCTTTTCTGTAACTTAGTCTAAACAAAAAGAACAAGGAAAGGTTTTTCCCACTAAAAACATAAATAAAATTCACTTGTTTAGCTAGAATGTTTTAAATGGTTAGCTATGGCAAGTGGAGAGTGGGCATAATATTGGACAGTGAGGACAGAGAATTTCTACCATCACGGATAGATGCTTTTACTGGAGAGTTCTGTCCAGCTTCTCATGGGATCAGACTCCTGCTCTGTTCCACTGGAGACCACATCCTTGCTTAGCAACATCCTCTGCTGTCTTCCTTCCCTCACCCCATTTATCCCGAGAGCATTCCCTGAATAAACAACACGCCATGGAAATCCTACTTCATCATCTTCTTGCACAGAACCTACCCTAGAGCCCTGTCAGTGTTCATCACATCTGTCATTTCCTATGTAGTGATGGCTGTATCCCCTCATTTGCTCATCCTCCCTCATCATCGAGGGCCTGTTCTCATGTGTCTGAGGTCAGCTCAGACCCAGGGGACAGAAGCATCAAGAAAGCAACAGCGATTCAGTCATAGCACTGAGGCTGCGCAAATCTTGCCCACACATTTTCAGGATTCATTCAGGAACCGGATAGGGCAGCGTGTGTATGTGAAACATATCAGTGAATGTTATACATTTGAAATGTCTTAGATAGAGACAGCATCTTGTGATCTTTTGCTTTGAAATGTGTAGTTTGCATACTTAGCATCTCGTTGTGTGGACATATATATTCTTCCACTAAAGCTTTGAGAGTTGTATGTCAGCATGGACCTAATCTAGTAATTGGAAACTACTAGTCTGTCACCTTATGTGTGTCAAGCATTTACCCTCTCACAGTGGAGGCAGTTCTCTTTGTTATTGTAAAATTGTGTTTTGTGAGATGTCATTTCAATTATGTTCTTTTTGATGGTAATTAGTACGTACAATGACAATTTTTTTGTTTTGTATATTTTATTTTTATTTTACCTAATAATATTTTCTCTCTGTCTCTCTCTGTCTCTGTCTTTCTCTGTCTCTGTCTGTATCTCTCTATATCTCTGTCTCTCTGTCTCTCTCTGTCTCTGTCTCACTCTCTCTCTCTCTATATATATATACGTACTTTTTCCAGGTATGTATCTTTTTGTAATGTTTATGTATTTATTTTTGAGAGAGAGTGTGTGACTGGGGAAAGGGCAGAGAGAGAGGAAGACAGAATCCCAAGCAGACTCCGCACTGTGTGCAGAATCCAATGTGGGGCTCAAACTCACAAACTCTGAGATCATGACCTGAGCCCAGATCAAGAGTTGGACGCCTAACTGACTGAGCCACGCAGGCGCCCCTCATTATTTTATTCTTACGGGTGTTCATGAGATGGAAACATGGTTTGTTTCTATTCCCTCTTCTGACCAGGTGTGAGTTAGGGGATATTCAGGTTGTATAGAGAGAGAAAATGTTATTCGGTAAAATAAAAATAAACAGAATATACAAAACAAAAAATGCCATTCTGTATACTAATTACCATCAAAAAAGAACATAATTGAAGTGACATCTCACAAAATGCTATTTGACAGTAATAAGTGAGAGAAGTGGCATCCAATGTGAGAGGTCGTTGCACATTGAGACTGTCTCAAATACCGTTTTAATCCACTGTATTAGGAATGCTTTTGTGCTAGACTTCAAAAGTCTTAGGGGCATTCAAAATGTCCCCATTAAACTGGTATTTTTAAGCACCTGTGGGTCAAAAGGGAAGCACTGTCATTCAACGGTGGTGTTTTCAACGTGTCTCTGATTGAGTTTTTACTTGTTTTTCTACCATAACAGCAACAGCAACTACAAGGAAGAAGAAGAAAAACCTGGTGTAGCTTTCACAAATACAATCCTTTAGTTCCAGAGGCAATGTTGCCGAAATGTTTATTTGCAGAACTAGTAGTGAGATTTTGAATGTTACTGAATTCTAGGTCATAAATGTGACCCAGAAGTGTATTCTAGGTCATAAATCCTTATATCTGAATGCATTTTGGAGATTCTGTTGTACTATGTTTTAAAACACGTAAGATGTGGGGCGCCTGGGTGGCGCAGTCGGTTGAGCGTCCGACTTCAGCCAGGTCACGATCTCACGGTCCGTGAGTTCGAGCCCCGCGTCAGGCTCTGGGCTGATGGCTCGGAGCCTGGAGCCTGTTTCCGATTCTGTGTCTCCCTCTCTCTCTGCCCCTCCCCCGTTCATGCTCTGTCTCTCTCTGTCCCAAAAATAAATAAAAAACGATAAAACACGTAAGATGTGTGCAAATCCAGTGGTGTGGAATCATGAGGTACGTATTTCTAAGAACGTCTCTCCCTCTCTGCTCCTCTTTCTGATGGCTCTACCTCTTTTCCCTCATCCCCATTTCCTCTAAGTTGTACGTCTTCTAGTTTGATTTCAGGAATAGAATTTCATGATTCATCACCTACTTATAACTTATAACCCAGTGCTCATCCCATATCCCCTCCTTTATGCCCATCACCTGTCTAGCCATCCCCTGCCCACCTCCCATTCCTGCAACCCTCAGTTTGCTCTCTGTATTTTAAGTCACTTATGGTTTGCCTCCCTCTCTGTTTTTATCTTAGTTTTCCTTCCTACGTTCATCCGTTGTGTTCCTTAAATTCCACATATGAGTGAAATCATAGTATTTTTCTTTGACCAACTTGTTGTGCTCAGCATAGTGCCCTCTATTTCTATCCGTGTTCTTGCATATGGCAAGATTTCATTCTTGTTGATCTCCGAGTAATATTCCATTGTAGATATATATTCCACATCTCCTTTATCCATTCATCAGCTGGTGGACATTTGGGCTCTCTCTACACTTTGGCTATTGTCGATAGTGCTGCTATCCACATTGGGGTGCATGTGCCCCTTGGAATCAGCACTTTTGGAGAGCATTTGGATAAATGCCCTCATAAGGTAATTCTATTTTTAATTTTTTGAGGAATCTCCAATTGTTTTCCAGAGTGGCTGCAAACAGTTTGCATTTCCTCCAGCGGTGCAAAAGAGTTCCTCTTCCTCCACATCCTCGCCAACATCTGTTGTTGCCTGAGTTGTTAATTTTAGCCATTCTCACGGTCGTGAGATGTATCTCATTGTGGATTGGATTTGTATTTCCCTGATGGTGTGTGATGTTGAGCATCTTTTCATGTGTCTCTGAGCCATATGGATGTCTTCCTTGGAAAAGCATCTATTCCTGTCTTCTGCCCGTTTCTTCACTGTAACATTTGATTTTAGAATGTTGAGTTTCCTATGTTCTTTATAGATTTTGGATACCAACCCTTTATCTGATCTGTCATTTGCAAATATCTTCTCCCATTCCATCAGTTGCCTTTTAGTTTTGCTGATTGTTTCCTTTGCTGTGCTGGACCTTTCTGTCTTGATGAGGTCCCAATAGTTCATTTTTCTTTGGTTTCCCTTGCCTCTGGAGACATGTCCAGAAAGAAGTTGCTGTGGCCAAGATCAGAGAGGTTTTGCCTGCTTTCTCCTTGAGGATTTTGATGGCTTCCTGTCTTAAGTGTAGGTCTTTCATCTATTTAGAGTTCATTTTTGTGTGTGGTGTAAGAAAGTGGTCCAGTTTCATTTTTCTGCATGTCGCTGTGTAGTTTTCCCAACACCATTTGCTGAAGAGACTGTCTTTATTCCATTGGATCTTCTTTCCCACTTTGTCAAAGATTAGGTGGCCATACCTAATGGTTTGTGGGTCTCTTTCTGGGTTCTCTATTCTGTTCCGTGGATATATGTGTTTGTATTCATGCCAGTGCCATACTGTCTTGTTGAATACAGTTTGGAAATACAGCTAGAGGTCCAGAATTGTGATGCTTCCACTTTTGGGTTTTTTTTTCAACATGACTTTGGCAATTCAGAGTGTTTGTGGTTCTATACAATTTTTAGAATTGTTTGTTCTAGCTCTGTGAGAAATGCTGCTGTTATTTTGGAAGGGTTTGCAAGAAATGCGTAGATTGCGTTGGGTAGTATTGACATTTTCACGATATTTATTCTTCCTATCCAGGAGCCTAGAATGTTTTTCCATTTCTTTGTGTCTTCTTCAATTTTGTTCATAAGCTTCCTACAGTTTTCAGCATATAGATCTTTCACCTGTTTGATTAGGTTTAATCCTAGGTATTGTAAGGGGTTTGGTGCAATTGCAATAGCATCTACTTCTTTATTTCTCTTTCTGCTCCTTCATTATTGGTGTATAGAAATGCGACCGATTTCTGTGCATTGATTTTATATCCTGTGACTTTGCTGAACTCATGAATCAGTTGTAGCAGTTTTTTGGTGGAATCTGTTGGGTTTTCCATGTACACTATAATGTCATCTGCGCAGAGTAAACGCTTGACTTCCTCCTTGCCTATTTGAATGCCCTTTATTTCTTTTTGTTGTCTGATTGCTGAGGCTAGGACTTCCAATACTATGCTGAATAAGAGTGGAGAGAGTGGACATACCCATCATGTTCCTGACCTGAGGGGGAAAGTCCTCAGTGTTTCCCCATTGGGGATCATATTAACTGTGGGTTTTTTGCATATGGCCTCTATGATCTTGAGGTCTATTCCTTCTATCCTTACTTTCTTGAGGGTTTTTACAAGAAAGGATACTCTACATTGTCAAATGCTTTTTCTGCATGTATTGAGAAGATCATGGGGTTCTTATCCTCTCTTGTATTCATGTGATGTATCCCACTGATTGATCTGTGGACATTGAACCAGACCTGCATCGCAGGTATAAATCCCACATGATTGTGGTGCAGAATTCTTTTAATGTAATGTTGGATCCAGTTTGCTAGTATCTTTTTGAGACGTTTTGCATCCATGTTCATTAGGGAAATTGGTCTTTAATTCCCCTTTTTAGTGGGGCCTTTGTCTGGTTTTGGAATCAAGGTACTGCTGACCTCATAGAATGAGTTTGGAAGTTTTCCTTCCATTTCTATTTTTTGGAGAAGCTTCAAAAGAATAGGTGTTAACTCTTACTTAAATGTTTGCTAGGATTCCCCAGGAAAGCCATCCAGCCCTGGACACTCCCTGGGGAGATTTTTGATTACCGATTCAATTGTTTTACAGATTACAGGTGTGTTCACATTTTCTCTTTCCTTCTGTTTCAGTTTTGGTAGTTGATAGGTTTCTAGGAATTTGTCCATTTCTTCCAGATTGCCCATTTTATTGAGGTATAATTGCTCATCATATTCTCTTATTATTGTTTGTATTTATGCTGTGTTAGCTGTGACCTCTCCTCTTTCATTCATGGTTTAGTTGAGTCCTTTCCTTTTTCTTTTCCTCAGTCTGTCTAGGGGCTTATTGGTTTCATTAATTCTTACACAAAGCAAGTTCCTGGCCTCATTGATCTGTTCTACTGGTTTTCTTGTTTTGATATCATTGATTTCTGCCCTCATCTTTATTATTTCCTGTCTTCTGGTGGTTTGGGGCTTTATTTTCTGTTCTCCTTCCAATTCCTTAGGTGTAAGGTTAGGTTGTGTATTTGAGGCCTTTCTTCCTTCTTTAGGAGGGCCTAGATTGCTATATACCTCCCTCTGATGACCACCCTTGCAGCATCCCAGAGAATTGAACAGTCATGCTTTCACTTTCATTGTCTTCCATATACTTTTTAATTTCCTCCTTAAATTCTTGGTTACCCCTTTCATTCTTTAGTAGGATGCTCTTTAAACCCAAGTATTCATGGTCTTTCAAATGTTTCCTTCTGGTTGGTTTCGAGTTTCATAACATTGTACTTTGAAAATATGTATGATATGACCCTGTTATTTTTGTGCTTGTTGAGGGCTAATGTGACCCAGTATGTGATTCATTCTAGGGAATGATTCATGTGCACTGGAGAAGAATGCATATTCGGCTGCTTTAGGATGAAATGTTCTGAACATATCTGTTAACTCCATCTGGTCCAGTGTGTCATTCAAAGCCATTGTTTCCTTATTGATGTTATGCTTAGATGATCTGTCCATGGTTGTAATTGCAGTGTTAATGTCCCCTAGTATTATGGTATTATTATCAATGAGTTTCTTTGTGTTTGTGATTAAGTGATTCATATATTTGAGCGTCTCACGTTGGGGGCATAAATATTCACAATCATTGTGTCTTCATGATGCATAGACCCCTTAATTATGATATAATGCCCTTCTTTCATCCCTTGTGACAGTCTTTCTTTTAAAATCTAGTTTGTCTGATACAAGTATGGCTACTCCAGCTTTCTTTTGACATCTATTAGCATGATAGATGGTTCTCCATCCCCTTGCTTTCAATGCGTAGGTGTCTTTGGGTGTAAAATGAGTCTTTGTAAGCAGCATATTGATGGGACATGTTTTCTTATCCATTCTAATACCCTATGTCTTTTCATTGGAGAATTCACTCCATTTACATTTAGTGAGATGTATGTACATTTTACAGTTAGTAACCACAGACTGAAAGACCGTATTTCCTATGACTGAGCTAAAAACAGGTCCATTATTTTACTTTTTTAATCTAAAAACCCAATGATTTACTTTTTGTGACAATGTGGAACTAAATTCATAAAACTATGGCAATTTCATGGGTGCATCATTTATTCAAATAGTTTTCATAAAATACCATGGCTATGTCTTTTCATATGATCAATCCACCAACCACATATTGTATTTGGCGCTTTTTTTTTTTTTTGAGATTTATTGTATAAATTGCTAAATGCTTGGTCTTGACAGGAAACACATAGTAAGAAAAGATGGACCCGAAAAATGGAAGTTCTTTCACTGGCTTTATCCTGCTGGGTTTCTCTGACCGGCCTCAGCTGGAGCGAGTCCTCTTTGTGGTTCTTCTGATCTTCTATATGCTCACCCTGCTGGGAAACACGAGCATCATTGCATTGTCCCGCCTGGACCCACACCTGCAGACTCCCATGTACTTTTTCCTGTCCAACCTAAGCTTTCTGGACCTGTGTTACACGACCAGCACTGTTCCTCAGCTGCTGGTCCATCTCAGGGGACCAGACAAGTCTATCTCCTTTGCTGCCTGTGTAGCTCAGCTGTTCATCGCTCTAGGGTTGGGATCCACAGAATGCATTCTGTTAGGGGTGATGGCATTTGACCGCTACGCAGCCATCTGCAGGCCCCTGCACTACACAGTGATCATGCACCCCCGTCTCTGTGCCCTGATGGGTTCTGCATCATGGTTCATTGGCTTTGCCAACTCCTCATTGCAGTCGGTGCTCATCTTTCTTGTACCACTTTGTGGGAGAAATAAAATAGACCACTTCTTTTGTGATGTCGCCCCACTGCTCAAGCTTGCCTGTGTTGACACCACTGGGAATGAGAATGAGATCTTCTTTGCCAGTGTGATCATTCTCCTCATACCTGTGGCATTAATCACATTCTCCTATGGTCGGATAGTCAGGGCAGTGTTAAGAATAAAGTCAGCCACAGGGCAGAGGAAAGCTTTTGGGACATGTGGGTCCCACCTCACGGTGGTCTCCCTGTTCTATGGCTCGGCCATCTATGCTTACGTCCAGCCCAGCAATAACTACTCCCAGGATCAGGGCAAGTTCATTTCTCTCTTCTACACCATCGTCACCCCCATGGCCAACCCCTTCATATATACCCTGCGGAACAAGGATGTGATGGGAGCAATGAGGAAGGTGTTGTGTAGGGGCTATGACTCCAGATGACTGGGGGGAAGACCCTTTCATGGAAGACTTTGAATGCCAGAATCTTTAAGATTTCTGTGTCCTCAACATTTCCCCTGACAACTCTGAAGGGAGCTTCCTTAATTCATTCTTTCATGCAAGTGAGTGTTCAAACTCTAAGTTCATGGATGCATTGCAGCCTCCAGAGATGCTGAGTTAGTGTTCGTAAACCATCTGCACCATATTAATATTGCAAAAAGTTTCACAGGATTTTCTCATTTCACCCCCTTTTAGAGAACACTATTCCATTGCTAATTGCAAAGGACGGTTACAAGACACCATAATACATAGCAAAATAAGAATAAAAACCACTAGAACACTGTAATAAATATTAACACTGTAACATTTTCACACAAAACCTGGAGGCTATTGCTGATTCTCTCAAGTAGCTCACGGCTCTATGACAATGGCTGTAGCCTGACTGGATCACAACTTGTTCCTAGAAGTAGGAGGGCAAATGTAGGAAAAACAAACTTTAGCTCGGACAAAGTTGCTAACATCCATCCTGGTAAAGCTGTTCAGATATCAGGCCATGGTATCATGTTGCCATTGTGATACTGCTTTCATTTTGAAACACACTTCTTTGTTTTTCAAAAAATGTTTTTCTTTAAAATTCATTTTTATTAGTTTAGTGTTTAATTAAATTTTTATGGTCATTCCAGTAGTGTTAACCTACAGTTTTATATTCTTTCCGGTGTACAATACAGTGATTCCACATTTCCATCATCATATGTACTCTGTTTAATCTCCATCACCTTTTTAACCCATCCCCCCAGGCCCTCCCCTGTGGCACCATTGAGCCCAGAGAAGGGAAGGGAGATTCTCAGTTTCATGCGTCCCTACCTTCGTCACCCTGTCCTGGCCTTAGAATTGTCACATGTTAGCATAACGGCAGGGTGTGCGGTGTAGGGTGACTGCACTCTGAACACGCCCTCTGCATCCTGCTAAACTCACTCCTGGATCAGTCATCAGAGTGCAGTCACCCGTGTAAGACCTTCCTGTACCTCCTAGTCTGCACATTTCGCAGCTACTGTTTGCCAGAGTCCCGCTCTGACCAGGCTCTTGGAGGAGGCAGGAACAGGTCACAGACCCCTGCCAACTCCACCCTTCACAGGTGACTGTTTTTTGGATGCTTGTTTTGTGATACGGGTGAGAGCCTTCTTTCACCGCAGTGGTCTTGTGGCATGGAGTTTGAGCCCCGATGGTGCAGACTGGGAACCACTGTGTGTGGACTCGTGGTTTGCAGGGGAAAGGGGGGCTGCGTGTGGATGCGGAAAGGAGAGGATGAATGACTGGAGATCAGTGGGGTCAGGGGAAGGGCTCCCTTAGGTGGCCTTAGACACAGGACACTGGCTTCTGGGAGGAGACATTTCCTTCTTTCCCCATGGCCCTTCCTGCTGTTTTGGAATTAAGTTGACATGAGACAGAGTAACTGGAGAAAACACCCAAAGTTTTATTGTCTGCACACGGAGGCCCAATCTGGACATTGAGACCCAAAGAAATGAGCAAAGTAGGTGGTTTTTACCCCGTTTATAGAGAGAAAACAGATGAGCGTGGAATTGACAGGAGAAAGAAAACTGGGGTTTGGAGCTGCTGTTAGCAGGGAATGCCAAGTGGAATGTGGGCTGAGGTAGTGGGTTAGTAAAGAAGTAGCAGGTTTATTTCTACAGCCTTCTCAGCTCTAAGGTCCCTACCTGTGGTGATAGGTGGTCGTTTTTCCATCTTAGACCTGTGAGGGGACTTTCATTCGGGAGATATTTCCTGCTTCCAGGGGGACAGAGGAGGGTGTGGTGTCCTCACACCTGCTCTTTCCCCGGTAGCTTCCATTCAAAGTGATCAATATGCTGTTGAGGTCCATGTTGGGGGTCCTCCCTGGGTTCCCACACTTGCTCCATTTAAAAAATTTAATTCTATTGATTTACATTGTTGGGTGGATTTATTTTAACCCCTGGAGTGAATGAAATCTATGAGGTCTCTAGGAAGTGTAAGTTCTTCTGATTCGTGAACCATTTCCGAGAATGGTTTCAACCTCTTTTCAGGATGAGGCTGTTCAGTTGTTGTACTTGTGTGTTGAGTCTCAGAGAAGCATCGTGGACGTTTCTACTGATTGGATTATTTGGGATCTCCATGATCAATGGCCTGTCTTGATCAGTGGTCAAAGCCTTTGACAGGGCCCCATCCCCCGGAATCTGTGGTAGCAGGTCACACATAATGCTTTCTCACATTTGTAAGTCATCATTTCAAGCACTTGGAAACATGAAACAGTTTTGCAAGATTCTCTTTGGAAAGCTTCTTTAGTAACTTATCTCAAGCGAGAAGGGTTTTAATGTATTTAAAGGAAACATGTTGGCTAACAACGTGTTCTTTCTAGCTTGAAATCAATCTCTCCCAGGTTTCAATGCCCCTCTTAGAAAAACCATGTCTATTCCCACAGAATGATTCTCCTCATAGTCTGCCACAACGTGTTACATTTTCGTTTGCATTTAGGTGGAAGCAGCATATATATTCATATATTATTAGACACACACACCCACAGACATGCTCGTGCACAAAATGTGCTCCATGTCCAATCTCCTGTAGGCCAATCTCTGAACCCTCTTGTGAAGATGATTACTACAAGAAAATATGTTTCCTTGAGCTTATCCTACTTAGAAGTGCCAGGCTCATACATGATGTATTTCCAATATGTTCTGAAATACAAATACATCCTAGTGTATGTGGTAACAGTTTATCCCTGCAGGTCACATTGAATGGAGAAGAAAAAAATACCCTTTCCAGGAGGTGGGGGGAGTAATGGCTGTTGGTAGAATCTTGTACCATTCTAGAGCTCCATGGAACAAACTATACCCCTATAGACACAATTAGCTAAAAAATTTAGAAGTCACAGTCTTTCAGTCTTTACACTGAAATTTGGATCATAAAGAGTAGCTGTGTTAGCGGATAGGACAACACTAGAACAGCCTCACTTAGTCACTGTCAATGTGTCCAATGTCAAGAATTGTTTTCTCTACACTGTCTTCTAGGAGCTTTACAATTTCAGGTCTTAGTTTACATATTAATCCATTTCAAGTTAATTTTTGAGCATTGTGCTATAGGTCTCCAATTTCATTTCTCAGAATGTATTTACCCACCTTCTCGTGACGATTTATTAAAGAGACTGTGTTTCCTCATGAATATTCCTGACTCCTTTTTCAAATATTAGTAGTCCGTATGTGGATGGGTTTATTTCTGTGCTCTTAATTGGTGTATGTGTCCACTTCTTGAGCTAGTAACATGCTGTTTGATTCCTAGATATTTATAATATGGTTTGAATCAGGAAGTAGGATGCCTCCAGCTTTGTTCTTATTTGTTGGAGTGGCTTTGCCAATTGGGATTTTGTGGCTCCATACGGATTTCAGGATTGGTTTTTACTCTATCTGTGAAATATGCCGCTCAAATTTTGATAGGGATTGCAATGAATCTAGAGATGATTTTGAATACTGGGAAAATTGTTCAGTATTAGTATTTTAAAATATAGTTTATTTTCAAGTTGGCTAATATACAGTGTATACAGTGTGCTCTTGGTTTCAGGGGTAGATTCCCATGATTCATTGCTTACATGCAACACCCAGTGCTCATCCCAAAAGTGCCCTTCTCAATGCCCAATTCATGAACACAGGGATATCTTAATTCTCTTCTATTTGTTTCATCAACTTATGTAGTTTTAAGTGTAGAGTTATTTTGCCTCCTTGGTTAAATTTAATCCTATGTATTTTATGGTTTTTGATGCTATTGTGAATGTGGGATGAAAAAAATCTTTTCACGTTTTTGGAAATGGCAAGACTTAATTCTTTTTATTGCTGAGTACTATTCCATTGTCTGTGTGTGTTTGTGTGTGTGTGTGTGTGTGTGTGTGTGTATACACACACAACAGTTTCTTTTTTTTTTAATTTAATTTCATTTTTTTAACTATACATCCAAATTAGTTAGGGTATAGGGAAACAGTGATTTCAGGAGTAGATTCCTTAATGCCCCTTACCCATTTAGTCCATCCCCCCACCAACAACCCCTCCGGCAACCCTCAGTTTGTTCTCCATATTTATGAGTCTCTTCTGTTTTCTCCCCCTCCCTGCTGTTAGACTATTTTTGTTTCCTTTCCCTTATGTTCATCTGTTTTGTCTCTTAAATTCCTAATATGAGTGAAGTCATATGATTTTTGTCTTTCTCTGACTGATTAATTTCACTTAGCATAATACCCTCCAGTTCCATCCACGTAGTTACAAACGGCAAGATTTCATTCCTTTTGATTGTGAAGGAATACTCCATTGTATATATATACCACATCTTCTTTATCCATTCATCCATCAATGGACATTAGGGACCTTTCCATACTTTGGCTATTGTAGAGAGTGCTGCTATTAACATGGGGGTGCATGTGTCCCTTCGAAACAGCACACCTGTATCCCGTGCATAAATGCCTAGTAGCTCAATTGCTGGGTCGTAGGGTAGTTCTATTTTTAGTTTTTTGAGGAACCTCCTTACTGTTTTCCAGAGTGGCTGCACCAGCTTGCATTGCCACCAACAATGCAAAAGAGATCCTCTTTCTCCGCATCCTGGCCAACATCTGTTGTTGCCTGAGTTGTTAATGTTAGCCATTCTGTCAGGTATAAGCACCACAGTCTTTATCCATTCATTCATCTTCTTTATTCATGCAAATGTTTATGGCCATTTGGGCTGTTTCCATAATTTGGCTATTGTTGATAGCACTGCTATAAACATTGGGGTACATATGCCCCTAAAATTAACACTCTTGCATCCTGTGGATAAATTCCTACTAGTGCTATTACTGGGTCATAGGGTAATTCTATTTCTAACTTTTTGAGAAATCTCCACAGTGTTTTCCAGAGTAGCTACACCAGTTTGCATTCCCACCAGCAGTACAAGAGATTCCCTTTTCTCCACATCCTTGCCAACATCTGTTGTTTCCTGTCTTGTTAATTTTAGCCACTCTGACAGGTGTGAGGTGGTATCTCATTGTGGTTTTCATTTGTATTTCCCTGATGATGAGCAATGATGAGCATCTTATATGTGTCTTTTAGCCATCTGGATGTCTGTTTTTGAGAAGTGTCTGTTCATGTCTTTTGCCCATTTCTTAGCTGGATGACTTGATTTTAGGTGTTGAGTTTGATAAGTTTTTTATAGATTTTGGATACTAACCCTTTATCTCGTATGTTGTTTGCAAATACCTCCACCCATTCTGTTTGTTACCTTTTAGATTTGTTGATTTTTTTTCCTTCGCTGTGCAGAGGCTTTTTATCTTGATGAGGTCCCAATAGTTCATGTTTACTTTTGTTTCCCTTGTTTCTGGAGACATGTCTAGTAAGAAGTTGCTGCAGCCTAGGTTAAAGAGGTTGTTGTCTGCTTTCTCCTCTAGTATTGTGATGGTTTCCTGTCTCACATTTAGGTCTTTCATCCTTTTTAAGTTTATTTTTGTGCATGGTGTAAGAAAGTGGTCCAGGTTCATTTTTCTGCATGTCACTGTCCAGTTCTCCCAACACCATGTGCTGAAGAGACTGTCTTTTTTTCCACTGGATATTCTTTCCTGCTTTATTGAATCCACTGAAACTTATGGAAAGCTTAGGAAAGAAATTAAAGAAGACGCAAAGAAATGGAAAAACATTCCATTCTTGTGAATTACTAGAGCAAATACTGTTAAACTGTAGTTACTACCCAAAGCAATCTACACATTCAATGCTATCCCTATCAAAATTACACCAGCATTCTTCACAGAGCAAGAACAAACAATTCCAAAATGTGTGAAACCAGAAAAGATGCCAAATAGCCAAAGTAATGTTGGAAGAGATACCTATAGCTGGAGGCAGCACAATTCCAAACTTCAAGCTGTATTACAACACTGTTAACATTAAGACAGTATGGTACTGGCACCAACACAGACATACAGATCAATGCACCCGACTAGAGAAGGCAGAAATGGACCCACAAATCAATGGCCTATTAATCTTCAACCTACCAGGAAAGATATCCAGTTGAAAAAAGAGAGTCTCTTCAGCAAATGCCTGGACTTTCCGTACTATGTTCTGTAAGAGTAATGAGGGTGGGCATCCTTGTCTTGTTCTGATTTTAGAGGAAAAGCTTTCAAACTTTTGCCACTGAGTATGTTACCACAAGTTTCTCATATATGGCCTTTCTTATGTTGAAGCACATTCCATCTACAACTAATTTGTTGAGAGTGTTTACCATGAAAATATATCATGTTTTCTCAAATGCCTTACTGCTTCTATTGAGAAAAACATACGTTTTTTATTCCACTCTACTCATATGATATATTGCATTGACTGATTTGTGTATGTTTCTTTGTCCTGTATTCCTACTACACCCCTCTTGATCATGGTGTTTGAAACTAAATGTGCTGCTGAATTTGATTTATCAATATTTTGTTGAAAATTTTGCATCTGTATTTTGCAGAGATACTGGTCTATAGGCTTCCTTCTTTTTTTCTTTGTATGATTTATCTGTGTTTTACATAAGGTTAATGCTAATCTTGTGAAATGTGTTTGGAAGTGTTTTGCCCCTTCAATTTCTTTGAAGAGTTTGAGAAGGATTGGTGCTAGTTGTTTTATAAATGTTTATGAGGGAAGAGGTAACTATATTTGTATCAGACAAAATAGACTTTAAGCTAAAAATGAAAACAAATGATAAAAACTTCAGTATACAAGGGGGTCAATTCATCAAGAAGATATAACAAGGGTAAATATATGGGAACCAACACGGAAGCACCCAAATAAATTAGGCAAATGCTAACAGTTATGAAGAGAAAAATAGACAACAATATAATAACAGTAGGGACTTCAATATTCTAATATTAACAATGGACAAATCATTCATGCAAAATGCAAAATGCAAAAATGCATATTCTTACCAAGCACACCAGGAACATTCTCCAGGATAGACCATAAGATAATGTATATAACAAGCGTTTGCAAATTGGGGGAAATTGCCCTCATGCAAGTGTCTTTTTTGATCATATCCCTATGAAAATGAAAATCGACAACGAAGGAAAGCCAAAAAAAAAAAAAAAAGGAAAGCTCAATTTTGCATATATGTAAAAATTAAATAACATACCTCCCTGAAACCAATGTGTCAAAGACATCAAAGGGAAATCAAGTAACATCTTGAAAAAACGAAAAGAAAACACTATTTACCAAATTTATGGGATGCTGCTAAAGCAATGCTAAAGGAAAGTTTACAGCATTTAAAGGACTACAGTAAGAAAAACATTCTTAAACAAATAACCTGGCTTTACTCCTCCAAGAACTAGGAAAAGACCAAAATAAGCTCCAAGTTAGCAGAAGGAAAGAAATAACCAAGATCGAGCTGAAATAAATGAAATGGACACCATAAAACAATTGCAAATCAACTTAGAAGGAAGAAGAGAACCAGAACTCACTGTACAAATGATCTTCTTTTGAGGTCTTCGAAGGAAAGTTAGGTAAGGTTCATTCTACTAGACTAAATATTATTAAGGTCATAAGCACTGTGTAGTCTACTGGTTCACTACACTGGAAAGAAGTAACATAGCTCAGTTGCAATACAAAGCCAATCACGTGTGAAAGGAACACAAATCTTTATGTGATTATTTAGTATCATACTATTCTGATCATATCGGGTTTGCTTCAAACCCATTAAAATTAAGTGATTCGAAGCACATCATGCACACGAGAGTGGAAGTAGCTTCAGGGTAAAGTCTGATGACATTTCCCATGTTGTACACCTTCTATCAACCGCGCTCAGATCCATGATCAGAATATAAGCACAACCCCGAATTCTCCTCCCCCACGTCTCCTTCCAATCGTGACTCTTCTGGGCAACCACCATTCTGGCTTCCAATACCACAGATTCATTGTGCCTGCTTTTGAATTTCACATGAATTAAAAATAAATTTTATACCATTCAATTCGAACAGTATGAACTGTTTTGCAGCTGGCTTCCTTCACTCAGCAGTGTGCTTGCAAGAGGCATTCATGCTGATGTATGTAGCTATTATTTGTTGATTCTCATTATTGTATACATTCCAATAGAGGATACATCATAGTTATTTTTACATTCTTTTATTGAACCCATGTTCTCCCCACGAGAATATTGAGCTCCATGGAGACAGGGCTGAGTGTTGTGATTGCTGATCACAGTCGAGGTCAGTGGAACAATGGCCTAGACAGAGGAGGTGCTTTATAAGGATTTGTTGACTTCAGTGACAACCGGGTTGTAGTCACCACCCAGAATCTGCAAACCCTGTATTAGCTCCCTCTGGAGCCTGTGGTTCCTCTCAGCAGTCTCCTCAGCGCCCCCTTGACCTCCTTGTTCCTCAGAGTGTAAATGAGGGGATTCAGTAGGGGAGTCACCAGAGTGTAGAAGAGCGCAATGCTTTTGTTGACATCCTGCGAGTAGCTGGAGGGAGGCTGGAGGTACATGGAGATGAGCGTGCCAAAGAAGATGACCACCACCATCAGGTGGGAACCGCAGGTTCCGAAGGCCTTCCGCCTGCCCCGGGCCGACTTGATCTTCAGGACGGCCCTGGTGATGTGGCCGTAGGACACTAAGATGAGCGACAGAGGCACCACGAGGAAGAAGACACTGACCGCGAAGAGTTCAGCCTCGTTGAAGGAGGTGTCGGCGCAGGCCAGCTTGAGCATCACCGGCACTTCACAGAAGAAATGGTCCACCTGGTTTCTCCCGCACAGGGGCAGGGTCATGGTCAGGGCCGTCTGTAGCACCGAGTTGCCGAACCCTGTGAGCCAAGCAGTTAGGACCAGGCGCAGGCAGAGCTGCGGGTGCATGATGATCAGGTAGTGCAGTGGGCGGCACACGGCGGCGTAGCGGTCATAGGCCATGACCGACAAGAGCACACACTCCACGCCCCCGAGCCCCAGGGCGATGAGGAGCTGGCTCACGCAGCCGCCATAGGTGATAGTCTTGTCCCGCCCCTTGAGGTTGGCCAGAGTCTGAGGGACGGTGCAGGTGGTCAGACACAGGTCCATGAAAGAGAGGTTGGAGAGGAAGCAATACATGGGGGTGTGCAGGCGAGGGTCCCGCAGCGACAGGAGTATAATGGTGCCATTGCCTAGGCAGCTCAGGACGTAGCCCATCAGGATGACCACAAAGAGAGGCGTCTCCAGCTTTGGCCTGTCGGAGAAGCCCAGGAGGAGGAATCCTGAGGAGGTGCTGCCATTCGCTCTTTCCATGGCACTCAGTCTGCACAGTTAGCAGGACTCCCTGTTTTCTCTTGCAGCTTCAGTCCAGCCCTGTTTTCCCAGAGTGGGCGCGTGGAGTCTGGGTGGAGGCCTGAGAGTTTGCACACACCCTTCCTTGCTGGGGAGCGACGGGGTGATAAACAGCCCCTGAACGGGAGCATCTTCTGTGTTTCAGGCACTGCCCTAGACGTGGGTGCACTTTCTCCCAGTGACTGTCTGAGGTTGGCACGTTCCTGATCTCTGTTGACTGGATGAGCGAGGTGAGTGTGAAGGAGGTTCAGTAAGTTTCCCAGGGGCACTCACCAGGGTTCAGACTGACTCCCCAACCTGGGCTTTTGAGCAGCAGGGACAGTGTCTTTTCGTGAATGCATGAACACTGAAGGTAACTGTAGTTTCTCAAAAAAATTAATCTAGTCGTTCTGAGTAAGGTGCAAATTTGCACTGTCCCTTCCCTCTATGTTTGTTTGCCATCAAGAATTGAAATACATGCGTCTCGCTCCCCTACTTCTAATTTGTGGGGAGAAAAAATGTGTTTTCTGAAAGTGCCTAGAGAGAGAAATTTCCCATTACCAATTTTATACAAGGGGAACAATACATTTTGATGCATAAACTAATGAACGCTGGGAATGGAGCCTGAAATCGTGGTTATGATTGGGAAGCATCTATTGGAAATGATTGAAGAATTCATCGTGCCCAGTGTTCACTTTGCAGGATGACTAAGCCTGACTAATTATCACTGACAGCAATTTCAGTAACATAGCAGGAAATCATCAATCCAATGTTTCATTTTCTTTTGTCTCACATTACAACTCCCTTTCCAACTTTTTTAGTGTAGTGGAGAAATATTTTTTACAGCATCTCAGTCTGTACTTCCTATAAATGCCAACGTCACGTGAATCATTCTGTTTCCAGCAAAATAACTGGGCTTGCTCTTAGAAATAACCTCCCTTCCCCCTATGCCATGTGAGGCAAGTTTAATAGTAAATACAACCTGGACAAGAGTAATATCTCATGAAGAGATTGAAAAGAATCTGGCATGTACTAGAGTCCCAAACAGTCTTTGTTGAATGAATCACAATAGGAAAGAAGATTATGAACTTGAACAGGCTATTGAATGTGAGTCTAGGGTTTATAGACACTCAGAGACAATAGCAAAGCAAAGGATCCTGAACAAGTAGATAGTCTTGATTATTCAAATTCTAGGATTTTTTCCCCAAAAGCTAGGTTGTATGGAACCTTGCAGAACTCTATATTTTTAAATGTAACTTTTCCAGTAGCAAAATCAATGACGAGCCAAGCGGAGCTTCAGTCACCTCTCTATTATGCTTCCTTTAGGATTCTTGGTCCATTTATCCTTTTATTCCTAAATCCTCTCACTGCTTGTTTGGCTGTTGTTGCTGTGTTGCTGAAGGGTAAAATGAATTTGAGAAAATAAGTTTAAAAATGCAGTAAAGTAAGAAACAGAATACCAGGATCATAAGTATAAGTCTACCACTAATAACCTTTGAGATTCTCAAGACTACACTCCCACCCCAACTGCCCCCTTCAAATAAATGACATAATGTTTCTAGCTTTCAATAAGAAATAGGAGTTATGGGGGCGCCTGGGTGGCGCAGTCGGTTAAGCGTCTGACTTCAGCCAGGTCACGATCTCGCGGTCCGTGAGTTCGAGCCCCGCGTCAGGCTCTGGGCTGATGGCTCGGAGCCTGGAGCCTGTTTCCGATTCTGTGTCTCCCTCTCTCTCTGCCCCTCCCCCATTCATGCTCTGTCTCTCTCTGTCCCAAAAATACAAATAAAAAACGTCGAAAAAAAAAATTTAAGAAATAGGAGTTATGATGATTTTAGCTCTTTGTCGAACCCTGGGAGGTTTATGTTCCAAAAGATCCATTGTCTCATATTGAAGAAGCTTCCTCAGTCCTTGCTTGTCTGTAGCAACAGCCTGGCTCTTAACGTCTATATCTTCCACATGATCAGGCCTTGGTCCAAAATATGCAGAATCATACAAAGGGCACTAGTCAGTAGAATTTGTCACATGTTATTGGGACTTACCTCTGCGTCTTCCCTCTATCCATATGCTGTAAGTATGAGAGAAGGGGCTTCTGCAGGCCATCGTGGTGCCCAGAAGAAGGCTCCCACAGGGTTTACAATATTTCTGGGAGATCAACAAAACAGCTCATCACTCAGCCAAGAACTTGATTCTCAATGATTTTGTTCTTCTCAGTGATGCAGAGAAAGTGATCGGAACCGAGAAAACATATATTCTGCTAGGAAGTGTGTAAAATGCATCGTGCCTAGAAGGGAAGAATTAAGTTGACATAAACATTTTCACATGAATTTCCATATGCTGTATTATTTTCCTAGTCTTGATAACCAAGGTCTAACCAGGACTAACCAGGTCCGTCCTCAGGACAGCAGGAATGCACTGTCTCATATGTCAGGAGGACACAAGTCCAACACGAAGATACTGGCAGGGCTTCTGAAACCTGTCAGGGAGAATATACATCTTTGGACCTTTCTAGTCTCTGGTGGCTCTTTTGCTGGCAGTTCTGGGGTTTCGTTGAGTTGTGGCTGCAGGATTTCAACTACTGCCTCTGTAGGCAGATGGCATTCTCCTTCACCTGTCTACTCTGTCCTTCTTATAGAAATACCAGTCACTTTGTGTTAGAGCACGCCCTGATGAGTGTAACCTCATCTGAACTTGAATATGTTTGCAGGAACCTTGTTTTCACATAAAGTCCCATATTAATCTGAACTGAGGTTTAGGGTTTCAACCACTTTTCTGGTGGGGGAGGTTTGCAAGGGTCACAATTCAACCGAATTGCAATAGTAGAATATACATATGCCTGTGAAATGATAACAGTTCTTTATTATAAATAAACACCTGCATGCAGTGGTAAGACCAAGATGCGGCTCTGAGTTCTATCTGATTTCAAGTTCTCGTATTCTCTTATTCCTGGAGCAGAAGCCTACAGTAGTGGGAAACACTGACTCCCCGTATCTGGCATGAATATCCAATGAAGGCAATTGTCCTATAGACCTGTTTGTTACACTCACAGATCTGAAACATAAACACAGATTCCATGCTTGTGGGATCTGCCACCGAGCATTTGGTTTGAGCTGGAAGAGAAAACACTTACAGTCTTTCACTCTCTCCAGTGAAGTGGTAATCAGCTAACCTGGAGGTCACATTGCTCCTCCATCTAGAACTTACTGTCGGGAAAGAGCAACTCACCCACAGACACCAGTTCTGCAGGCAGCACCATCAACTTCCTGGGTGTAAGGAATCAGCAGCAAAGGAAAGAATCTCACATCTTCTTAGTAACATTTGAATGAGCGTTAGAGTGAGAGCATGGCCTCTCTTTCCAAGGAAGAATAACAAAGATAACAGATATCCACCTGACTTTTGGAAGCAGCCACTGGTCTTTGAAGAACCACTACAGTTGTATGAAGTGAAGAGATTGGCATATGGATGGGAAAGGGAAGGTCCTGCAGATGAAAGTATATGACCACTGTCCCCGTGAAAGCTAGGACACTTAGACACTTCCCAGTGGTGTGTGGTCATTGATCTGTAGGAAAGTGTTAGGGGATCTAATAGGTAGAACAGAACCCTTAGAATAAAAACAGATTCGTGAATTTACAATATGGCAACTTTCAACAGGACAAACCTTGAGAATGGTGACTCTGAGAGGCAAGGGCAGACACAATTACTCACTGCTCAGGCTCTGTTCAAGGTAGTAACGCTTCTCTCCATCATTACTGTTAGCATAGGTTCTGTCATCCCCAGGGTTTACCTGGAAGATCGTCCACTCATTGCAGAGTGTTTTGGCACATGCGAGGAGGTGTAGTTGAGCGTGGACGGTGGGGCCTGCAGCTAAACACACTTTGGAATCTGCCCATGAATGAAAGGGCTAGTATTATATCTGAGGGATGTTTTTTTGTAAGCCACCAAAGTCAAAGTACGTGCTCTAGGGACTGAGGATGTGTGTATTTTTAGTGGCCCCAGGAGGGTCCTGCCCAATGTAAGTCATTAGCCTCAGTCGAAGTATACAGAGTTTGGCTCCCCAGAGGCAGCCAAAGAGGAAGGGAGGCTCTGGAGATGAGCAGGTAGTCAATCTTTTCCCACCAAATTGACTAGGAGTGAAACGACTGTCTCTTCCTAACTTCCATTTACCAGTACTATTTAATACTATTGGTTACACTACTTTTTGTTAGGTACAATTTTGAGGTACAAGTTGAGGTACAATTTTCATACAACGTACTTTTAGTTTGAGGCATACAACGTAATGATTCGATCCTGGTATATATTGTGGAATGATCACCACAAGAAGTCTGGGTAACATCTGTTCCTGCACATAGTGGCCTTTTGTTCTTGTGAGGAAAACTTCTAAGATCTCTTCTCTTAGCAATTTACGAGTATACAAGATAGTGTTATTGACTGTAGCTCCCATACTGTACATTATATCCCCAGGGCCAGTCTTTAGAGTCCCCCCCTTGTTTTCAGAACTGTCATCTTTTCCTACTTAGAAGAAGAAATTCCTGAGCCTTTCCCCCTCATGTTAGTCATATCCTTTCTTTGTTACTGAGTCACTGAAGAAAATTATTTTCCAATGGTGTAATCAACTCTATTACCTTCCAACTTTATGAGACCTTTTTACCCTGTTATCTCTCTTCGTTCTTCAACTTCTTATATCCCACTATCTGTTTGTTCATCATCTAAACATATGCTCCTCTATCCTATAAGAAAAATAAAATTGGACTTAAAACCCTCTCTCTGCCCCATTTTCTTCTAGCTGTTGTCTTCCATTAATTTCATCTTTTTGTGACTGGACACAAACTATTCATGCTTTTTATCCTTCTATCATCACTTCCAAATGTTCTTTGTTCCTTCTCCCCCTACCACTCTGTTGAAGCGGTTTTCTGTAAAACCTTTACTGTTCTTCCATTGCACAAAGCAGATGAGCTCACCGTTGTCTTACTTGGTGTAATATGGCGTCCCATCCTTCATGAAACTGTGCTGTCCATTGGCTTCTCTCTCTTTTCCTGTTATTTTGTGGGCCCTTGATTCTCAGCTCTTTCTCCCTGGGCACAAACTTCAATGTTTTGCTTTCCTAACGTTCTATCCTTGCTTCTCTTCTCTCTCTACGCTGTTTCTGAGATATTTTGTCTTTTCTATGGCTTGAACTACCGTCTATCTAGAAATCTCTGTTGATAAATCTGCAATCCACATCCACAGTTTAGACCCCCTCTTGAGTTCCATCCTAAAACAAATGGAATCTTGGCTATATACATGTGGATTATTTGTGAACTGTAAAATTTCTGATGTTTCATGTTCTGAAAACAATTGCCATTCTACAGGTTAGAATTTCAGAATCTCAATACCAAACCGACAGCAACCTTAGTGAGAACCCCCTGAACTATTTTTTGAAATTAATTTATTTAATTTGAGAGAAAGAGATAAAGCATTATCTAGGAAGGGGCAGAGATAGAGCAGGGGAGAGAGAGAACTCCAAGCAGGCTCCATTCCATCAGCACGGAACCCAATGCAGGGCTCGATCGTGAACCATGGGATCATGACCTGATCTGAAACAAAGAGTCTGACACTTAACCATCTGAGCCATCCAGGTGCCCTCCCCTTAATTATTCTTGAGTCTTCCCTCCGTTTTCATCCTAACACGGAACCTAAGCCTTGTTCATTTTCTCTGACATATTTTTAGAATACATTCACTCTCCAGAACACATTTTCCATTTGTTATCAATGTGTCAGTAAGATCTTTTTCTCCTTGCCAAACCATTTATCTCTTAAGAGATCTTGTAACCAAACCAACTCTAAACTTCTACAACATTATCTGAATTATTTTTCCTCAAAGCAACACAACCACATCATTCCTTGCTTAAAAATACTTTTGGCAACCATTGTCTGCAAGATTAAATAAAAAGCACACCTTTTTATACATACACATATGAAGGTGTATTTGTTCTATGGACCCTCTAGTTGTGGGAAAAAACCCACAATGTATTAATCACTGGATACACCATATCAGCTTGGGGCCAGCATTCTATTATGCATTTATTATTCTATTACTTTGCTTCATTTGAAAGGTACTATTTTCCCATACACCATGTTCCATTACTAATTCAAGACGTTGCTCAAGGATCATGTCCTTTTTCTCTGTTATTTTTAATAAGTGGTTTTTATTATGCAAAAATTTCACATCCCCCATATATAAACTTTGCTATAATGGTTCTTTTTTTTAATATGAAATTTCTTGTCAAACTGGTTTCCATACAACACCCAGTGCTCTTCCCAACAGGTGCCCTCCTCAATGCCCATCACCCAGCCTCCCCTCCCTCACACTCCCCATCAACCCTCAGTTTATTCTCAGTTTTTAAGAGTCTCTTATGGTTTGCTTCTCCCTCTCTTAACTTTTTTTTTTCCTTCCCCTCCCCCATGGTCTTCTGTTAAGTTTCTCAGGATCCACATAGGAGTGAAAACATATGGTGTCTGTCTTTCTCTGTATGACTTATTTCACTTAGCATAACACTCTCAGTTCCATCCACGTTGCCAGAAAAGGCCATATTTCATTCTTTCTCATGGCCAAGTAGTATTCCATTGTGTATATAAACCACAATTTCTTTATCCATTCATCAGTTGATGGACATTTAGGCTCTTTCCATAATTTGGGTATTGTTGAAAGTGCTGCTATAAACATTCGGGTACAAGTGCCCCTGTGCATCTGCACTCCTGTATCCCTTGGGTAAATTCCTAGCAGTGCTATTGCTGGGTCATAGGGTAGATCTATTTTTAATTTTTGAGAAATCTCCACACTGTCTTCCAGAGTGGCTACACCAGTTTGCATTCCCACAAATAGTGCAAGAGGGTTCCCATTTCTCCACAACCTCTCCAGCCTCTATAGTCTCCTGATTTGTTCATTTTAGCCACTCTGACTGGCATGAGGTGATATCTTAGTGTGGTTTTGAATTGTATTTCCCTGATGATGAGTGATGTTGAACATTTTTTTATGTGTCTCTTCGCCATCTGGGTGTCTTCTTTGGAAAAGTATCTGTTCATGTGTTTTGCCCCTGTCTTCACTGGATTATTTGTTCTTGAGGTGTTGATTATCTTAAGTTCTTTATAGGTTTTGGATACTAACCGTTAATCCGATATGTCATTTCCTAATATCTTCTCCAATTCCATTGCTTGTCTTTTAGTTTTGTTGATTGTTTCCTTTGCAGTGCAGAAGGTTTTTATCTTGATGAGGTCCCAATAGTTCATTTTTGCTTTTAATTCCCTTGCTTTTAGAGACAAGTTGAGCAACAAATTGCTGCAGCTTAGGTCAAAGAGGTTGCCTGTTTTCTCCTCTAGGATTTTGATGGCTTCCTATCTTATGTTTAGGATTTTCATCCATTTTGAGTTTATTTTTTGTATGGTATAAGAAAGTGTTCCAGGTCCATTCTTCTGCGTGTTCCTGTCCGGTTCTCCCAGCACCATTTGCTAAAGAGACTGTCTTTTTTCCATAGGATGCTCTATCCTGCTTTGTCAAAATTACTTGGCCATAGATTTGTGAGTCCAATTCTGGGTTCTCTATTCTGTTCTATTGGTCTATGTGTCTGTTTTTGTGCCAGTACCCTACTGTCTTGATGACTACAGCTTTGTAGTAGAGGCTAAAGTCAGGAATCGTGATGCCTCCCCCTTTGGTTTTTTTTTTCAACATAAGTTTGGCTATTTGGGGTCTTTCGTGTTTCTGTACAAATTTTAGGGTTGTTTGTTCCTGTTCTGAGAAGAATGCCAGTGCAATTTTGATTGGGATTGCATCGAATGTGTAGATTGCTTTGGGTGGAGTTGACATTTTAACAATATTTGTTGTTCCAATCCATGAGCATGGAATGTTGTTCCATTCCTTCAAGTATCCTTCAGATGCTTTCATAAGTTTTCTATAGTTTTCAGCATACAGGCATTTTACATCTTTGGTTAAGTTTATTCCTAGGTATTTTATGGTTCCTGATGTAGTTGTAAATGGGACTGATTTCTTGATTTCTCTTTTGCTGCCTCACTATTGGTGTATAGAAATGCAACTGATTTCTGTACATTGATTTTCTATCCTGCAACTTTGCTGAATTCATGGATCAGCTCTAGCAGGTTTTCCATGAGGAGTATCATGTCCACTGTGAAAAGTAAAAGTTTGACATCTTCTTTGCTAATTTGGATGCCTTTTATTTCATTTTGTTGTCTGATTCCTGAGGCTAGGACTTGCAACACTATGTTAAACAGCAGTGGTGAGAGTGGACATCACTGTCGTGTTCCTGATCTTAGGGGGAAAGTTCTCAGTTTTTCCCCATTGAGGATGATATTAGCTGTGGGCTTTTCATATATGGCTTTTATCATGTTTAGGTATGTTCCTTCTATCCCGACTTTCTTGAGGGTTTTTATTAAGAAAGAATGCTGTATTTTATCAAGTGGTTTTTCTGCATCGATTGTCAGGATCATATGGTTCTTATTCTTTCTTCTACTGATCTGATGTATCACACCAATTGACTGGCAAGTATTGAACCTGTCCTGCAGCCCAGGATTGAATCCCACTTGATCATGGTGAATAATTCTTTTAATATACTGTTGAACTCAATTTGCTAGCATCTTGTTGAAAATTTTTGCATCCGTGTTCATCAGCCATATTGACCTGTAATTCTCCTTTTTAGTGGGTCTCTGTCTGGTTTGGGAATCTAGGTCATGCTGGTTTCATAGAATCAGTCTGGGAGCTTTCCTTCTATTTCTATATTTTGGAACCACCTGAGAAGGATAGTTATTAACTCCGTTTTAAATGTCTGGTAGAATTCCCCAGGAAAGCCATCTGGCCCAGGACTCATTTGTTGGGAGATTTTTGATAACTGATTCAATTTCCTTAGTGATTATGGGTCTGTTCAAATTTTCTATTTCTTCCCGTTTGAATTTTGGTAGTGTGTTGGTGTCTAGGAATTTGTCCATTTTTTCCAGGTTGTCCAATCTGTTGGCATATACTTTTTCATGGTATTCTCTAATAATTGTCTGTATTTGTGTGGTGTTAGTTGTGATCTCTCTCCTCTTTCAATCATGATTTTATCCCTTTGGGTTCTCTCTCTTTTCTGTTGGAGAACTCCAGCTAGGGGTTTATCAATTTTGTTTATTTCTTCCAAAATAACTCTTGGACTCATTGATTTCTTCTAGTGGCTTTATTTGGATTCCATATTGTTATTATTTCTGCTCTAATCTTTATTATTTCTCTTCTTCTGCATGCTTTGGGATTTCTTTGCTCTTCTGCTCCTAGTTCCTTTAGGTGTACAGTTAGGTTTTATATTTGGGATTTTTTTGTTTCTTGAGATAGGCCTGGATTGCAATGTATTTTCCTCCAGTACTGCCTTTGTTGCATTCCAAAGGGTTTGGACGGTCGTGTTTTCATTTTCATTTGCTTCCATATATATTTAAATTTCTTATTTAATTCCCAGTTGACCCATTCATTCTTTAGTAGGATGTTCTTTAACCTCCATACATTTGGAGTCTTTCCAAATTTTTTCTTGTGGTTGATTTCAAGTTTCCTAGCATTGAGATTATGATATGATCTCAATTATTTTATATTCATTGAGGGCTGTTTTGTGACCCAGTATGTGACCTATCTAGGAGAATGTTTCATGTGCACTCAAAAAGAATGTGTGTTCTGCTGCCTTTGGATGAAGAGTTCTGAATATATCTGTCCAGTCCATCTGGTCCAGTGTATCATTCAGGGCCATTGTTTCTTTATTGATTTTCTGCCTACATGATCTGTCCATTGTTGTAAGTGGAGTATTAAAGTCCCCTGCAATTACCATATTCTTACCAATAAGATTGCTATGTTTATGATTAACTGATATATATATTTGGAAGTTTCAAGTTGGGGGCATAAACATTTAAAATTTTTAACTCTTCTTGATAGACAGACCCCATAATTATGATATAATGCCTGTCTTCACCTCTTGTTACAGTCTTTATTTAAAAATCTAGTTTGTCTGATATAAGGATGGCTACTCCAGCATTCTTTTGACTTCAAGTAGCATGATAGATGGTTCTCCATCCCCTCACTTTCAAGCTGAAGGTGTCCTCAGGTCTAAAATTGACCTCTTGTAGACAGCATATGGATGGATTTTGTTTTCTATCCATTCTGATACCCTATGTATTTTGATTGGGGCATTTTAACCATGTACATTTAGAGCTATTATTGAAAGCTATGGATTTAGTGTCATTGTGTTATCTGTAGGTATCATGCTTCTGGTGATGTCTCTAGTCCTTTGTGGTCTTTGCAGTGTTCCACTCACAGAATCCCCTATAGGATCTCCTTCAGGGTTTGTTTAGTGGTCATGAACTCCTTCAGTTTTTGTTTGCCTGGGAAAGCCTTTATCTCTCCTTCCATTCTGAGTGACAGAATCCCTTGCTGGATAAAGGATTCTTGGCTGCATGTTTTTCCTATTCAGCACACTGAATATTTCCTGCCACTCCCTTCTGGCCTACGAAATTTCAGTGGACAGGTGTGTACTACCCTTATGCGTCTCCCCTTGTGGGTTAAGGCTCGTTTGTCCCTAGCTGCTTTCAGAAGTCTCTCTTTATATTTGTATTTGGCCATTTTCACTATCATATGCCATGGAGAAGGCCTATTCTTGTTGAATCTGAAGGGAGTTCTCTGTGCCTCCTGGATGTAGATGTCTTCCTTCCTTCCCAGATTAGGGAGGTTCTCAGCTATAATTTGTTCAGGTAAACCTTCTGCCCCTTTCTCAATCTCCTCCTCTTCCTCTGGAACTCTGATGACATGGAATATTACTACGATTCATTGAATCACCTAGTTGTCTAATTCTCCCCTCCTGGTCTCATATTTCTTATCTATGGTTTTCTCGGCTTCATCTTTTTCCATAACTTTACCTTCTGTTTCACTTAGTTTCCCCTCTGCTTCCTCCTTCCTTGCTGTCACTGCCTCTAGTTTATTTTACATGTCATTTACAGGATTTCTTAATTCATCATAACTCTTAGTTCCTTGAGGTCTGCAGCAATAGATTCTCTGCTGTCTCCTATGCTTTTTTCAAGCCCAGCAACTAATCTTATGGCTACTATTCTAAATTCTTGATCACATATATTGTTTTACATCTGTTGTTAGCAATTCTCTAGGTGTCATTTCTTCCTGGAATTTCTTTTGAGGAGAATTCTTACATTTCATATTGGCTAGTTTTCTGTCTTTTACTTGTTTTAATGGCTTGTTATGTGTCCTGCACTTGTGAGCACTACTATATTAAAAAGGGGCCATAATGCTATCTAAGGCCTGGCCCTTCAGGAGGTGTTTTTGGAGTGTATTGTGTGCTCTGTTGTTGTGACTCTGGTTGCTTTATGTCCCTACTTGTAGTGGCTTTTTGAACTTTCCACCAAGTGTGATTTGTTCATTAAAGTAACCCTGGAAAAAATTTAAAAGGTGGGAGGGGGGGATGGGGAGGGTGGAAGAAACCTTATCCCATACAAAGAGAAATGACAGGGGTGGGGAAAAAGAAAAGTAAAAAAAGAAAAAAAAAATTGACCCAGCAGAGAATCAGGGAAACTATGTAGCTTAATCCAGGGAGAGAGGAAAATAAAGAAGGTAATACAGAAGAGGTGTAAACAGAACAGATTAAAAATGTCTGCTTAAACAAACCAACAGCTAGACTTGAGAAAGGAAGAAATAAGAGGAAGAAGAGGAAGAAAACAATAATGTATATATAATAAGAATTGTTCAAGAATCAAGTCAGAAAATGCAAAAGTGCTGGACAGATATCTGATGGCGCCATGGAGCCGGTGACAGCGCTGACCTGGGGGAGGGGCCATCAAGTTCGGTCAGTGTCAATGCCGCTCCTGTGGATCTGCGGTTAGCAGGTGGGGTGCGGTCAGGGTTTGGTGTACGGGGTCCCACCTCCTCTGTGGCCCTGCTGCCCCATCCCTGAAGCCCCGGCGTGTGGTGATGGGGAGAAGAATGGTGCCACCCCAGTCTCTGCTCCCCAGACCTGTGGTTTTTCTCTCGTCCAGACCCAGTCCTGCACTTCCACTGCCGCTCTTTCTCTTCCCTGTGTCTCTCTGCAGAAGAGGTCCCTCCCCTCCGTGCCTACACCGCCTGTTTTATCTCCCCTAGTTCGCAGTCGTGCCCCTAGGCCCACCAGGCTGTCCCCATGGGTCCCTGAAAACATCTCTGTCACTCTGTAGCCAAGATGCCTGGAATTCCGAGCTTTCTGGCCTCAACATAGCTGTTTGAGGGACGAGAGAACTTCGGGTCCCCCTACTTCTCCTCCATGCTGACTCCCTCTCCTAACAGGAAGTGTGTCCAGGTGATTTTAATACAGCTGAGTGAAACAGTGTTCAGCTCAAATTATTTAAATGATATAGGCTGTGTCGAGGCTAATGGCTCTATCTTCTCCAGGCAGTGAAATTTAAAGATGTGAGAAGACAAAAGTCTTGTATTTGGCACTCCGTCAGCTCAATTCCGTGATAAAAATGACAATTATACAAAATACCAGTAAGCAAAAAATCATCAGATGATTTTATGTGTGCATAACTTCAGTCAGCCAATCCACAGTACTGAAGCATTGATTCACAGTTTTGTTGGATTTTAATTAGATGTGACCAGTTTGGAAAGGAGAAGGAAGGATGATTTCTAAGGTAGACATAAGATATTATGCAAATTAAAATTTATGTCTAACCTAGTTTATCCTGAGAATCTTACTGGGGCTTTATAATACTTATCCCCAAACTCCATTCCTGCGCATTTCTATTGGGTAGGTTGGAATGCTTAAATGAATCTTAAAATTACACTACAAGAATTATTTATTTCTGTTAACTAAGTAAAAGAAGCAGACAGGAAAAGTCACCGTCACCTTACTTTCTGGACACAAGTCTCCTCAAGGCACCCTTTACATCCTTATTTCTCAGTGTGTAGATGACAGGGTTCAACATGGGGGTCACCAAGTTGTAGAAGAGGGTAAGGAATTTCCCTGGGTCCTGAGAAGAATTATTTCCTGGTTGCATGTACATATAGATAATATTCCCATAGAACAAGGAGACCACGGTGAGGTGCGAGCCACACGTGTTGAAAGCCTTCCTTCTTCCCGTGGCTGACTTCATGTGCAGAACGGCCATGGCAATACAGCTGTAGGACACGAGGGTGAGGGCCAGGGGCACCAGGACAATCATTACCGATAAGATGAAAACAGTACTCTCCACAGCCACAGTGTCCACACAGGCAATTTTTATCAGAGCTGGCATCTCACACAGGAAATGCTTAACCTCACAGTTCCCGCATCGTGGCAGCCTCATGGTGACTGGGGACATAGCCAGGGAGTTGAGAAGTCCGACCCCCCAGGTCACGGATACCAGCTTCCAACAGAGCCGAGGGTGCATAATGATGGAGTAGCGGAGGGGCTTGCAGATGGCAGTGAAGCGGTCATAAGCCATGACTGCCAGGAGGACACATTCTGTGCCACCCAGCCCCAGGAACATGAAGAGCTGGATGGCACAACCTGTGTAACTGATGGTCTTGTCTGGACCACCCAAGTTGAAGAGCAGCTGGGGGACAGAACTGGTGGTGAAGCAGAGATCCAGGAAGGACAGGTTGGTTAGGAAGAAATACATGGGTGTGTGGAGGCAGGGGTCCAGGCGGGACACCAAGATAATGACGGTGTTGCCCACCAAGGTCACAAGGTAGAAGATGAGCACAAACACGAAGAGGGTCTGCTCTAGCTGGGGTCTGTCTGAGAAACCCAACAAGACGAACTGTTCCTGGCAGCTCTGGTTGGTCATGACCACGGACCATCAGTACAGGCCCGCAAGGAGGCAGACAGGTACACGCTGCTCTCTTAGTAAAGTAGGCTAAGGAACTGATGGAGACATGGGTCATAGCAAGTGCAAATAAGTACGTAAATTCCAACATTTTGTACAGACACTGACTGCATGTTTTAGGAAGGATATCTCTTTTTATTGGCCTCTTCGATTTCTTTTTGGATATCAAAAAAAAAAAAAGTACAGATCATTGTAGAATTTTTGGAAAACACAGACATATATAAAATATAGGAAAAGATTACCCACACCCCAGAAACAACCACTATTGTAATATTGATTTATTTCCTTTCAGCCTTTTCTTGAATACAACCTAAATCTCAGTATGTTTATAAATATTATATTGTGGATTGCCTTTCACTCAATTTTATATTGGGAAAATTTGCCTCGGTTTTGCTTTTTTATTTACTTTTTTTATATTTTATTTATTTTTGCGAGCAGAGAGCAGGGGAGGGGCAGAAAGAGAGGGAGACACAGTATCCAAAGCAGGCTCTAGGCTCCGAGCTGTCAGCACAGAGCCCAACATAGGGCTCTAACTCAAGGACCACGAGATCATGACCTAAGCTGAAGTCAGATGTCCAACCAACTGAGCCACCCAGGCGCCCCTTACTTTTTTTTTTAATGTTTATTTTTGAGAGAGAGAGAGAGAGAAAGAGAGGGAAAGAGGCAATGTGGGCAAGGGGCAGAGTGAGAGGGGGACAGAGGATCCTAAGTGGGCTCTGGGCTGACAGCAGAGAGTAGGATGCAGGGCTCAAACTCACCAACCATGAGATCATGACCTGAGCTGAAGTCAGATGCTCAACCAACTGAGCCACGCAGGTGCCCCGCCTAGATTTTAAAATTTTACAAAAACTAATCATGAATGTCTGCATAATATGCCTATAGCTGTGTCATCATTTTCCCCAAACATTTCCCTTTAGTCGTTAAGGATATTTCAATATTTTTAAGGTCTTGAGAGAGATTGTGGAAACATCTGTTTGTACTGCACCCTAACTGACATGTTTTTCCTTAAGTCTTTGGCAATTGTTTGCTCAAAAACAAACAAATAAAAATCTCATATGTTTTTAAATTTGAAGCTATTAGCCATGGAATTGATTCATTTTTTTGATGCTCGTGAGCTTTTCACATTTGCAAAAACATTTCTTTGTCTGTGAGCTACATTGTCCAGATCATAGAAAAGATTTCCAACAGAATTAGAAAATGACCTTTTGCATTGGAACGAAAGCAGGAGTAAAGGCTGATCCTCTTTTAGTCATTGGAATTCGAGGCACAACCTTTCCATTTGTACTGGACAACTAAATCTATAACGACCTATAACATCCTTTGTGGATGACAACATCCCGCTTCTATTGTGTCCTCTCTAGGAAATTCTGGTTTTCCTAACCTACAAATATATCCACATAGTTCATAAAGTTTCCTTGTATGAAGGGCCCAATTATGTAAAGTTTTCAATGTCAATGGCATTTTAACAATTTCTTCCTTGTATGAGTGATGTTCATAATTATACTTTTTAACTGGATATAATTGAGACAGTCTTGTAGTTGTTAATCACATCAAATTCTAAAATGACATAAATTAGAAAACGATTAAAAATAATTTCATAAACATAAAACATTTATATAACACTAAAATGATGTGATAAAACTATGAATGACATAAACACAAAATGATTTAATTCTATTTATACAATTTAGAAATTTATATACATGCTTATTTATACAATTTAGAAATTTTAATACATTGACACAGAAGGCTGTCATGTTGTTTTAAAAATAACATGCTTTTTTTTAATAGCCAAGAAAGAGCCAAATGCCAACGAAGAAAAAAAGCTAAATGAAACAATTTCTCATATTTCAAACTGATTGATCAATTCAAAAGTCATAAATGGGTTCTTTACAAAAACATTTCTATGCACAAGAAAATTCTCAAAATCCTTTCAATACTTCCTGGACCCAAAGATTCCCTTGATTATGTAATTAAAGAAGTAAAAGTTTTAGGTTCATTTTAAAGTGTCAAAGGCACTGCCGAAATTACATACTTCAAAACATTCAAAGATGATTTTATGGCCTGTCACGTAAGGGACGTTGCTCAGCACCTTGAATTATTAGAGATGCTTCCGGTGCTCGATCTACAGAAAATGGACTCAGAAGACCTTGACTTGGTGCTCTGTGGATCGTCCTGTGAGCCACCCTCTCGCTTAGGTGCATAAAGAGCTTTGTGACTCTGCCAGTTACTGCTTAGTTACACAACTAGTTCCTACTATAGCCGGTGGTCCAGGGAGATCCAGGAGAGGCAGGGGAGAGTGAAGGAGCCACAACTCCGCCTCCACCTCTGCACCAGTAGCTCAGACATACTGATGTCTTGCACACCATCACATGTTTGTCAAGTGCCTTGCATTTAGTAAACCATGTGATGATACTAGTTATTACTATTATAAGCAGGAAAAACCGGGTCTGTGTTATATACGATCAAGACGAGAACTTCTCCCATGCTATTTGGAATATCTTAGCAGTATTATCAGCAAAGACCAAACAGTCTTAATTATAGCTGTATAGATGATTTGAGAAACAAACTTTTGACTGGACGTCATATTTTAAGTGATTTGAGGAGAGCTCTGCTGATCTGTATGTTGAGACAACCTTAAGTCAGAGAAGTTAACATTATCATTTGTAAAATAAAAATTACTAAAGTAATTCTGCATTCAGTAAATATTCATGGAGCCCCTATTATATGCCACCCACTGGATTGTATCCTAGAGATACACTGCTTGTGAAAGTAGATAGTGAGGTGCCTGAGTGGCTCAGCTGGTTAGGCGTCTGATTTCAGCTCAGGCCATGATCTCGCAGTTTGTGAGTTCAAGCCCCGCATCAGGCTCCGTGCTGACAGCTCAGAGCCTGGAGCCTGCTTCGGATTCTAAGTCTCCCTCTCTCTCTGCCCCTCCCCTGTTCATGCTCTGTCTCTCTCTTTCTCTCAAAAATAAATAAACAACAATAAATAAATAAACAACAAAAATAACATAAATAACAACAAAAATAAATAAACAACAATAAAAAAAGCAACTAGATAGCAATTTACCGCACTGATTTATAGTCTAGTGGGAGAAACAGACATTCATCAAAAACTCACAATGAAAGTACAATGACTAACAATATTATTAAGCATTGACTTAGTGCCAAGCACTGTGCTAAGTATTTCTGGGGGGGGGGGGGGGACTGTTTTATTTCATCCTCATACCTGAATTTGAGGATATAGGTACTAAATAACTTACCAAGGGTGCAAAGTTAGGAAGCTATGGATGTGGGATTCGGGTCCAGGCCTGTTTGACTGTCAAGTCAAGTTTCTAAACACCGTGGGACTGAAACAGAAACATAATGCATTAGCCCAAGACCTCAGTAACCTTCCATTTGATGCAGTTGACTAGTTTGGTCCTAACTGAAGGAGAATGTCAAAGAAGTCAATGTAAGACAAATCAAGCTAAGGAAATGTCACCAAAACTCAGTTTTCTTAAACAAATAAAAAGTACATATTTATTCATTAGTTCACAAGTTGCTGGATTTTAAATTAAAAATAAACGATAAATTCAAAGATAACTGTATTATTGTCCAATATAAATAGTTCAAAATAACCTTTTTTGTAAACCAGATTTTGCAAATATAACCTAAAACAATTTTTAGAAAGGATTATGATTGAAATTATTAGAAGGACAATGTGACAATTTATTTTCCCAAGATCACAGAGAAACAAGTTAAACATGCAAAAAAATTTAGATGCATTTTGCAAATATTTAAATCAATAATTATAGCCGGAATATATTATGTTATCTATCATCTATCTACATTATATATGTTATATTATATATATATTATATCTCTCTATATCTATACTTTTAGTTATTATTTTATATCTATATTGACAGATACTCTATTTTTAATTATTTTATTTTATGTCGTTAAATATATGGTGCTTTATGTGTTTATTTTTTCTTACTTATTGAGCATTAATTTTCTTTAGGTGTCAGGTGGGTGGAAACATGCCTGGACACCTGGGAAGATCTGTGATTTTCTGTCTGAGCTCAGTGATCTTGCTAATCTGATCCTCCTTCACCTATTACAGGCTTGGAGGTGTTAGAAAACTTAAGTCAAATTTGACAGGCAAGAGTTAGTTGCTGGAAAGAGCTGGGAGGCATAGGATAGAGGAGAGGTCGAAGGAAGGCAAGAGGAACAAGAAATAGTTGCAAATGTAGTGAAACAAAGTACAGGGGTCTGAGTTTTTCCTAAAAGTCACCCAATCAATGGAAGAATGACAATAATGATTCAAGAGAGCCAGTAAGATCAGTTAAAGCACCATCAACAGATAGGAACTTTGGTAGATCAAGGATTCAAGATATAAGTATGTGTTCAGAATGATTAGAACAAACTGGGGGCGCCTGGGTGGCGCAGTCGGTTAAGCGTCCGACTTCAGCCAGGTCACGATCTCACGATCCGTGAGTTCGAGCCCCGCGTCAGGCTCTGGGCTGATGGCTCGGAGCCTGGAGCCTGCTTCCGGTTCTGTGTCTCCCTCTCTCTCTGCCCCTCCCCCGTTCATGCTCTGTCTCTCTCTGTCCCAAAAATAAATAAAAAACGTTGAAAAAAAAAATTAAAAAAAAAAAAAAAAAAAAAAAAAAAAAAAAGAACAAACTGACGTAGGAAGAGTTAAGAGCGCCATCTTGGACCATGCACTTTCGTGCTGGAAGATAGTATGTGAAACTATTTTCGCTCTTTAGGAGAGACCTTTTTGTACTTTTTATCGCTTCAACTTTTGCATATATTATTTCGATACAAACATATATTTTTAAAATGAAACTTACAATCTACTACTTAAAAAATATAAATACCAAACATACAGCTCAAAGCCATATATTACAACAATTGTTCAAGTCCTGGCTTTACCCTTACCGGTCACATAACATTAGTCAAGATTTTTCACCACGCTGTTCTCAGTTTTCTTATCTGTGAAATAGAAATAGAGAAACGTATGCCTCCTAGGAATATTGTAAGGATGAAGTCATGTATGTAATTATATTGAATAGCATATTGAACCAAATCTTAACAATGTAATAGAGACTATTATTGTTTTGTTCTGATTATTAGTATGACTTTCATTCAATTGTTATCTTTCTTTATACTCCATTGTTAAGTCTTGTCTATTCCACTGTGAAATGGAATCCAAGAATTTCAAGATTGATATGGACAAAAGCATCAAATGCTGCCAATATGTCACACAAAAGAAGTAACAACAACAGCATCAACAACGACTCATACTGCCCAACACGAGTGTCGGGTGGGTGTTAGTACTTCTTTTCATTTGGACCCCACTTACGTCAAACACTTATTCTGAGTGATATGTTCTTTACACTTGACTTACATGCCATTCATATGTTGATGATTACTAAGTCACTAGCTCTTAAATTTTTATTCTGACATACAGATCCGTGCCTTCAACTTCTGAATATCTTGACTTCAGTGACCAACAGTTAGTTGAGAGTCAACATAGTGGCAAGGAGCCCAGTCTCGAGCATGGTTACATATCCTCGTAAACCCTAGTGAGTATAAGAGACTTTGTGCAAGTTATTTAAACACTCTGTGCCTCAACTTTATCATCTGTAAAATGGGCATAATAACTTTCCCACTTCAGGGAGCTGTTGGAAGGATCAAATGAGTTAATTTGTTTATATGTGGTTAAGAAGACAGACACCAAAGAAAACAAATGTGTACTTTTACTTTGCTGAATTATTTACCAGGACTTTTTTAGTTTATCAAGCAGACTGACTCTAGACATGCACAGACACATGCCAATTCCAGGGCCGATAAAGCTTCAGTTATCAAACAGATTGTTACGGCTGTGGGAAATTGTCAGGCTTAGAACTGGTGACAAATTTTGAAAATTTGGAGGCGAAATATGGTCTGAAATTTGGGAGTGTGGGTTGGACGACGCTGCTTGATGATGCTCTCCCACCGCTGATGTGCCTCCGCGGTCCCAGTTCCCCAGAAGGCAGCGCAGAGTAATGGGCGAGCCCCCCTTGGTCAGAACAATGTGAGCTTGAAGGCTCAGCTTAGTGTGCAGGTCTGTGGCCCAAGCCGAGTCAGGTGCATATGAGGATCTTTATTTGTCCAGTGGGGTGACAATAGCAACAGCATCCCTTATATGGGTGTCAAGGGAAAGACGCTAACTTGTGAAATGTTTATAATTCTGCCTAATAACATCATTCACTCAAAGATTTATTATTATCACAACGGTTGTATTCCTTGTAGGAGCTCCTGGCCACGTGTGGTTCAGGAACTGCTGGCCTTTAAAGGAGGTTTGCTTTGTTGTGTTTACGTGTGGTTTTTGCGGGGTTTATTTCTTTCATCCAGGCAGCATTCCGGAAGACACGAGAGCTGTGAAGTCCACGATGCCCTGTACCTAGAGTGGGTGACTTTGGGCCTATACATTTTGGGAGTAGAGACATGAAGAAAATGTCTACTTCAAAGTCCTTTCCCTATAATTGGCTGCCCCACTGCAGTAGGTAATACTGCTTGTCTTTTTTGATTTTTCATCAATAGCCTTGTCCCTCTTTATAATTCCTTCCTTTTTTCCAGTCTAGTCTTTATTCAAAAGCCTCTGGTAGGTTCGCCAACGGCTGGTGTCCTACTTGCACAGAATGAAAGTGTGAAGAATGGGTGTACGGCGGGAAATTCTGGGGGCAGTGTGACAGATGGGGTGTGGAAGGCCCTTGCCCTCACACAGCTTACGGTCCAGAGCGGGGTGTGGAGGGTCATCACCGGACACTGTACTGCAAGAGGGAACCCTCAGGTGATGGGAAGGCGTGTAGACACGGGCGGGGCGCTTCCCTGGGGCCCGGGGCACGCGGGCTGTGTTCCCAGAAGTGGCACCTCACGTAAGAGCCCTACGGTGACTGGGGCGCACGTGGGGGGAGCCGGGAGGCCCCCAGACTGCGGGGTGCGGGACCAGCGCTGGGGCTGCAGGTGCAGTAGAGACCGGCGTGCGCGCGCGGCCTTGTAGCTCCTGCGCCAGATCGGGCTTTATGTAAAAGCAAACCCAAAAACAACAAAAAGGAGAAGCACTGAGTGATTGAAAGGAGACACGCTCCCGAACTGCGAGCAGAGGATTGGCGGGGAGGGAGGGGCTCTCGGTGGGGGGGGGGGGTGCGGGCGGGGGGGGGGGGGGGGGGGGTCGGAGATGCCGCAGGTGAAGAAGCAGGTGGAGCACCTGCTCTGGGGACAGAGACAGCGGCCCAGCCTGAGAGATCCAGCCGGGAGACAGTCTGGGCCTGCCTGGGGTGGGGGTGGCGGGGGAGACAGAAGGAGAGGAAGCGCTTCTGGGAAGTGGGGGAGGGGGAGATCTGGGTTTAATTAGGGGACTAAGAGAGCGCGAAGTTTCTAGGGGACCTCATAGTGAGCTGGTCCGTCAGGCGGATGGACGTCTGCAACCTCCCCACCTTATCAAATCACTCACGTTCAGTTGCTGCCAAATATGATATATGCATACATATGTACCTAATGTATACAATTTTGTGTATCTGGAAAAAAACTTCTAGGGAATTTTCAGAGTTTTTAGCATAAATTAAAGGGACTAATCCATCCAGGCACAAATTAAGGCAATATGGCACATAGAAAGAACGTGGTATAAAGACTTGGGAAACCGTTAATTTTATTAACATTTCGTTTTGCATTTGTTTGTACTTAGAGTCACTGATCACATGAGGCGCATGAATTATCAATCTATTTAAGAGGTTTAAGATAGTCAGCTTGTTCTCAAAACTGAGGCTGATACGGACAAACTTATACCAGCCCATGTTGAGAGGTAAGAATAATGAGGTCCGAGAAAATCAGTAGAATTTTCCAGTAGCAAGTAAGAAAACAGATTCCACTGTAGTCTGAATTAGTGAAATCTTAGCCTGATGGAAATTTAATCCAATGTGATGAATTGGTTATTAGTGAAGGATTTTTCAAATATCTATTTATAGGAAGTTTATTTATGGGAAGTTTTTTAATATTTTAATAGTATCCCATGGTAAAGGAAACATTTTGAAACATATTTTGTCCATACAGGTTATATAAAAATGATAGAATTTTATAAATTATTAGCAATATCTAAATATGGCCTACAAATAAAGAAAGCTAAGGGGTTTAAGTAAGTAGACCTATACATCTCTGACATCATAATTAACAACTGATGAGTATGTAGAATTCTGGAAGTTTGAGTAGAAGTTCTGGTCAGAATCCAGAAATCTGAACTTTGTCTGGAACTTTATAAGCGTGAATTTTTACTCCTTCATTTGTTACATGAATTCTACTTCTACGATTATCTGTTTTCTTGACATTATCAACTGTAATGAAAGTCAGGTCCATCATTTCCTTCCTCCGGTAATTATCCACACTGCCCTCCTTTTTCCAAGTTTGTCAAAGGAAAACACGACCGTTAACAATGTATGTAGGTGTGCCTGCCAATCGTATTTTTATGGTTAACAGAAAACTAGATCAGGGTAAAAACGTTAATTTACTGTTAGAAAATATAGAATTTAAATATTACCCGCCTCCTCTTAAAGCATCCATGAGGAAATATTGTCAGGATTTACCTCTGTTCTAATTCTTGTCTTCTTATTCTTTTCTCTCTTCTGCGAATCAGTTTTAGTTCTAGGAAGCGGATTGCTGGGCTCTGTTCTTGAAGGTGTTTGCCCTTTTGTGACTTTGCCTTGTAACTTCTGAACTTGCAGATGAATTCTACGAGGACATCAGCGTGAGACAGCAACTGTGCCCCAGACAAGTGTACAATTTACATCTACAACCCTGACCTCGGTCACTTTGACCCTCGACTTGTGTTGAGCCCAAACACGGTTCCAGGATTCCTGTTAAATCGGTACCCTTGCCATTTGTGAAGCCATCCTGAGGCTTCGGTCCATCTCACGCCGGGAGTCTGAGATCACATCTTCAGACGCCTAAAGGACTCTTCTGAAGTAATAAAGACCATTTATACATTAAATTCTTACTGAGTATCTCAGATTGGAGACCTAAAAATATTTTGTTCTCGTCACCAAAGCCTTTGGGAATGCAAGTTCCACTGAAGCAATTAGATGAGTTTGCTGTTCTGTCCAGAAAGCAAGACCAGTGGGACACGTGTGAGAAAACGCCCATCTGTGCTTCCTTTAGACTCTGCGTGGGGGGTGGGGGGTGGGGGGGTAGGGGAGGGGGCCTTGTGTTCACTTTGAGCAAGATCCCGAGTTCCTGTAACTCATCTCTGAGGTCGAGAGACCCAACTAAGCCTGAGACCATCCCAAAAGATTTAGCGCTCTTTTAGGTGTTAGATGTTTAAGTTTTGTCATGATTTCGAACGTACCGAAGGTTGTTAAGATTAGTAGATGACTTTATTTCCGGCATTATTTGAGAGTGGTTTGCTCCATCACACCCGAGAACCCTCGTGTACTTCCCACAAACAAGGCCATTCTCCTACATAACCACGATACAGACACCAAAATTATGAAGCTTACATCTACACGTTACGATGACCTAATTCACGCACTCCAAGTGTTAACAGTTGTCCCAACCGTAGTGTGTGTGGCAAAAGGATCCAATCCAGGATCGTGTATTGCGTTTATTTCCTGTTTGTCTTCAGTCTCCTTCAATCCAGAAAGGTTCCTCAGTCTTTACTTGACTTCTATGGCTTTGACACCTTTGAGGAGTACACAGGTTAGTTTTTACAATAACCCCAATTCCTCACATTGGACTTATCTGATACTTCCTCTGATGAGGTAGTTTCCACATCTTTGGCAGAAATATCATAGAGCTGATGCTGTGTTCTCACTGCATCTTATCAGGAAGGCACATGGTGTCAGTGTGGCTCATAACAGGTGTATGAACTTTGATCCTTTGATTAAGGTAGTATGTTCAAGATTTCTCCACTGTAAAGTTAGGCTTCTTTCTCACTGTAATTTAAGAAGCATCTGGTCTCTCCAAATAAATAAATAAACTTAAAAAAAAAAGAAGTATTTGAGGGGGCCTGGGTGGCTCAGTCAGTGGAGCATCTGACTCTTGGTTTTGGCTCAGCTCATGATCTCATGGTTCATGGGTTCGATCCCCACTTTGGCTCTGTGTTGACAGCTCGGAGCCTGGAGCCTGCTTCGGGTTCTGTGTCTCCCTCTCACTCTGCCCCTTCCCTGCTCATGCTCTGTCTGTCTCTCTCTCTC